>NC_133129.1:185296642-185608785 GCF_048418815.1 Hemitrygon akajei
ATTTAAAATGGAAAAGATGACTTACTCCCTGAGAATTCAAAAAGAATTTTTAAATCAAATTTGGAATAAATGGATTGAATTTATAACCCCAATGCGAGCAGACTTTAGATGACTCTCCTAATGGTTCATACTGCTTTCCTCATCAACATAGTAATACTGTTAACGTAAGCTCCCTTGGTTCGAATGTTCACTGTTTTATTTCTGGAAAACATGGAACCAACACAAGTAAAGAAAAATGTTAAAATGAAGCAAATAAGTAAACAGGAATTGGATAAGTATGTTTATGGGTAGGAGCAAACATGAACGTGTTAAGATACAAATACCTATGATGGAAGTTACATAGGGTTACACACATTATTTTGGACAAGAAAGAAATGGATGAGAAGAGTTACATGGAAATTATTATTCAACCACTAATAATACTATTTTTTTTAACAACTATTATTAATTGGTTTAATAGTGTGGAATTACAATTGCACATAAATATCTATTCAAGTGCCTAATTATTTTTCTTTTAATATCATCTTAGTGTGTACTTGTAAATGTATATATATATAGATTTATACATATAAGAAATGGAAAAGGTTTTACATGTAAAAAGTTTGTGTAATACTTGTGAATACCTTATCCAAATAAAAATAAAATTTAAAGAAAATTGTTCATTTAAATCTTCACCTACTTCCTGTGGTTTCACACATATTTATTTACTTATTGATTGATTGATACAGTGAGGGACAGGCCCCTCCAGCCCAATGACCTCACCGCCCAGCAACCCACTGATTTAACACTAGCCTAATCACAGGACAATTTACAATGACCAATTAATTTACTAATTCTTACGTCTTTGGACCGTGGAGGAAACCGGAGCACTCGGAAGAAACCTAAGCAGTCATGGGGAGAAGGTACAAACTCCTTTCAGACAGCAAAGGGAACTGAACTTCAATGCCCTGAGCTGTAACAGCATCATGCTAACAGCTACACTACTGTGGTGCCCCAAAGATCACAATGATATTTACAGGGACTTGTGTATTAGCTCCCTAGTTACTCTTTTGCTCTTCATGTACATACAGAATCTCTGTGGATTCTCCTTTATCTGCCAAGGTAATCTCACATCCCCCTTTTCCTCTCTCCATTAATATGAATGGAGTTACTGAACATGTCGAGGATCTAAACAGGTGCAAGTTCAATTGCTCAATATTCCACAGGGTGTCCAATGTCAAGGTGTTGCTGGAATGAGTGATGATTGGAAAGTCTGGGACATCTGTGATTGTGTCAGAGGCCTTTAGAAGTATTCCTGATTGTTAACTTGGCTTTCCCCACTAAGGAGTTGCACACTTCTGATCAGACAGACGAGGGTAGCAGGTGCCCAAAGAACACTGCCCCCTGCAGGTTCCTCTGTAAATTACATCCTGTTACTGCCGTTTCTTCCTTGCCAGCAAGGACTTTAAATTGTAATCTGTCCAACCTTAAAAGGGTGGCACATTACTGCAGGGGTTAGCAGAGTTTACAGCACCAACTGGGTTTCAATTCCCTCTGCTGTCTATTAGGAGATTGTACGTTTTCCTTGTGGCCGCGTGTGTTTCCTCCCACATTCCGAAGGTGTAAGAGTTAGGTCTACTGAGACGTGGGCATGCTATGTTGGCACCAGAACTGTGATGATACCTACAGGCTGCCCCAGCACATCCTTAGTACAAATGACACATTTCATTGTATGTTTTAATGTACATAGAACCATAGAACAGTACAGCACAGAAACAGGCCTTTAGGCCCTTCTTCGCTGTGCCAAACCGTTTTTCTGCCGAGTTCCACTGACCTGCACCTGGACCACATCCCTCCGTACACCATGTGACAATTAAAGCTAATCTTTATCTTTAATCATTTCTGTTTGGTCAAGTTATAAACCAATAGGTTATAAATCAAGGAACTCCCTAACCCAAAGCCTCCAGGGACACAGCAATTCATGACTGGGGCACCATAGTAGCATAGTGTGCTACCATGGTGGCAATACTATTACAGCTCTGGGAGTTCAATCCTGGCATCCTCTGTAGGGAGTTTATACATTCTCCCCGTGAGTGTGTGGGCTTTCTATGGATACTCCAGCTCCTTTCCACAGTCCAAGGACGTACTGGTTGGTAGATTAATTGGTCACTGTTGGTTGTCCTGTGATTAGTTTGGGTTAAATTGTGGGTTTGGGGGTGGCATGGCTTAAAGGGGTGCATTTCTAAAAAAAAAATTAAAAATAGCTCACCATAGTTATCTCAAGGCATGAGCACGAGTAACAAATATTCCTCACTGATAATCAATACTGTCACACTGGAGTGTGCATCAAGGATGTGTCCTTAGCCAATTGCTCCATTCTCTCTACACTTTAAACTGTGTGGCTAGGCACAGCTCAAACACCATTTATAAATTCGCTGGTGGCACCACCATTGTTGGCAGAAGTTCAGAGTAGCGTATAGTAACAAAACAGATAAGCTGGTTGAGTGGTGCCACACCTACACTGTTGCACGTAGCACCAGCAAGACCAAGGAAAGAATTGATTGTGGACTTCAGGAAGGGGAAGTCAGGAGAACACTCACCAATCCTCACTGAAGTGTCAGCAATGGAAAGGGCAAGCAGTTTTAAAAACCTAGGCAGCAACATCTTAAAGGATCTACCTTGTTAGTGATTGAGGTTCTTTGGTTGACAGCACAGGTAACTCACCTCCTTATTATTCAGTTCCAGGACTGCGAGACCCACAAGTGCTCCTACACATTTAGGGTTGAGATCAAGAGCTCGTCCAAATGCTAATCGCGCCTTCTCCAGCTTACTCAGCTTCACAAAGCAATGGCCCATGCCCAGCCGCACCTCGGCTGTGAAAACAAAAAGCAGGAGTCACCATCTGACAAGTTTAACACAACAAATACCAGCCTATTTTTAATCAATCCCTGCACCCCCAGAGGAATATTGAGAGAAAAATCGGGAAGGAATATTTCCATTGCTATTCATCAGAAATTAATGCACATATCCTTCCAATAACAAACAGAACGAACAGTTCATTATTTAAGTGGCAGCGATTGCGTAGCCAATTAAAATATTAACATCTGACCAATTCCCCCTTCCATTCTTCCTTCTCTCTCCCCACCTCGTTCAACCGTGGCTCTGGACCTGTACTTGGTGGAATGAGGGGTGGGGAATCTCATTGAAACCCATAGGTTCAAATACTGAAAGGCCTCGATAGAGGACATGGAGATGAAGTTTCCAATAGTGGGTTAGTCTAGGAATCGAGGGACAGCAATTTAGAACAGAGATGAGGAGGAATTTCTTTAGCCAGAGGGTGGTGAATCTGTGGAATTTGTTGCCACAGTACAAGTTATTGGGTATATTTAAAGTGGAAGTTGACAGGTTCTTGCTTAGTCATGGTAGCCCTGCCGAGACACTACTACCATCTCCAGAATCCTGCTTCCCTGCCATTTTGTACTGCTTTCATTGAGAACTTGTTACCCTGCTGCCTACGTGGAAATTTGTTTCCCAATTCTGCTTCCTTAAAAATCCCTCTCCCATTTCCAAGGATATGCTTCCTTTGCCTTTCAGGCCCTCTCCTGTTCTGGGAACTGGGGAGTCACCGGAGGGAGATTACTTCTAAGCTTGCAATACTGCAGGAGAAAGAGAGTCAAAGAGCACTATAGCACAGAAACAAGTCCTGTGGTCCATCCAGTCTGTGGCTAATTGTTATTCTGCCTTATCCCATCTGGACCATAGTCTTCCGTACCCTTCTCATCCATGCACCTATCCAACTTTGTCTAAGTTTTACAATTTCACAAACTTTCATTTTGCATAACTGAAAAATATATGCAAGTAGTCACTGAGACCAGAGGGCACTGCCTCAGTATAGAGGAACATCCATTTAGAACAGGGATGAGGAGAAATTTCTTTCACTAAAGGTTGATGAATCTGTCGAATTCATTGCAACTGACAGCCGTGGAGGCCAAGTCATTGGGTATTTAAAGAGGAGGTTGATAGCTTCTTAATTACTAAGGGCATCAAAGATTACAGAGAGAAGCCAGGAGAATGGGACTGAGAATGATAATAAATCAGACATGATAGAATAAGAGAGCAAACCTGATGGACCAAATGGCCTAATTTTGCTCCTGTGTCTTGTGGTCTAACACATGGACACTTGATGACAGTATGAAGTGGTACATGGAAGGGTTGTCTAGATCAGAGGATTAGCATGGAGGATTATTAATAGCAGATCCAAACCTTTTAATAAATTACAATGCAAGTCTCTGTTCTATCATTGGTGGTGTATTCACAGGGCAAGATCAAGATTGCTCAATGTAATTTTCATTACACACGTGTCTCTTTTTTTCTGAGGGGGCTGGGGTCCTGTTGGAGTCTGTGATCTACAGCTATGGTTCTTCATGGGTTGTGGGTTCTCGCTGTCAGACTTGCCTAGTGTTTTGATTATCTCCAGGTGCGTCCTGGAAGACGTGTGCCTGAGGGGCGCAGCCAATTCTTCGCTGATGCCGCTGACTGAAGCATCGCGGGAGACTGAAAAATTGAGATAGGAGGCAGTGTATGTTGCTGTCAAAAGAAGACCCCTGCACTCCAGTGATCTCTTTCTCTTTTCGATGGTGAGTGAAAGTCTGTTGGTCCTCGGATCAACACAGCAGATTGTAACATCAAAACAGTGAGCTGTTGGTTAATTGTGTGGCTAGGCACAGCTCAAATGCCATCTATAAATTTGCCAATGACATTACTACTGTTGGTAGAATTTCAGATGCTGGTGAGGAGACATACAGAAGCAAGGTAGATCAACTAGCTGAGTGATATTGCAGCAACAACCTTGCACTCAACATCTGTAAACCCAAGAAACTGACTGTGGACTTTAGGAAGGGAAAGGCAAGGGAACACATACACATTCTTGTCGAGGGATCAGAAATGCAAAGTGTGGGCAGCTCCAAGTTCCTGGGTGTCAACATGTCTGACGATCTATCCTGGGCCCAACATATTGATACAGTTACAAAGAAAGCACAACTGCAGCTATATTTCATTAGGAGCTTGAGGAAAATTAATATGACATTAAAGGCACTTGCAAATTTCTATATATATATTACATGGAGAGCATTCTAACTGGTTGCATCACCATCTGGTATGGAAGGGTCACTGCAAATGATCAGAAAAAGCTGCAAAGTTGTAAACTCTGCTAGCAACATCACGGCACTAGCCTCCACAGGATACCTTCAAAAGGTGATGCCTCAAATTGGCAGCACCTATCGTTAATCATCTCCCCAACACCCAGGACACAGCCTCTTCTACCATCAAGGAGTGGTACAGGAGCCTAAAGACACACACTCAACGTTTCAGGAACAACTTCATTCCCTCTGCCAGATTTCTGAATGGACAATGAACACATGAACACTATCTCAGTTTTTTTTCTCCTCTTTTCTTGTACTCAATTAATTAACTATATATATCTTATTATAATGTATAGTTTTTATTATGTACTGCAACCTACTGCTGCCACAAAACAAATTTCACAACATACGGCAGTGATATTAAACCTTATTCTCATACGTCCTTGATTGTGGTGCTGGTGATTAGTTGGGCAGTTCTCATGACTTGTTGTAGTGAACCATTCCTTACCTGGACATCCAGGATTGGTCCGAAGAGCTTTCTTATAATAGGCCAGAGCACCACGGTAATCTTTTTTGTTGAAGGAGATACAAGCTTTACCTGGAGAGTGGGGAAAAAGACAATTGGTTAGATGTTAATTGGATATGGCTATTTTAACTGGCAGTGTTCAAACTGTGACTTGGGTCAAGATCCAGTGATCTAGCCACTGAACTCATGGTAATTCAGTCCTGTGATCATTCATAAGCTGTATTTTTTAAAATCATGGGCTAGAGGTACAAAACAGTCCACCATCACCGGGTTCAGGAACAGTAATCACCCCTTAACTACCAGGCTCTTGAATCACAGGGAATGACATCACTCATTCCAACAGTGAATGTGTTTTTTAATTCTTTATGCATTTGCAGAGTTTGTTGCCTTTTGCACACTGGTTGTTTGTCCTGTTAGGTACAGTCTTTCATTGATTCCATTATGTTTCTTGTATTTACTGTGAATGCCCGCAAGAAAATGAACCTTAGTGTTGCATACGGTGACATAAATGTACTTTGATAATAAATATACTTTGAACTTTCAACGATCACTTATCTTTGTAAGATAAATATTGAATTTGTTCCATCCTACATCACAATGGCACCATCTCCTGGTTCCAATACACTAGGTTCAATGTTTGCCTTCTGATTCTGGAGACATAAGATTGAAAGTTCAAGCTCTGCTCCGGAACAGAAAATCCAGATTTATTTCCCAGTAGCAGTACCGAGGGAGTGTTGTACTTCTACAGGAGTACCTTCCCAAGGAGGCGATAGAACAAGGCATGTATGCTTACACTCACAATAGAGAAAAACTAGTGAACTGTCAGGTCAGTAGAAAAGTTCAGTACCATCACTGCAGGACTTGCATGTGTCCAAGTCAAAGAAGTGGGCAGGAAAAATCTTTGAGGTCACGCATCCTCTGACATCTTTTTCCACTGTATATCGATGATTTAGATTATGGATTAAATGGTTTTGTGGCTAAGTTTGCAGATGACACCAATAGGTGGAGGAGCAGGAAGTGTTGAAGAAACAGAAAGGTTGCAGAGACTTGATCAGTTTAGGAGAGTGGGCAAAGAAATGGCAGATGAGATACAATGTTGAGAAATGTACAGTTGTACATTTTGGAAGAAGAAACAATTAGGCAGATTATTATTTAGATGGGGAGAAAATTCAAAAATCGGAAGTGCAAAGGGACTTGGGGGTCCTAGTGCAGGATACCCTAAAGTTTAACCACCAGGTTGGATTGGCAGTAAGGAAAACAAATGCTATGTTGGCATTCATTTCAAGAGGAATAGTGTATAAGAGTAAGGAGGTGTTCATGAGGCTCTATGGGGCACTGGTGAGATCCCATTTGGAATACTGTGTGCAGTTTTGGGCCCCCTATCTTAGAAAGGATGTGCTGATGTTGGAGAGAGTTCATAGAAGATTCACTAGGATAATTCCTGGAATGCAGGGACTAACATATGAGGAGCATTTATCGGCTCTTGGATTGTATTCATTAGAGTATAGAAGAATGAGAGGGGATCTCATAGAAACATTTCGAATGTTGAAAGGGTTGGACAGAGTAGAAGTGGAAAGGCTGTTTCCTTTGGTGGGTGAGTCCAGGACAAGAGGTCACAGTCTTAGAATTAGAGGGTACCCATTTAAAACAGAGATGAGGAGAAATTTTTTTAGCCAGAGGGTTGTGGATTTATGGAATTCGTTGCCACATACAGCTGTGGAGGCCCAATCATTGAAGGTTTTTAAGGAGGAGATTGATAGGTATCTAATTAGTCAGGGTATCAAGGGATATGGGAAAAAAGCCGGAAATTGGAACTAGACGGGAGAATAATTTAGCTCATGGTGGAGTGGCGGAGCACTCGATGGGCCGAATGGCCTGCTTCTGCTCCTTTGTCTTGTGATCTTGTGATCACTGAAAGAGAGAGACACCAATCAAATGCAGAGGCCTACCCTCCAGGCACAGCAATAGGCCATACAAGCTGCCTCACTGGCTGCCAAGGAATTTCATCAGTAAACAACAGGCAGGTGGTCAGCACCGATTCATTATAATTGTTATACGTTATTGCTTTTTGTTGCTTGTCATACCCTGACCAACACACCGCAGCAAATTCCTAATATATGATTCATAGTGTTTATGGCAAATAAAGTTGATCCTTAATTCTGCTTTGGCAGATGTAAAAGACTTAACAACACTCATTGAAGAGGAACTCGGTGGGTCTCCTCGACCAACATGTAGCCTCAACAACCCATTCAGTAGACAGTTGGTTGCAAAATTTCAGAGCCTGATACATGCAAATATGCCATCTTTTTCAAACATCACAGTGATGACATGTCACTGAATTTGGGACACCAATACTAAAGAGCAGAGAAGCACGTTCATTGCAGTTTGAGGTCCGATTAGTGGAACTGTGGGATTTACATTTACCATTCAAGTGGCTGGTTTGGTATATCACCAAAGATTTCTATAGGCGTCCTGTGGGAAGTATTCTGGTATGGAGAGGCCATCACACGTTTTCAAGAGATTGATGACTCAGCCAGCTCCATAACAGGCACAACCCATTCCGCCATCGTGGACATCTTTAAAAAGTGGTCCCTCAAGAAGACCAAGGACCTTCAACATCCAGGCATGCCCTCTTCTTGTTATTACCATCAAGGACAAGGACTAGGAACCTGAAATCCAACACTCAACCTTTTAGAAACAGCTTCTTCCTGTCTGCCACCAGATTTCTGAATGGTCAATTAACCAACGGACCAACCAATAAACACATCCTCACTATTTCTTGCTCTCTTTTTGCACTGTTTATTTAAGTTAAATATCTATTTTAGACACTCACACCCACAGTGGATTCCAGTTAATTGGGCATTTGGTTAATCACGGCAGCCACTTATTTGTGACAACCCTTAAAAGAACAAAAGCTAATTAAGAAAATAGCTGGGATTCCCTTTGTTTATTTCAGACACTATGCTGCTTAATTGGGGCAGGAGACTGTGCTAAACATTTTATAATTAGTGTCAGTCATGTGCACTTAGAAACATAGAAAAGCTTCAGCACAATACAGGCTCTTCGGCCCACAAAGCTGCACCCAACATGTCCTGACCTGAAAAATTATCTAGGGTAAAAAATAGACCTCCATTTTTCTGAGCTCCGTGTGCCTGTCCAGGAGCCTCTGAGAAGACCCTATCATATCCGCCTCCAACACTATCGCCAGCAGCTCATTCCACGCACTCACCATTCTCTGCGTAAAAACTTACCCAACATCTCCTCTGCACCTACTTCCAAGCACCTTAAAACTGTGCCCTCTTGTGTTAGCCATTCCAGCCCTGGGAAAAAGCCTCTGACTATCCACATGATCAATGCCTCTCATCATCTTATACATCTCTATCAGGTCAACACGTATCCTCTGTCGTTCCAAGGAGAAAAGGCCGAGTTTACTCAACCTATTCTCATAAGGCATGCTCCCCAATCCAGGCAACATCTTTGTAAATCTTCTCTTTGGTTTTCTATGGTTTCCACATCCTTCCTGTAGTGAGGTGACCAGAATTGAGCACAGTACTCCAGGTGGGGCCTGACCAGGGTCCTATATAGCTAAAACATTACCTCCTGGCTCCTAAACTCAATCCCATGATTGATGAAGGCAAATGCACCGTATCTTTTCTCAACTACAGAGTCAACCTGCACAGCAGCTTTGAGTATCCTATGGACTCGGACCCCAAGATCCCTCTAATCCTCCACACTGCCAAGAGTCTGACCATTAATACTGTATTTTGCCATCATATTTGACCTACCAAAATGAACCACCTCACACTAATATGGGTTGAACTCCATCTGCCACTTCTCAGCCCAGTTTTGCATCCTATCACTGTCCCGCTGTAAACTCTGACAGCCCTCCACACTATCCACAACACCCTCACCTTTGTATAATCAACAAATTTACTAACCCACCCCTCCACTTCTTCATCCAGGTCATTTATAAAAATCACTAAGAAAAGGGGTACCCAGAACAGATCCCTGAGGCACACCACTGGTGACCAACCTCCATGCAGAATATGACCCGTCTACAACCACTCTTTGCCTTCTGTGGGCAAGCAGTTCTGGATCCACAAAGCAATGTCCCCTTGGATCTCATGTCATGGCCATAAGACACAACACTGCTTTGAGCAAATAGTTTTTAAATAGCATCAGTTACATGTGTTTGTTTTCAAAAAGCAGTGATTCTTGCAAGGAATAAGTAATAAGACAATGCAGAACCATTTTGCTCACTGCTGTTTCAAGCATTCGGACTTGGAGATGCTAGAAACAGCCAGGAGTAAAAACAAAATTATTTCACTACTTCAACAAGTTAGAAACTACAGAGAGTTTAAAAGTATCAACAATCACCTTGAATGTTACAATGAAAATGAAGATTTGGAGGATGCAATCGTTGAAAGCATTGTACGAAGACAGTCCATTTTCTGCCTCGTTGTCATAGCTAATTTTGTTCATTCAGTCAAAAGAACATGAAGTGAATGAATTCGTCAATCTACAACTATTAGGAACTAATGCACAATCTTACAGTACTGCAGTAGTATTGGTAGTGATCGATGTTAAGTACATAACTTGTTACTCAGTTTGTCTTTTTTTAATATACCTTTTTAACTATTTCCATGAAAATTCAGCTAATTGGGGCAGTTGCTTAATTGGACCAAAATGTACTGGTCCACTATATATAAATAAATAATATACAAATATAAAAATTGTAATTTATAGCTTTTGTGTACTGCAATGTACTGTTACCACAAAACAACTCATTTCAAGACATATGTCACTGATATTAAATCTGAATCTGAACTTGGGATGCCTGCTCTGATTTAACCACTCAATGAGCAAATGTAATTTATTTACAGTTGATCCAAGAACTTGTTGCTTCTAGCAGTCAGGACCTGTTGCATGCCTGCCTTTCAGAGATGTCTTACCCAGGAGTGCGGGGATATTACTTGGTGACTGATTCAGCACAAAATTGAACTGTGCCTCAGCTTGGTCCATTTTATCCCCCTCCAGCAGGCAGAAGCACGCTCTCCCCAGCAAGTGGTTCTAAAGACAAGAGAGCACATTAGGGAAAACAGCCTTCAAACAGCACACTAATAAATTACATAGAGCTTACAGCACAAAACAGGCTATTCAGCCTTTGGTGTTTGTTTCACAAGTCCTGCCTCATCCCATCACTTCTTTTTTATAGATTATCTTTATTTATTATATGTACGTCGAAACAATAGTGAGGATTGGGCTAGGGGCAGCCCATAAAGTGTTGCCATGCTTCCAGCATCAATATATTTATTTAGGGATACTGGTCATTCTGGCCCAATAAGCTCTGCCACGCAGAAGCCCACTCATTTCACCCTATCCTCATCATGGCAGGACATACAACCTACTAACCGGCATATCTTTGGATTGTGGGAGGAAACCAGAGCACCCGGAAGAAACACACATGGATTACAATGAGAACTTACAAACTCCTTACAGATAGCACAGCAAATGAATTCTACAATCCAGCAATCTCCGATCTGGATGCAATAATTGAATTCAGATCAGAGATTGCTGGTGCTAACCGCTATACTACCATGCTACCTCTTTGTATTACATCAGGCATCAGCTGATGTTATTATCTACAGTGCAGATATACTAACTGAGCTTTTCTAAAGACTGCAGCTTTCTAATGCCACATTCAATGCTCATTGGACGGTGTGTTGCTTTGAAGTAAAATATTGCCAGACCTCAGTCTGTTCTGTTTGACTAGTGTTTCTCAGGCCAGATCACCCCCAGTAAGGTGTAGGGATGTCAAAGGCTGCAGCAAAATACTGCAGGATCCTACAGAGGATAGTGAAAAGCACCTAGTGGGGACCCTCCCCCCCCCCCCCCCACTCTGTTGTGACAGTCACTGAAGGGCCTGAGGCATCGTTGAGGATCCCTACCATCCATCCCACAATCTCTTTGACCCACTGCCATGAGCAAGGAGATACAGGAGCATCAGGACTCGGACTGCCAGACTGGGTAACAGCTTCTTCCCTCAGGCTGTGAGACTAATGAATACCCTGCCACCACCGAAGTCTCGTCACTAGGAGAGCGAGCTGTTTACTGTACTGCTTACTGTTTACCTGTACAGAAGAGTACATGCATTTTGAATTATATGTTATTAACTTTATTTATGGTAATATTTTCTTTTACGCGCTGTGTGTGATATATGCTTTGTGGGTGCACCATGGTCCGGAGGAATGTTGTTTCATTTGGTTGTACATGTGTGTTCAGTCAGATGACAATAAACTTCAAACTTGAACATGATCATACAGAGATCTTGCAACACTTAACCCACTGGTTGTCCCTTCTCTTGTTGCTATTAGGTTTGATTTTTGATTCAGTCCTTTCCAGGCACTTGATAACACAAGTGCAAATGAGAAGGCTGAAATGACTTAAATGACTTCAGTCTCCTCCTGCTCAGAACCAATTATCTCAAGAAGTAATTTTCATTCCCTCTTACTGTGTTGTCACTAGTGTCATCAGGTGTCTTATGTCACTTGGTTTGACAATCAAGAGTGGAGTGGGTACAATGGTCTGTGCAAACAATGTTTCACTGCATGATTAAGAATGACGTCAGGATTTTATGGGGTCTACAGAAATTTCACAAGATGATTCCAGGAATGAAAGGGTTAACCTACGAGAAGCATTTCATGGCTCTCGGCCTGTACTCACTGGAATTCAGAAGAAGGGTATGGGGGGGGGGGGGGGGAGATTTCATTGAAACCCATCGAATGTTGAAAGGCCTACACAGAATGGACATTAAGAGGATGTTTCCTATGTGGGGGAGTCTGGGACCAGAGGGCACAGCCTCAGAATTGAGGGATGTCCATTTACAGCAGAGATGAGGAGGGATTTCTTTAGCCATAGGGTAGTGAACCTGTGGAATCATTGCCACAGACAAGTGTGCAGGGCAAGTCATTGGGTCTACTTAAAGCCGAGTTTGATGTGTTCTTGATTAGCCAGGACATCAAAGGTTTTAGGGAGAAAGCAGGAGAATGGGGCTCAGAAGGATAATAAATCAGCCATAATGGAATGTTGGAGCAGGTTCGATGGGCTGAACAGCCTAATTCTGCTCCCATGTCTTAGGGTCTCAGAGTGAAATTCTGGACTGTACATCATGGTAAGTGTGATTAACCTGAGTCCTTTGAAGACCAGTCCACGTTATGCTGGTTAGACATTCTGCGGCAGCTACCTATGCAGGAACTTCATCACTGTTATTCCGAATGTGATATTTATAGGTAAGTGAGAATTCTAATGTAATAATATAGGTTGGGTCCGTTCATGAGGGAAAGTATACTTTGTTATTTATGTACGGCATGTGATTATTAAAAATATGCTCATTAAGTATATGTTTGTGACCTTCTGCTGCCGTAGCCCATCCACTTCAACGTTCCAACGGGTTGTGTGTTCAGAGATGCTCTTCTACACACCACTGTTGTAACGTGTGGTTACTTGAGCGACTGTTGCCTTCATGTCAGATTGAGCCAGTCTGGCCATTCTCCTCTGACCTCTCTCATTAACGAGGTGCTTTCATCCTCAGAACTGCCACTCACTGGATGGTTTTTGATTTTTTGCACCATTCTCTGTAAACTCTAGAGACTGCTGTGCATGAAAACCCCAGATCAGTGGCCTTTGAGATTCTCAAACTACCCTGTTTGGCACCAACAATCATTGCATGGCCAGTCACTTCTTCTTTCCCATTCTGATGTTTGTTCTGAACAACAACTGAACCCCTATACTGAGTTGCTGCCACATGACTGGCTGAACGTGCTGGCGTGCAGGTGTACCTAATAAAGTGATGGCTGAGTGTTCTGTAAGCTGATGTATTGTTGCTTAACTGTAAACGCCATTTATAAAGAGCTCTCCCTTAAACCTCTCTCTGCTACTCACCTCAACGACACCTTGCTTCTGCATTCTTATTACATTAAGTTTCTCCCAAAATTGGTTTAAGACTCATTCATGTGAAACCTATTGATTTTTCACTCACAAGTGAAACTTTAATGTGTCCATACTATCAACTGATTTCTTAATGTTGAAGAATGATGAATTAGAATTGAATTAAAGGTTAACTTGCAGGTTGAGTCAGTGGTAAGGAAGATAAGTGCAATGTTAGCATTTATTTCGAGAGGACTAGAATGTAAGAACAAGGATGTGATGCTGAGGCTTTATAAGACAATGGTCAGACCTCATGGAGTATTGTATGGAGTTTTGGGCCATTTTTCTCAGAAAAGATGTGCCGCAATTGCAAACGGTCCAGAGGAGGTTCACAAGAATGATTCAGGGAATTAAACGGTTTAATGTATGAGAACTTTTGATGTCTCTGGGCTTGTAAGTGCTAGAGGTTAGAAGAATGAGGGGAAATCTCATTGAAGCCTGTTGAATATTGAAAGACCCAGACAGAGTGGATGTGGAGAGGAATTTTCCTGTGGTGGGCGAGTCTAGGAACAGAGCACAACCTCAGAATACAGAAACATCACTTAGAACACAGATGAGGACAAATTTCTTTAGCCAGATGGTGGTGAATCTGTGGAACTTATTGCCACAGATGGCTAGGCAACTCAAGTCATTGAGTACATTTAAAACAGAGCCTGACAGGTCCTTGATTAGTCAGGGTATCAAAGGTTATGAGGAAAATGCAGGATTACGTGGTTGAGGGGATAATAAATCAGCCACGATTGGGCCATGTGTTATGATCTAACTTTCAAAATAATCAGTGGAAATCTTTCTCATCGCTGCGTAAAGTGATGCCATTAGAATTCTACAAATTTCTACAGATGTACCACTGAAAGAATCCTGACTGGTTGCATCATGGTCTGGTATGTCAATAAAATGTGCAAGAATTCACGAAGCTACAGAGAGTGGTGAATTGAACCCAATACATCATGGACACATCCCTTCCCACCACTGGTACTATCTACTGAAGGTGCAGCCTTGACAAGGTTCAAGAACAAGTACTCTTCAACCAATTGCTTCTTGAACCTATTGGCAAACTCCTAACCATTACAGTTTAGAAATACCATGACCACGAGAAAGACTTTCTTTTTTGTAATTAATGGTTAATTTACAAACCCCATTTCCAGAAAAGTTGGGATATTTTCCAAAATGCAATAAAAACAAAAATCTGTGATATGTTAATTCACATGAACCTTTATTTAACTGACAAAAGTACAAAGAAAAGATTTTCAATGGTTTTACTGACCAACTTAATTGTATTTTGTAAATATACACAAATTTAGAATTTGATAGCTGCAACACACACAACAGAAGTTGGGACAGAGGCATGTTTACCATTGTGTTACATCACCTTTCTTTTTAATAACACTTTTTAATCGTTTTGGAACTGAGGATACTAATTGTAGATTTGCAATTGGAAATTTTGTCCATTCTTGCTTGATATAAGACTTCAGCTGCTCAACAGTCCGTGGTCTCCGCTGTCTGATTCTCCTCTTCATGATGCACCATACATTTTCAATAGGAGATAGATCTGGACTGGCAGCAGGTCAGTCAAGCACACGCACTCTGCGTCTACAAAGCCACGCTGTTGTAGCCCGTGCAGAATGTGGTCTGGCATTGTCCTGCTGAAATAAGCATGGATGTCCCGGGAAAAGACATCGCCTTGATGGCAACATATGTCTCTCTAAAATCCTAATATATGCCTCGGAGTCAATGGTACCTTCACATACATGCAACTCACCCATGCCGTGGGCACTGATGCACCCCCATACCATCACAGATGCTGGCTTTTGCACCTTTCGCTAATAACAATCAGGATGATCGTTTTCATCTTTGGCATGGAGAACTCGATGCCTGTTTTTTCCGAAAACTAACTAGCTGAAATGTGGACTCATCTGACCACAGCACATGGTTCCACAGTCTTTCGGTCCATCTGAGATGAGCTCGGGCCCAGAGAACTCGCTGGCGTTTCTGCATAGAGTTGATGTATGGCTTCCTCCTTGCGTAATACAGTTTCAAGTTGCATTTCTGGATGCAGCGACGGACTGTATTAAGTAACAATGGTTTTCCGAAGTACTCCCGAGCCCAGGTGGCTATAATCGTCACAGTAGTATGATGGTTTCTTAGGGAGTGCCACCTGAGGGCTCGAAGATCATGCGCATTAAGTGGTTTCCGACCTTGCCCTTTTCGCACTGAGATGTCCCTAAATTCTCTGAATGTTTTCATAATATTATGTACTGTAGATGTTGAAAGACCTAAACTCTCTGCAATCTTCCGTTGAGAAATGTTCCTTTTGAACTGAATAACAATTCTTTCACGAATTTTGGCACAAAGGGATGAGCCACGACCCATCCTTGCTTGCAAAGACTGAGCCTTTGATGGACGCTACTTTTATACCCGGTCATGATACCTCACCTGCTACCAATTAGCCTGCTTAATGTGGAGTCTTCCATATTCTGTGCACTTTTCAATCTTATTTTAACTCTATCCCAACTTTTGTTAAGTGTGTTGCAGCCATCAAATTCTAAATTTGTGTATATTTACAAAATACAATTAAGTTGGTCAGTAAAACTATTGAAAATCTTTTCAGTTAAATAAAGGTTCATGTGAATTAACATATCACAGATTTTTGTTTTATTGCATTTTGGAAAATATCTCAACTTTTCTGGAAATGGGGTTTGTATGTTGCTTATTGGATGCTCTGTGCCTGTGATGTTGATGCAAATAAGTTTCCCATTTCCTCTGTGCCCACACCTAACTCTAAATTCAAATGTAAACAACATCTTCCTGGAAGGAATATTTTGGGACCAAGTCTCTAAGGTGCCACAATAGCACAGCAGTTCGTGCGACGCTATTATAGCTCAGGGCAATGCAGAGTTCAGAGTTCAATTTCAACATCTTCTGAAAGGAACCTCTGTACATTCTCCCTGTAGAATATGTGGGCTTTTTCTGGCTGGGTGCTCTGGTTCTCCCACATTCTAAATACGTACTGGGTAGGTTAATTGGTTATTGTAAATTGTCTCATGATTAAGCTAGAGTTAATTGGGTTTGTTGGGGGTTGCTGGGGCAGCTTAGATATCGAAGGGCCTATTCCAACTGTATCACTAAATAAAATGGAGCTCCAATAATAAGCAAGGCCAAGTCATTGAGTATATTTAAAGCAGATGTTGACAGGTCCTTGATTAGTCAGGATGTCAAAGGTTATGGGGAGAAGGCAGGAGAATGAGAGTGACAGGCATAATAAATCAGCTGGAATGACAGAGCAGACTCAATGGGCTGAATGGCCTAATTCTGCTCCCATGTCTTATGGTCTGATATCGCCAGTGTAAAGTGGTTAACAAAGCTCTTCCCACTAGAGGCTTACTCAGTTCACATTTCTTGGGCAACACATCTGTGTAAGAACTGCCAAGATGTCTTATAGACAATAGACAATAGGTGCAGAAGTAGACCATTCGGCCCTTCGAGCCTGCACTGCCATTTTGAGATCACGGCTGATCAATTCCTATCAATACCCGGTTCCTGCCTTGTCCCCATATCCCTTGATTCCCCTATCCATAAGATACCTATCTAGCTCCTTCTTGAAAGCATCCAGAGAATTGGCCTCCACTACCTTCCGAGGCAGTGTATTCCAGACCCCCACAACTCTCTGGGAGAAGTTTTTCCTTAACTCTGTCCTAAATGACCTACCCCTTATTCTCAAACCATGCCCTCTGGTACTGGACTCTCCCAGCATCTGGAACATATTTCCTGCCTCTATCTTGTCCAATCCCTTAATAATCTTATATGTTTCAATCAGATCCTCTCTCAATCTCCTTAATTCCAGTGTGTACAAGCCCAGTCTCTCTAACCTCTCTGCGTAAGACAGTCCAGACATCCCAGGAATTAACCTCGTTAATCTACGCTGCACTTCCTCTACAGCCAGGATGTCCTTCCTTAACCCTGGAGACCAAAACTGTACACAATACTCCAGGTGTGGTCTCACCAGGGCTCTGTACAAATGCAAGAGGATTTCCTTGCTCTTGTACTCAATTCCCTTTGTAATAAAGGCCAACATTCCATTAGCCTTCTTCACTGCCTGCTGCACTTGCTCATTCACCTTCAGTGACTGATGAACAAGGACTCCGAGATCTCTTTGTATTACTCCCTTACCCAACTCTATTCCGTTCAGATAATAATCTGCCTTCCTGTTCTTACTCCCAAAGTGGATAAGCTTTGTAGCTTTGGAACTTGGATTTGTCTTTGTGGTGAGGGACTGACTGAGGTGATCTGCAGTGGTGTGAATGATCCTCCGATGAGTCGTATCAAACTACACTAAAGGGCTACTACACCTTGGTTTCAATTCAGGGAAAATCTTTACTCCTATTTTTGCAAACTTATCAATTATATATAGACTAACAGAACACTACAGCACAGAAACAAGCCCTTCAGCCCATCTAGTCTGTGCCAAACTATTATTATGCTCTATGTGCCTCATCTCACTGCATTACAGCACAATACTGTACCTCACATCTCGTGCACAACTGTCCCTTGCCTCACTTCACTATTCAGCTAGTTCTATCGTGGGTACAGTTCTCCCTCACTTTCAAGGACAACTTCAAAAGATGTTGTCACAGAAAGGTGACATCCATCACCAAAGGTGTCCACCATTTTGGTCATGCACCCACCTGGATTCTGCCATCTAAAGACTCATTCTTTAGGGTTCAACAACAGCTTCTACTCCACTGCCATCAGATTCTTGAGCCAACCCTACAACTTAGTTCTATCTCACAGTACACTACCATGGGGCGGCTACAATAGTGGAACAGTTAGCGCAAGACTTTACAGAGCTGGTAACTGAAGTTCAATTCCTACCGCTCTCTGTAAGGAGTTTCAACGTTCTCCCCGTAACCACATGGATTTCTTCCAGGTGCTCTGGTTTTCTCCCACATCCCAAAGACACAAGGGTTAGGGTTAGTGAGCTGTGAGCCACACTGGCATGAGAAACATAGTGACACTCGCGGGCTTCCCCCAGCACATCCTCAGACTGTGCTGCTCTTTGACACAAACACTATATGTTTTGATGTACATGTGACAGATAAGGCTATCTAATCTAATTTCTTTTTTCCCCCTCTCAATCTTGCATTAGTGTCCTTACATTTATCGTGTAAGCTCGGTCTAATCACCTCATTAAGGTGACTCTGACTCAGTGGTCAGTCACCTTATGCACGGATACTCCTGTGCCCTGTGTCACTTTATAGACATACAGTCTATGTGTATAAATATATAAGCTATCTTATGTATGTATGCTTCTTGTGTTTTTTATAATGATTGTGTTCTTTATCTAATGGTGATATTTTTTTGTGCTGCATTGACTCTGGAGAAACAATTATTTTGTTCTGCTTTACACTTGTGTACAAGGAATGACATTACACAATCTTGAATGGTTTATCTCTCTACAGATGCTGACTGACCTGTTGAGTGTTTTGAACCTTGTTTCAGATTTCCAGCATCAACAGCTGTTTTTTATTTAATTTTCACACATTAATAATCTTGAATCTTATCCATGTTGATTTCAGTTAATGTTAACTCATGTTTGTCCTTGTCTTGTTAACATACTGTGCTACTGCAGAAAAGTTAATTTTCAGGCCATTGATATCTAAGTAGCATGCCTGCAACAGTAGACTTGAACTTGACACTGGACCGCTTCACGTAGTATTCTGCATGGCACTACATTCGTTTCACTCTACTGCCCAACACCACACTACATCTTGGTGTAAACCACAACAGTCATGTTTACTGGGATCATACCTGGTCATACATGATGATTTTGTCGGCCATAGTGTATAGCAGGGTGGCCTGCGTGATGAGCTCTTTTTTTGCATCTTTGTTCTTTTCTTTCCGAGCTTGCTGTACATAGTAGGCAGCGAGTGTATCAAGACAGGTCATCTGGTCCTTCTCATGGTCGCGGTAATCCAGGTTTCCATCGATACGAGCAGCCTCCAGCAGCTTGACAAAATCTTCTGTCTTCCCTTGCTTGAAGTACTCCAGCTTTAAGGTAAAAAAAAAGTGTAAAATTTGGGTAAAAGAACTAAAAACAGAGAAACAGCTGGGAAAATTGTACACACAAGAGATCTTATAGATGCTGGAAATCCAGAGCAATACACACAAAATGTTGGAGGACCCCAGAAAGTCAGGCAGCATTTATGGAAAGGAATAAAAAAAAAAATCAATATCAGGCCAAGACTCTTCATCAGGACCGAAAACAAGGAAGAGGCCAGAGTAAGGTGGTGGTGGGGAGGGAGAAGAGAGAGGATGAAGTAAGAAGCTGGGAGGTACAAGTTGGAAAAGGCAAAGGGCAGTAGAAGAAGCAACCTGATATGAGAGGAGTGTGAACCACGGGAGAAAGGGAAAGAAGAGGGGCATCAGAGGGAGGTGATAAACAGAGTGAGGGGAAGAGGAATTGAATTTGTGCCATTTAGTGGATCCCATTTCATTTGTTTTCACTTCGAGGTGATCACTGCACACTTCTTTGCATTAAATTTCATCAGCAATGTGTCATTGATCTATCAATATCCACAGGTCTACCCCAGGTTATGATCAGCCTGTACAAGATTGACTAATTGGTAGACTAGCTGGATTGATCTGACAGCTGCTACAGGGCTGAAGGGTTGTGACGGGGGATTTTCACAAACCTTCTCTCCTTACCACCTGTCCACACATCAAGCCACAACTGTACTCGCTGAAGTTTAGAAAAATGAGGGGGATCTCATTGAAACCAAGGCCTAAAGTGGATATTTCCTATAGTGGGGGAAATCTGGGGCAAGAGGGCACAGCTATATAAGAGAGAGACATTCATTTAGAACAGGGATGAGATGGTTGACGGGTTCTTGATTAGTCCAGGTGTCATAGGTTATGGCGAGAAGGCAGATGAATGGGTTGAGAGGGATAATAAATCAATCGTGATGGAATGGCGGAGTAGACTAGATGGGATGAATGGCCTAATTCTGCTCTTGTGTCATATGGCTAACCAGGGACTTGGTGGAGCCAAGCAGACCTGGGAAGACGAAACAAAATTACTCGCTCAATCACTGAGTCAGTGAGACTGGTGACTACCGATCCCGCACCGGTTTGCTCTTCCATCGTAACCACATACTCTTTGATTTTGCACTCATGAACAACTGTCAGGACCAAAACCCTGCTGTAAACTGGGGGCTGCCTGCATCCGGTCATCTTACACCACCATACATTTATTCTTTCCAATCACTGGTGCACATTGATACTGTTTCCTATTTCGGCAAGAAAGAGTAGACTACGTACCGCCAAGGCCATCCATATGTGAAGCTGGGTGTGCTCCTGTTTGAGGATACTGATGACTTCATCTCCCTCCGGTAACTGATCAAAATCAAGTTCGATGACCTACACATCACAAGAAAACACAGGTTAGATACAAGGGATTTCATTTGGCTGCCCTATAGAGCAGAACCTCAATCACTTCAGCAGACTCAATTGAGAGGATAAAGTGAGAGAGACAGCAAACAGGGAAGAGAATGAGTGTTGAGTATTTGGAGTGAGGGGATAATGAGTGCACAAGAGGGCAATAGGGAATGGGACAAGGTGAGAAGAGTGAACAAGTGGGGAAGGAGATAGGGGTGTCAATAGGAAGGAAAAGGACGGAGCTACAACAGTGTCACCTGAGTCGCAGTCAGATCCCACAAGGGCTGGAGGGACCCGGTATCGACCCAATCGCCATCTCAACACTGGTTCCATCTGGGACACTTCTCCCTCTCGTCCCCAGCCGCTACACACCTCCTCGCTCCCCAGTCCCAGTCACCACCGCCACCCATTTCCGATCCTCACCCTTCGGCTCCCCCACACCATTGAGACCCCGGTCCGTAACCCCTTCCTGCTCCACTGGGACCCCGGTCCGTGACCCCCAACCGCCCCATCGGGACGCCGGTCCGTGTCCCCCAACCGCCCCATCGTGACGCCGGTCCGTATCCCCCAACCGCCCCATCGGGACCCCGGTCCGTATCCCCCCCCCACCCGCCCCATCGAGACCCCGGTCCGTGACCCCCACCCGCCCCATCGGGACCCCGGTCCGTGTCCTCCCCCCATCCCGATCGCGTCTCCGCTCCCCGCACCTCATCCGTGTCCCTCAGCGGGATCTCGATGGATCCGCGCGACAACATCCCGAGGCCTCGCGCCGCTCCCGCTCGGCCACTGACCCCCGCCGCCCCGCCTCCTCGCAACACTTCCGGGGCACGGCTCGAACGTGCGCCTGAGAGGGATGAAAATTTATAAGGGGCGGTGCTGGACAGCCTATGGGTGGGGAGAGGGCAAGACAACCAATGGGAGGAGGAGTAGTGCAGGCCAATGGGAAGGGGATTACAGCTTCACAGCCAATAGAAAGGTGAGAGGGCTGGACAGCCAATGGAACTGGCAGTCAATGGGCGGGTGAGAGGGCTTGTACAGGCAATGGAAGACTGCCAATGGAAGGTAGGGCCAGGAGCTGGACAGCCAATGGGAGGGGAAGGAAAGAGCGGCCGATAGCCAGTGGAACAGGAGAGCGATTGGACAGAAAATGGAAGTGGAAGAAAGGCTGAATAGCCAATGGGCAGGGGAGAGCAGTACAGCCAACGGGAGAGTCCATCCAATAGGAGAGGGGAACGGGGGTGAGTGGTGAAACCATATGGGAGAGGCACAGAGGGCAGACACCCAAAGGAAGAGAGTAGCTACAGAGAAAGTGCAATGCAGCAAATAAGTATTTTTGCAAGATCATAGGCATGTAGATAGCTCAGCATTTAATACCATCATTCCGACAGTCCTGATTGAGGAGTTACAGGAACAGGGCCTCTGTACATCCCTCTGCAATTGGATCCTTGACTTCCTAACCTGAAGATCACAGGTGTGGATTGGTGATAGCATATCTTCTTCACTGATGATCAACACTGGCGCACCTCAGGGGTGTGTGCTTAGCCCACTGCTCTACTCTCTATATACACGTGACTGTGTGGTTAGGCATAGCTCAAATGCCATCTATAAATTTGCTGATGATACAACCATTTTTGGTAGATTCTCAGGTGGTGATGAGAGGGCGTATGTGAGCGAGATATGCCAATTAGTGGAGTGGTGTCACAGCAACAACCTAGCACTCAACATCAGTAAGACGAAAGAGCTGATTGTGGACTTCAGGAAGGGTAAGACAAAGAAAAACATACCAATCCTCATTGAGGGATCAGAAGTGGAGAGAGTGAGCAGCTTCAAGTTTCTCGGTGTCAAGATCTCTGAGGATGTAACCTGGTCCCAACACATTGATGCAGTCATAAAGAAAGCAAGACAGTGACTATACTTCATTAGGAGTTTGAAGAGGTTTGGTATGTCAACAAATACACTCAAAAACTTCTATAAATGTTCCATGGAGAGCATTCTGACAGGCTGCATCACTGTGGTTTGGAGGGATTACTGCGCAGGACTGGAAGAAGCTGCAGAGGGTTGTAAATTTAGTCGGTTCCATCTTGTACCCAGGACATCTTCAAGGAGCGGAGTCTCAGAAAGGCAGTGTCCATTATTAAAGACCTCCAGCACCCAGGACATGCCCTTTTCTCACTGTTACCATCGGGTAAGGATTATCATTATCATGTCATCAGCAGCACAAGGGATCTCAACACACTCAGCCATGATATTTCATGATCAGGAGTGCCTACCGTTTGGAAATCCGATCACTTGGTTGTCCGCCTCCTACTTGCATACAAGCAGAGGCTAAAAGCAAGGCTGCAGAGATGAGGACAACAAAAGGTGGTGGTGGCAGGCAGAGGAGTGCTTTGAGTTGGTGGACTGTGCCGTGTTCAAGGCCTCATCAGAGGATCTGAATGAATATGCCACAGACTTTATAAAAACAGCTGTAGACGAGTGTGTCCCCACAAAAAATCATTCAGAGTCTTCTGGAACCAGGAGTCCTGAAAAAACCATGAGATCCCCAGTCTGCGGAGGGCCAGAGCAGTGGTGTCCAGGTCTGGCAACCAAATGAGATACAAGAGGTATGATCTCCGGAAAGCTGTCTCACATGAGAAGTGGCAATTCCAGACCAAGCTTGAATCAGTGAAAGATGCTCGGTAGCAGTGGCAGGACTTGAATACTATCAGGTTCTACAAAGTGAAACCAAGAGACATATGTGACAATAAGGTTTCACTCCCAGATGAGCGCAATGCCTTCTATGTTTGCTTTGCCTGTGAAAACATGAAGGCACCTTCACGAACTCCCACAGCCCACAATGACTCAGTGTTTTTAGTCTCTGAGGGTGACGTGAGAGCATCCTTCAGGAGGGTGAACCCATGGAAAGCATCTGGCTATCGTCCAGTTGCATTTACATTAACTGTGCTGAAGAGTTTTGAGACGTTGGTGATGAAACATATAATCCCCTACCTGAGAAGCGACTTGGATCCACTCCAATTTGTCTACCTGAGCAACAAGTCAACAGCAGATGCCATTTCTTTGGCCCTGCACTCAACCCTTGGAACATTTGGATTGAATATGCACACATCAGGATGCTCTCCATTGACTAATATTCTTCATTCACTATCACCCCCTAATCAATTAGCTTCAAGAAACACACACAAGATGCTGGTGGAATGCAGGAGGCCAGGCAGCATCTATAGGAAGAAGTACAGTCGACGTTTCCAGTTGACACCTTTCGTCAGGACTAACGGAAAAAAGAGAGAGTAAGAGATTTGAAAGTGGGAAGGTGAGAGGGAGACTTGAAATGATAGAAGAGAGGTGGGGGAGGGATGAACCTAAGAGCTGGAAAGTTGATTGGCAAAAGGGATAAAGGCTAGAGAAGGGGGAGTATCATAGGATGGAAGGCCTTGGAAGAAAGAAAGGGGGAGGTGAGCACCAGAGGAAGATGGAGAACAGGCAAGAAGATATTGTGAGAGGGAAAGAGAGAAAAAAATTAAAAATTAAAAATTAGGGATAGGGTAAGAAGGGCATTAACGGAAGTTAGAGAAATCAATGCTCATGCCATCAGGTTGGAGGCTACCCAGACGGAATATAAGGTGTTGTTCCTTCAACCTGAGTGTGGCGTCATCTCAACAGTAGAGGAGACCATGGATTGACATATCCTTACACTTCCTCCCTCACCACCATTCAGGGCCCCAGACAGTCCTTCCAGGTGAGGCGACACTTCACCTGTGAGTTGGCTGGTGTGGTATACTGTGTCCAGTGCTCCCGGTGTGGCCTATATATTGGTGAGACCCGACACAGACTGGGAGACCGTTTCGCTGAACACCTACGCTCTGTCCACCAGAGGAAGCAGGATCTCCCAGTGGCCACACATTTTAATTCCACGTCCCATTCCCATTCTGATATGTCTATCCATGGCCGCCTCTACTGTCGAGATGAAGTGTGGTGCGTGGCCAAGTGGTTAAGGCATTGGACTAGCAATCCGAAGGTCGTGAGTTTGAGCCCCAGCTGAGGCAGCATGTTGTGTCCTTGAGCAAGGCACTTAACCACACATTACTCCAGGTGGGTACCGGCAAAATGCTGGGGGTTAACCTCACGATAGACTGGTGAATTATCCGGGGGTGGGGTGGGGGGGAAGCTCGTATTCTCAGTCGATTCACGTCATGGAAACTGGCATAAGCAAACGGCCTGATGAGCCTATAAGGCTCGGGACAGACTTTAACTAACTAACGTGTAGGTGAGGGAGTTGTGGAGAATGTGTGGGCAATTAAAACTGGAATTAATGTGGGATCAGTGAGTGTGTGGTGGTTGACACAATGGTGGACTGAAATGTCCCTGTGCTGTCTGACTACCTTTACAATTCTATGATTCTTCTTTATGATTAAACTAGCTGATTGAAGGACAAATGGAGAAAGTGTCTTGGCTTGAAATGCTGATTCTTTATTCGCCTCCATAGATGCTGCCTGACCTGAGCTCCTCCAGCATTTTGTGTGCATTACTCGAGATAGAAACAATTCTTTTTTTGGTGGTGCTTGGTATGAGATTGGTGATAGTTGAGGAGTTTGTGGTAGCCAGTCTCGAACAAAGGAGCATACTCTGATAATCAGGTAACTGAGTCACCATTCAGAAAATACTTCTTTACACAAAGTGAAATAGAGCCGTAGAGCACAGATATAGGCCCTTCACCCACCTAGTGCTGCCCAAACTAGTCCTAATTTCCTGTCGCAAACATGAGGAAATCTGCAGATGCTGGAAATTCAAGCAACACACACAAAATGCTGGTGGAACACAGCAGGTCAGGCAGCATCTATAGGGAGAAGCTCTGTCGATGTTTTGGGCCAAGACCCTTCGTCAGGACTAACTGAAAGGAAAGATAGTAAGAGATTTGAAAGTGGGAGGGGGAGGGGGAGATCCAAAATGATAGGAGACAGGAGGGAGAGGGATGAAACTAAGAGCTGGAAAGTTGATTGGCAAAGGGATACAGAGCTGGAGAAGGGAAAGGATCATGGGACGGGAAGCCTAGGGAGAAAGAAAGGGGGAGGGGAGCACCAGAGGAAGATGGAGAGCAGGCAAGGAGTGATTGTGAGAGGGACAGAGAGAGAGAAAAAAAGAATAAATAAATAAACAAATAAATCAGGGATGGGGTAAGAAGGGGAGGAGGGGCATTAACGGAAGTTAGAGAAATCAATGTTCATGCCATCAGGTTGGAGGCTACCCAGACGGAATATAAGGTGTTGTTCCTCCAACCTGAGTGTGGCTTCATCTTAACAGTAGAGGAGGCCATAGATTAACATATCAGAATGGGAATGGGATGTGGGACTGGGAGACCGTTTCGCTGAACACCTACGCTCTGTCCGCCAGAGAAAGCAGGATCTCCCAGTGGCCACACATTTAAATTCCACGTCCCATTTCCATTCTGGTATGTCCAGGATTTATGTGATTCTTTGACTGTAGTTTATATTGCTGTCCTTCTCCCTCAGTTTTCTGTGATTTCTTTCTTGTTGCCGATTGGAGAGTTAGGACTCTGGGTGGGGGATATGTTCATTTTTGTGTGAGGGAGGGGTTGAGGATTTGGGGTCTGATATTTTTGTTGGGTTTTATATGGATGATCTGTTAGTTTTTGTGTGAGAGAGGGTCTTGGGGGTTTCATGCTAATGTTGCTGTTCTTTTTGCAGGTGAGGGGGTTTTGGTGGTTTGGGGTTTACTTTATGTGTTAGGAAAGGGATTTGGGGGGGCTTGGGGTTTGATTTTCCAGCTGCTGTTTTCAGTGTGGGCAATCTGTTAGTTTATGTCAGGGGTTCCCAACCTGGGGTGCCCGCACCCCCAGGGCATGTGAGATGGAATTTCAGGGGGTGCGACAAAGATTGGCTTGTGTCCTTGAGTGACGAGTCACGAGTCATCACTCAGCCAGCTGCCAGTGTGCCTTGAGAAGTGGTAGTAACGTTTGTCCCAAGCACTCTCCAGTCTCCCGCTGCCCGAGTCGAGAGAGATGTAAACTCACTCCAGTCTCCCGCTGCCCGAGTCAGCATTGAGGATTCTCATCAGTGTTACCTGGGAAGTTACACCTCAGAGTTGAGGATTCTCATCAGTGTTACCTGGGAGTTACACTTCAGAGTTGAGGAGTCTCATCAATTTTAGCTAGGTTACATCTCAGAGTTAAAAATCATCTCATAATGCCAAAATCTTTATACATCCCGAATCAACCATCGAGCAACGACTTCACGTTAAAACCAAACCTGCAGACGGTAAGTAAATTATTCAATTATAAAATTTAAAAAAGCCACATTTTGATAAAAAGCAGCTGAAGTCATTCATTCATATTTGTCTCAATGCATTAAAGTTTTTGAATTTCAAAGGGTTTTTTTTTCCTTGTAAAAGGTTTTTTTCTTAAATCATTGATAATTTTGAATTGTGCTAGTTGAGGATGTATCCTGGTTAGCACTGAGGACTTTGATTCGTGATGGGAGTTCATATCTCCAGTATCATTGGAAATAGGTGTGCAAATTCAGTATAGAGTAGCCTAAAAAGTCACGTCGCGTCCCCGTAGCATTTCCACCTGACGATTTATCTTGGTGTAACCGCAGATAATATCATAATATTCAAAAGCGTATTTCTCGTGATACTTTGCTATAGGCGTGTCTGGTTGAGTAAAGCGGTCATCCCTGACTTAGATAGTTTATCTCATATTAGCATATTTTTCTCTTTACCCTTCATTAACCCTTCATCATGTCAAAAAGAAGGAAATGGAATGATGACTGTGTGTGCTTTGGTTTCACTTGCACAACAGGAAATGATGGCTTGCAAAAATCCCAGTGCATTCTTTGTAGCGTTGTGTTTTCCAACTCAAATCTGAAGCCATCCAAGCTTCAAGAGCACTTCAAGAACAAGCATGGTGGAGCTGATGTTGAAGGACATGATGTTGGGTCATTGAAAATCAAAAGAGCTCGTTTTGATTCACAAGGAACTCTTCCAAAATTAGGTTTTGTTTCTGTTGAGAAACCACTACTTCTTGCTTCATACCAAGTGGCATATAAAGTGGCCAAATCCAAGAAGCCCCATACAATTGCGGAAGATCTCATCAAGCCACGTGCACCGGAAATGGCAACAATTATACTGGGCAAAGAAGCAAGAAAAAAATTTGAACAGGTGCCCCTATCAAATAATGTCATTCACAACCGAATCAGTGATTTAAGTGAAGATATTTTGGACCAAGTCATCTCAGATGTCAGAGCTAACCCTCTTGAAATCTCTATTCAGTTGGATGAGTCAACTGATGTCTCCAGTTGTAGTCAACTCATCACATTAGTGAGGTATGTCAATGATGGTGCTGTGAAGGAAGATTTCCTGTTTTGTAAAGATCTGAAAACAAACACAACTGCAAAGGATATGATGCAGCTGGTGAAAGACTTCTTTGCCAAACATGATTTAGATATCAAAGACATTGGTTCTGTGTGTACTGATGGGGCACCTGCAATGCTTGGAAATAAATTTGGCTTTTCTGCATTGATGAAAAAGGAGATTCCAGACTTGCAAGTTACCCATTGTTTTCTTCATTGGCATGCTTTGGCATCAAAAACATTGCCTCCAAATTTGAAGAAAGTTGTTGATACTTGTGTGATGATCATCAACTGGATCAGGGGCATGCTTTGAACCATCACATCTTCAAATCATTTTGTGAGGATCTGGGAAGTGAGCATTCAGTTTTGCTTTTCCACACAGAAGTCCGTTGGTTGTCACGAGGACAAGCTTTAACCTGCTTCTTTGAACTGCGGGAAGAAATCAAAGTTTTTCTGGAGGAGCGTGAATGTGATCTGGTTGGGGCAATGGAATCACAGGAATTTGCCCAAATGCTGGCTTACTTAGCTGACATTTTCACTCGTATGAATGACCTGAGTGTTTCTCTTCAAGGAAAAGGGATAAACATATTGAAGGCTTGTGAAAAGTTGAATGCCTTCAAAGAAAAGTTACGCCTTTGGCATTGAAGGATGGAAAGAGGCAGTCTCTCAAATTTTCCTTCACTAGAAGAAATGGTTGATGATGCTGGATCCATAACTCCTACTGTGCGTGAAGAAATTGTGGTTCATTTGGAAATGTTGTCAGAATCGTTTGATGGATATTTTGCTGCTGGAGACCTGAAGATTTCAGAAGAATGGATCATGAATCCATATTCCTACAGTTTGGAGAAAATGTCAGATGATGAAGAGCTGAAGGAAGATCTTATTGATTTGTGGACAAATCGAGCTCTTGAAATGCAATTTGAAAGCAAGACTTTGGAGGAATTTTGGTATGCAGCACTGGATATGTTCCCAAGACTTGGTGGAAAAGCACTCCGTGTCCTCACTCCATTTGCAACAACATACTTGTGTGAATCTGGATTCAGTTCCCTTTTGTCAATCAAGACAAAATCTAGGAATCGCCTGAATCCACAGGCAGACCTACGGATCGCAGTCAGCAAGAAAGTTCCACGTTTTGACAAAATCATGAATGAGAAACAGGAGCAAAGAAGTCATTGAATATTATGTTCACAATTGGGATTGATTTTACTGTTTACAATTTTTTCTGAATAAATTGGAATCTAATTACTCAATTTATATTTGCATTTTATGCACTGAGTTAAAAGCTTATTTTTTAAAGTTCAATTTGTTCACCTGCAGTATTGTATGTGGTTCAAAAATTAGAAATTAGATTTCTTCATCTTCAAATGTGATATTACTTTTGTAGGGGGTATGAACATTAATCAAACATTTCCTAGGGGTGTGGGGCATAGAAAAGGTTGGGAACCACTGGTTTATGTGTTAGGAAGGGTGTATGGGGAGTTTGGGGTTCAGTGTTCCAGTTGCCATTTTCAATGTGGCCAATCTGTTAGTTTATGTGTTAGGAAGGGTGTATGGGGAGTTTGGGGTTTGATATTCCAGCTGCTGTTTCCATGTGGGCAATCTATTAGTTTTAGTGTGAGGAAGGGGGTTTGGGAGTTTGAGGCCTTGGGGTTCAGTGTTCTAGCTGCCATTTTCCTTCTGGATAATCTATTAGTTTATGTGTTAGGAAGGGGGTGTGGAGGCTTGGGGTTTGATGTTCCATTGGCCATTTTCTGTGTGGGCAATCCATTAGTTTTTTGTGCAAGGGAGGAGTTGGGAAGGTTTGGTATTTGTGAGGTTTTTTCCCTTTCATGCTGGGTGGGGGGGAGTTGATATCTTTTCTTTCAATGACTCTCGTGGTTTTTCTCTGTCATGGCTATCTGGAGAAGATGAATATCAGAGTTGTATTCTACATGCTTACGTTGACAATAAAATGAACCTTTGAGAATGGGATTGAGAGGGATAATAAATCAGCCATGATGGAATGGTAGAGCAGACTTTATGGGCCAAATGGCCTGCTTCTGCTCCTATATCTTATGGTCTTATTACTCAGGTCCTTTAGTCCTGGCAACAGCGTTGTAAATCTCTGTACTCTTATTACTCAGATCCTTTAGTCCTGGCAACACCGTTGTAAATCTCTGTACTCTTATTACTCAGGTCCTTTAGTCCTGGCAACACCATTGTAAATCTCTGTACTCTTATTACTCAGATCCTTTAGTCCTGGCAACACCGTTGTAAATCTCTGTACTCTTATTACTCAGATCCTTTAGTCCTGGCAACAGCGTTGTAAATCTCTGTACTCTTATTACTCAGGTCCTTTAGTCCTGGCAACAGCGTTGTAAATCTCTGTACTCTTATTACTCAGGTCCTTTAGTCCTGGCAACAGCGTTGTAAATCTCTGTACTCTTATTACTCAGATCCTTTAGTCCTGGCAACACCGTTGTAAATCTCTGTACTCTTATTACTCAGATCCTTTAGTCCTGGCAACAGCGTTGTAAATCTCTGTACTCTTATTACTCAGGTCCTTTAGTCCTGGCAACACCATTGTAAATCTCTGTACTCTTATTACTCAGATCCTTTAGTCCTGGCAACACCATTGTAAATCTCTGTACTCTTATTACTCAGATCCTTTAGTCCTGGCAACACCGTTGTAAATCTCTGTACTCTTATTACTCAGATCCTTTAGTCCTGGCAACACCGTTGTAAATCTCTGTACTCTTATTACTCAGATCCTTTAGTCCTGGCAACAGCGTTGTAAATCTCTGTACTCTTATTACTCAGGTCCTTTAGTCCTGGCAACAGCGTTGTAAATCTCTGTACTCTTATTACTCAGGTCCTTTAGTCCTGGCAACAGCGTTGTAAATCTCTGTACTCTTATTACTCAGATCCTTTAGTCCTGGCAACACCGTTGTAAATCTCTGTACTCTTATTACTCAGATCCTTTAGTCCTGGCAACAGCGTTGTAAATCTCTGTACTCTTATTACTCAGGTCCTTTAGTCCTGGCAACACCATTGTAAATCTCTGTACTCTTATTACTCAGATCCTTTAGTCCTGGCAACACCATTGTAAATCTCTGTACTCTTATTACTCAGATCCTTTAGTCCTGGCAACACCGTTGTAAATCTCTGTACTCTTATTACTCAGATCCTTTAGTCCTGGCAACAGCGTTGTAAATCTCTGTACTCTTATTACTCAGATCCTTTAGTCCTGGCAACAGCGTTGTAAATCTCTGTACTCTTATTACTCAGATCCTTTAGTCCTGGCAACACCGTTGTAAATCTCTGTACTCTTATTACTCAGGTCCTTTAGTCCTGGCAACACCGTTGTAAATCTCTGTACTCTTATTACTCAGATCCTTTAGTCCTGGCAACACCGTTGTAAATCTCTGTACTCTTATTACTCAGATCCTTTAGTCCTGGCAACAGCATTGTAAATCTCTGTACTCTTATTACTCAGATCCTTTAGTCCTGGCAACACCGTTGTAAATCTCTGTACTCTTATTACTCGGATCCTTTAGTCCTGGCAACAGCGTTGTAAATCTCTGTACTCTTATTACTCAGATCCTTTAGTCCTGGCAACACCGTTGTAAATCTCTGTACTCTTTCCTGTTTGACCACATCTTTCGTGTAATGAGATGACTAAAACTATACATAGTATTGCAAGCAACACACACAAAATGCTGGTGGAACGCAGCAGGCCAGGCAGCATCTATAGGGAGAAGCGCTGTCGACGTTTCGGGCCGAGACCCTTCATCAGGACTCAGTCTTGCGAATTGCAATATTTGTAGTATTTTTTTTAATAAATGCAATAATTACAGTATTGTGAGTTCAGTCTGGGAATCTCTTCTCCCAAAAGAACATCTGTACTGAGAGTTTCAAAGCTAACCATGCTAGTTTCTTGTTAAAGATAAAGATTAGCTTTATTTGCCTCAAGTACATTGAAACATATTGTGAAATGCTCCATTTGCGTCAGCGATCAATACAGCCAATAAGTGTCGCCACACTTCTGGCGTGAACACTGCATGCCTGCAGTTTACTGACCCTAACTGGCATGTCTTCAGACTGCGAGGGAAAACGGGAGCGCCTGGAGGAAACCCATGTGGCCACGGGGAGAGCGTGCGAACTCCTTATAGAGAGCAGCAGGAACTGAACCCCGATTGCTGGTGCTGTAAAGTGTCATGTTAACTGCTGCACGACTGTGTCGTCTCATTGGGTCTCGTTTAAAAGTTATGGAAGAAAAGCAGGTATATACTGTTGGTATTAGCTATATAAGATTAGCAAGAATAAAGATTTCCATAGCGGTTAGAAGGTGCCACAGTAGCATGACACAATCACAGCTTGGGGCATCGGAGTTCAGTGTTCAGTTCCGGTGTCCTCTGTAAGAAAGTTCCCGTGTGCGTGAGGGTTTCCTCTGGTTAGTTGGTTAACCGATCATTGTAAATGGTGCTGTGTTAAGGCTAGGGTTAAATCGGTGGGTTGCTGGGTGGCCACGGGGCCACTGTATCTTCTGTACTGTATCTTGAAATAAGATTGAAATGAAAGTCAGGTGTTAACTGAATGAAAGATGACGTAGATGCAAGAGGCTGTTCCCAGGGTCTGAAATGTAGATTATTTTGATATCCGTGCTCACGCTGGATTGACAAGATCCAGAGAGTGGATCTGTCTGGGCCAGCTGCTTCTGAAGTGACGTTTGATAATTCAGTGTGACACCAGCACTCATCACCAGGCACACCGCACTTGCCAATCTTAGCCATTTTAATTTGCACATCTGACATTTTTAACATGAAAGCTGCTGGCAAAGGAAAGGAAGAGGTAACGGTTCTGATCTTCAGTATTTCATTATTGTTAAAAGTTTTTCTACTCTGAGAAAATGTCTTAACTTCAGAAGGCTGGAGTTGAACTGCAAAGAGAAATCTGTCAGATTTGTGGGCTGAAATGTATTTAACAGGTAAAATCTTAAAATTTTGCTATTGTTTTTAAACTTGTTGGTAGTAAAGGTGTTTGTCTCGTGGTGACTAGCAATAGGTAGTACAGATTCTGGAGGTCTTGGAAATCCAGAACAATACACACAAAATGCTGGAGGAACTCAGCAGCTCATGGAAATGAATAAACAATTGATATTTTAGGCCAGGATATCAGAATAAGAAGGTGGGGGAGGGGAAGGAGGACAAGCTGGCAGGTGACAGGTCAAGCCAGGTGGGTGAAGAAAGAAGCTGGGAGTGGTAGGTGGAAAATGCAAAGGGATGGAAAAGAGGAATCTGATATGAGAGGAGAGTGAACCATGGGAGAAAGGGAACCAAAGGGAGATGACAAGCAGGTGAGGAGAAGAGGTAAGAGGCCGGAGTGGGGAATTGAAGAGGGAAGGGGAAGGGGGGGTGGATTCCCAATTTAGTTATTTCACAGAAATCAAAAATAATGTATATTATGGGAGATGAATGTGCCTTCTGCTTTGTCAGGATTCACAGGTCAGACAAGAGTATGCTCAAAGTTTGCGAAAATACATTAAAATTGCTTTGACCCGAGGATGGTGAATCTGTGGAAGTCATTGCTACAGACGGCTGTGGAGGCCAAGTCATTGGGCAGATTTAGAGCGGAGATTGATAGGTCTTTGATTGGTAAGGGGATGAAAGGTTATGGGGGGATATGCTGGAGAATGGGATCGAGAGAGAGAGTTTCCCCTTCCCTCTTCTTCAATTCCCCACTCCGGCCTCCTACCTCTTCTCCTCACCTGCCTGTCATCTCCCTTTGGTTCGAGAGAGATAATAAAACAACCACGAAGGAACGGCAGTGCAGACTCGATGGGTCAAACAACTGAATTCAGCTCCTATTGTCTTATGCTTTTAAAATAGTCCAACATAATGTTGTGTCTTTGGAGAGGGTGTAGACGAGATTCACCAGGATGCTGCCTGGATTAGAGAGTCTTCACTATAAGAGCAGTTTGATAAGCTTGTATTATTTTCTCTGGAGTGGCAGAGGCTGAGGGGTGATCTGATAGAGGTTTATAAGATTATGAAAGACATAGATAGAGTAAATGATAGAAAAATGGAAGGCTTTGCAGGAGGGAAGGGTTAGATTGATCTTGGAGTACAGTACTTTAACATGTCAGCAGGACATTTTGGGCCAAAGGGCCTGTATTGTGTTATACTGTTCTATGTTCACGTTTTACTGAGCTTCACTTTAAATGTTCAACTCAACCACACTTCATGTTAGCAAGTTACAGCTTTACCACTCTTCGCATTCCTTCTCCATTCCCAAAGAGGCAATTGCCATCTATAGTGCCTACTTCTAAACTCATCTGCTGATTAAAACGTTTTCTCTTCGTCTACATTATCAAACCTTGCTTACGACTTGTTTCCCCTCACCCTTTCTGCAGAACACACTGTTCATTCTTTTCCTGAATCTCTCACTTCCAGCGTACATTTAGCATCACCTCCATACTTCCATGACCAGAAATGTTCACCATACTTTGTCTAAGCAGGTCCGAAGCTTCTGAACAATACACGTAGGTACTGTGCAATTTATGCGGTACTCTGAGATGGGATAGCTCCCACCACACTGTTATAACCCATGAGCACTTCCTCAGTATCTTACCCTCTCTTTTAACACTACTTATTTACTTTATTATTTTATATTTACTTCTTATTGTAATTTATAGTTTTTCTTACTATGCATTGCACAAAACAACAAATTTCCCACATATGCCAGTGATATTAAATCTGATTCTGATTCTGACTTGAATGGTTTTTCTTCTTCTTAAACCCATCACCCCAGCTGGAGCTTTGGCCACAGACAGCAGCAAATCAAAGTTCTTGGTCCTGGGCTGAAGGTGGATCAGCCCTGTGGCTTCTGCTTTTACCACAGATCCTCCCTCTTCCAGGGATGAGGTCTTCGGAGTTTCTGTCAGCATTTCTGTAGCTCAGGGTTTTTATGGGATGGGGTTGCCAGCCCCATGTCCAACCCTCCTCCTTTCACAGCCGGGTTTGGGACTGTCCATGGGGAGTTCATACCCAACCCTCCTCCTTTCACAGCCGGGTTTGGGACTGTCCATGGGGAGTTCATACCCAACCCTCCTCCTTTCACAGCCGGGTTTGGGACTGTCCATGGGGAGTTCATACCCAACCCTCCTCCTTTCACAGCCGGGTTTGGGACTGTCCATGGGGAGTTCATACCCAACCCTCCTCCTTTCACAGCCGGGTTTGGGACTGTCCATGGGGAGTTCATACCCAACCCTCCTCCTTTCACAGCCGGGTTTGGGACTGTCCATGGGGAGTTCATACCCGTTCCTCCTCCTTTCACAGCCGGGTTTGGGACTGTCCATGGGGAGTTCATACCCGTTCCTCCTCCTTTCACAGCCGGGTTTGGGACTGTCCATGGAGAGTTCATACCCGTTCCTCCTCCTTTCACAGCCGGGTTTGGGACTGTCCATGGAGAGTTCATACCCAACCCTCCTCCTTTCACAGCCGGGTTTGGGACTGTCCATGGGGAGTTCATACCCAACCCTCCTCCTTTCACAGCCGGGTTTGGGACTGTCATTGGGGAGTTCATACCCATTCCTCCTCCTTTCACAGCCGGGTTTGGGACCGTCCATGGGGAGTTCATACCCAACCCTCCTCCTTTCACAGCCGAGTTTGGGACCGTCCATGGGGAGTTCATACCCAACCCTCCTCCTTTCACAGCCGGGTTTGGGACTGTCCATGGGGAGTTCATACCCAACCCTCCCCCTTTCACAGCCGGGTTTGGGACTGTCCATGGGGAGTTCATACCCAACCCTCCTCCTTTCACAGCCGGGTTTGGGACTGTCCATGGGGAGTTCATACCCAACCCTCCTCCTTTCACAGCCGGGTTTGGGACTGTCCATGGGGAGTTCATACCCAACCCTCCTCCTTTCACAGCCGGGTTTGGGACTGTCCATGGGGAGTTCATACCCAACCCTCCTCCTTTCACAGCCGGGTTTGGGACTGTCCATGGGGAGTTCATACCCGTTCCTCCTCCTTTCACAGCCGGGTTTGGGACTGTCCATGGAGAGTTCATACCCAACCCTCCTTTCACAGCCGGGTTTGGGACTGTCCATGGGGAGTTCATACCCAACCCTCCTCCTTTCACAGCCGGGTTTGGGACTGTCCATGGGGAGTTCATACCCAACCCTCCTCCTTTCACAGCCGGGTTTGGGACCGTCCATGGGGAGTTCATACCCAACCCTCCTCCTTTCACAGCCGGGTTTGGGACCGTCCATGGGGAGTTCATACCCAACCCTCCCCCTTTCACAGCCGGGTTTGGGACTGTCCATGGGGAGTTCATACCCAACCCTCCTCCTTTCACAGCCGGGTTTGGGACTGTCCATGGGGAGTTCATACCCAACCCTCCTCCTTTCACAGCCGGGTTTGGGACTGTCCATGGGGAGTTCATACCCAACCCTCCTCCTTTCACAGCCGGGTTTGGGACTGTCATTGGGGAGTTCATACCCAACCCTCCTCCTTTCACAGCCGGGTTTGGGACTGTCCATGGGGAGTTCATACCCAACCCTCCTCCTTTCACAGCCGGGTTTGGGACTGTCATTGGGGAGTTCATACCCATTCCTCCTCCTTTCACAGCCGGGTTTGGGACTGTCCATGGGGAGTTCATACCCAACCCTCCTCCTTTCACAGCCGGGTTTGGGACTGTCATTGGGGAGTTCATACCCATTCCTCCTCCTTTCACAGCCGGGTTTGGGACTGTCCATGGGGAGTTCATACCCAACCCTCCTCCTTTCACAGCCGGGTTTGGGACTGTCCATGGGGAGTTCATACCCGTTCCTCCTCCTTTCACAGCCGGGTTTGGGACTGTCCATGGAGAGTTCATACCCAACCCTCCTCCTTTCACAGCCGGGTTTGGGACTGTCCATGGGGAGTTCATACCCAACCCTCCTCCTTTCACAGCCGGGTTTGGGACTGTCATTGGGGAGTTCATACCCATTCCTCCTCCTTTCACAGCCGGGTTTGGGACCGTCCATGGTGAGTTCATACCCAACCCTCCTCCTTTCACAGCCGGGTTTGGGACTGTCCATGGGGAGTTCATACCCAACCCTCCTCCTTTCACAGCCGGGTTTGGGACTGTCAATGGGGAGTTCATACCCAACCCTCCCCCTTTCACAGCCGGGTTTGGGACTGTCCATGGGGAGTTCATACCCAACCCTCCTCCTTTCACAGCCGGGTTTGGGACTGTCCATGGGGAGTTCATACCAACCCTCCTCCTTTCACAGCCGGGTTTGGGACTGTCCATGGGGAGTTCATACCCAACCCTCCTCCTTTCACAGCCGGGTTTGGGACTGTCCATGGGGAGTTCATACCCAACCCTCCTCCTTTCACAGCCGGGTTTGGGACTGTCCATGGGGAGTTCATACCCAACCCTCCTCCTTTCACAGCCGGGTTTGGGACTGTCCATGGGGAGTTCATACCCAGCCCTCCTCCTTTCACAGCCGGGTTTGGGACTGTCCATGGAGAGTTCATACCCAACCCTCCTTTCACAGCCGGGTTTGGGACTGTCCATGGGGAGTTCATACCCAACCCTCCTCCTTTCACAGCCGGGTTTGGGACTGTCCATGGGGAGTTCATACCCAGCCCTCCTCCTTTCACAGCTGGGATTGGGACCATCCATAGCAGAGTTACTTGAATGGTTACCTAGTACAATAAGATGGACCCCTGATCTCACAATCTACCTTGCATCTTATTGTCTGCCCGCACCACACTTTCTCTGTAGCTGCTACACTTTACTCTGCATTCTGTTATTGCTTTCCCTCGTACTACCTCAATGCACTGTGTAATGGTCTGATCTGTATGAACAATATGCAAGACAAGCTTCTCACTGTATCACAGTGTATGTGACAATAAACCTATTTACTTGAAACACAGATAAGTACAAAAACTGATCTAAATCCTTGTGGTCATCTATTCGTACTTACAATGGTGTGCTGTTCAAAGCAACAGATACACGTGGCTACATCTGCAATGTAATTTCCTGCATATATAACAGCATATTTGTATAAAATATTGATTGGAACGTCTGTAGATATATGAATATACAATCAGTGGCCACTTTATTGGCTATGTTCATACCACACTAACATATGGAAGAGAGTGTTAGACAATATCAAAGCAAAATGAGGGAAGACGGAGTGGCAGAAATGTGTTTTTTGAGAAGAATGATGAAAATATCGTGGAAAGACAGAAACATATGAGGAAGTGTTGCGAAAAGCTGGAAGAAGAAGAGAACAGATATCATCAATCAGGAAACGGCAGTTGGAATTTCTGGGACATGTACTGAGGAAAGAGAAGCTCGAACATCTTGCAGTGACGGGAAACATTGATGGAACTAATAGTTGCGGTCGACAGCGCATGACATTTGTGAGTTACATCAAGGGACGGACAGGCAAAAGTTTTGAAGAGCTTATTAGAACTTCTCAGATTAAAGACAGATGGAAGACCATGATCACCCATGTCATATTAATGATGGTGATGCTGTCTCTATTAGTTACACCTGTACACCTGCTTGTTAAGGCAGATATCTAATCAACAAATCATGTGGCAGCAACTCACCATGCAGACATGGTCAAGAGATTCAGTTGATGTTTAGACCAAACATCAGATATGGGAAGAAATGTGATCTAAGTGACTTTGTCCATGGAATGATTGTTGATGCTAGACGGGGTGGTTTGAGTATCTCAGAAACTTGATCCCCTGGGATTTTCACGCAGAACAATCTCTAGAGCAGAGGTTCTCAGCCTGGGGCCCACGGACCTCTCAGTTAACAGTAAGGTCCTATGACCTAAAAGAGGCTGGGAATGCCTGCTCCAGGGTTTACAGATAACCAAAAAACATCCAGTGAGCAGCAGTTCTGTGAGTGAAAACACTTTGTAAATGAGAGAGGTCAGAGGAGAATGGCCAGACTGGTTCAGGCTGACAGGAAGGTGACAGTAACTCAGATAAACCACACGTTACAACAGTGCAGTGCAGAGGAGCAAAACACATCAAACCTTGAAGTGGATGGGCTGCAGCAGCAGAAGACCATTAATATACACTCTGTGGCACTTTATTAGGTACCTCCTGAGCATAATTGTACCTCTGCCTATCTACAAGTTTACAGACATACCTCTATGTGTAACGTGTGTGTTCCTCGAAGAACCATTTACCTGCCTCAGCAGAACCATGTGAAAAATAATGGTGCCTACATTGTACATATCGTTGTGGAACAATTTGCTGTGTATGATCTGATGAAGGGTCTCTGCCCAAAATGTTGACTATTTATTCATTTGACCGACCTCCTGCATTTTGTGTATGTTGCTTTGGATTTCCGACATCTGCAGAATCTCTTGTGTTTATTGGTTTGTTATTATTTTACATTTTCCATCACAATGCACCATGTAATGATCTTTAAATCAGCCACTTGGTCAGTTGGTTTACTATTATCACATGCACCGAGTTATGGTGAAAAGCTTGCTCTGTATACCATCCATATAGATCAGATTACAAAAGTGCATTGAAGTCAAACAGGGTAAAACAGTAATGGAATGCAGAATAAAGTGCAAGATCTTAACAAGTTAGATTGTAATGTCAAAAGTCCATCTTTTCATATTAGGGAACTGTTCAATAGTCTTATAAGGGTGGGATAGAAGTTGTTCTTGAGGAGTCTGGTGGTACATGGTTTCAGGCCTTTGTATCGTCTGTCCGATGAGACAGATTAGAATTGGAATTGGTTCATTCTAAGAACACAAGAAACAGGCCATCAAGCCCATCGAGCCTGCTCTGCCATTCAATAAGAATATGGATGTTTTGGCCATAGACTCGTCTCCGCCTACCTGCCTTTTCCCCATAACCCTTAATTACCCTACTATGCAAAAATCTATCCAACCTTTTCTTAAATATATTTACTGAGGTAGCCTCCACTGCTTCATTGGGCAGGGAATTCCACAGACTCACCACTCTGGGAAAAAGCAGTTCCTGCTCATCTCCATCCTAAATCTACTGCACTGAATCTTGAGGCTATGTCCCCTAGTTCTAGTCTCACCTACCAGTAGAAGCAACTTTCTTGCCTCTATCTTATCTATCCCTTTCATAATTTTATAAGATCTAGAATTGAATTCTTCTGAATTCCAGCGAGTACAGTCTCAGGTGACTCAACCTCTCATAGTCTAACACCCTCATCTCTGGAATCAATCTGGTGAATCTCCTCTGCACCGCCTCCAAAGCCAATATATCCCTCCTCAAGTAAGGAGACCAGAACTGCACACAGTACTCCAAATGCGGCCTCACCAGTACCCTGTATAGTTGCAGCATAACCTCCCTGCTCTTATTTTCAATCCCTCTAGCAATGGCCAACGTTCCATTTGCCTTCTTGCTAGCCTGCTGCACCTGCAAACCAACCTTCTGTGATTCATGCACAAGCACACCCAAGTCCCTCTGCACAGCAACATGCTCAATTTTTTTACTATTTAAATAATAATTTGCTCTTTCATTTTTCCTTCCAAAGTGGATGACCTCGCATTTACAAACATTGTACTCCATCTGCCAGACCCTTGCCCACACTTTTAACCTATCTATATCTCTCTGCAGACTCTCTGTATCTTCTGCACAATTTGCTTTTCCACTCAATTTAGTATTATCAGCAACTTAAATACGCTACACTCGGTCTCCTCTTCCAGATCATTAATGTAAATCATGAACAGTTGTGGGCCCAGCTCTGACCCCTGCGGCACACTGATCACCACTGATTGCCAACAAGAGTAATGCCCATGTATCCCAACACTCTGCTTTCTATTGGTTAATCAATCCTCTATCCATGCTAATATGTCACCCCCCCCAACTCATCCTTACCCCCCAAGTATCCTTACTTATTGATAAGTCATTTATGTGGCCCCTTATCGAACGCCAAATAAATCCAAGTAAATAATTTGTTCCCCTCTATCCACTGCGCTCATTATATCCTCAAAGAACACCAGTAAGTTTGTCAAACAGGACCTGCCTTTGCTGAATCCATGCTGCATCTGCCTGATGGATCCATTTCTTTCCAGATGCCTCACTATTTCTCCTTTAATGATAGTTTCAAGTTTTTTCCCAACTACAGATGTTAAACTAACAGGCCTATAGTTACCTGCCTTTTGCCTAATGACATGATGGCATGTATCGAGATACAGGGAAAAGCATGGCAGAATCAGAAATGGGTTAAATATATAAAATGAATTCAATAGGTAGTGCAAAAAGAGGGGAAAATGTGTTTATACAGGTCAGACCTTCACATGGTCACAGTGTTCATACGGGTCAGATCTTCACATGGTCATAGTGTTCGTACGGGTCAGATCTTCACATGGTCATAGTGTTCGTACCGGTCAGATCTTCACATGGTCAGAGTGTTCGTACGGGTCAGATCTTCACATGGTCACAGTGTTCGTACGGGTCAGATCTTCACATGGTCATAGTGTTCGTACCGGTCAGATCTTCACATGGTCATAGTGTTCGTACGGGTCAGATCTTCACATGGTCATAGTGTTCGTACCGGTCAGATCTTCACATGGTCACAGTGTTCGTACGGGTCAGATCTTCACATGGTCACAGTGTTCGTACGGGTCAGATCCTCACATGGTCATAGTGTTCGTACGGGTCAGATCCTCACATGGTCATAGTGTTCGTACGGGTCAGATCCTCACATGGTCATAGTGTTCGTACGGGTCAGATCCTCATATGGTCAGAGTGTTCGTACGGGTCAGATCCTCACATGGTCAGAGTGTTCGTACCGGTCAGATCTTCACATGGTCATAGTGTTCGTACGGGTCAGATCTTCACATGGTCATAGTATTCGTACCGGTCAGATCTTCACATGGTCAGAGTGTTCGTACGGGTCAGATCTTCACATGGTCACAGTGTTCGTACGGGTCAGATCCTCACATGGTCATAGTTTTCGTACAGGTCAGATCTTCACATGGTGCATTGAGGTAGAAGAAGGGAAATCAGTACCAGAATAAAGCGTAACAGCTACAGAGAAAGCGCAGCTCAGGCAGACAATAAGGAGCAGGAGACATGACGAGGTAGACTGAGATATCAAGTCAAGTTTATTGTCATTTAACCATATACATGTATACTGTCAAATGAGACAATCTTTCTCTAGACCTGGGTGTCAAGCACAGAAGTACACAATACAGACATATAACACATAATACCTGAAGAAAGTAAGAATAAAATCTTCAAATGAATTGTGCATAAATAAATGAAGTGCATAAATTAGATATTGTAGGGTATAGAACAAATTAACCGGTGACACTACAAATCAAGGGTTTATCAGTGTACCGGAGGATACTTAAAGAGTCTGTTGACAAGAAACTTCAACAGATTAATTTACTCCCATTTGCCATTGTTTGAACCCATTTCTTGGACGAACAACCAGAAAATTGGCAAAGCTATCGTGGGTAAAAGGAAGCAGAAGCTGATAGTAAAGCTTCTTAAACTTTTGTTTCCCCCCCCCCCCTTCCAGAGGAACCCTGGGCTGTGCCTTATGATTCTCTGAAGATGTTCTATAGGTCAGTTGTGGAGAGCGCCCTCTTCTTTGTGGTGGCGTGTTGGGGAGGCAGCATTAAGAAGAGGGACGCCTCACGTCTTAATAAGCTGGTAAGGAAGGCGGGCTCTGTCGTGGGCAAAGTACTGGAGAGTATAACATCGGTAGCAGAGCGAAGGGCGCTGAGTAGGCTACGGTCAATTATGGAAAACCCTGAACATTCTCTACGTAGCACCATCCAGAGACAGAGAAGCAGTTTCAGCAACAGGTTGCTATCGATGCAATGCTCCTCAGACAGGATGAAGAGATCAATACTCCCCAATGCCATTCGGCTTTACAATTCAACCGCCAGGAGTAAGATATGTTAAAGTGCCGGGGTTAGGACTCAATGTATTTAAGTAAACTACTTAAGAACTTTTTAAAAGCTATTATTAATGCTTTTTGAGAGGGTGATTTTAGATGCATATCATATTTTTATTGAGTTAAGTATTGTATGTAATTAGTTTTGCTACAATAAGTGTATGGGACATTGGAAAAAATGTTGAATTTCCCCATGGGGATGAATAAAGTATCTATCTATCTATCTCACACAACCTCTCATGGTCCCAGAACACATACAACACAATCAGGAAAACTCACCGAGGCCTTTACTTTCTGAGGAGGCTGAACACTCCTCACTCACTATCAAAGGCACAGCATCAAAAATTACAGGGAGAAAGCTGGGGTGTGGGTCTGAGGAGGGGAAATAATGATCAACCATGATTGAACGATGGAGCAGACTCAATTGGCCAAATGATTTAATTCTGCTCCTATGCCTTATAGTCCAATGGAATGGCAAGTGCACTGCCATGGACAGGAAGGCTTGACAATGGATAGTCAAAATTGTCACTGGCTCCGCCCTACCCGCCTTCAAGGACATATACAGAAAGGTGTCAGAAAAGGGCCAGAAACATCATGAAGGATTCCTCTCCCCCCCCCCCACCCAGCTTATGAACTGTTTATCCCACTCCTATCAACAAGGAGGCCCTGTAGCATCCAGATTAAAAAACAGGTACTTTTCCCAAATAGTTAAGCTGATCAACACCTCTGCCCACTAACCCACCCCTCCACACCCCCAAACACCACTACTTTATCATTTCCTGTCAGTTACTTTATGTACAGACTCTCCTGTGCCTCACGTCACTTTATGGACATACAATCAATCTATGTGGATAAGCTATCTTATGCATTTATATTTATTGTGTTTTAAAATTATTATTGTGTTTTTTTGTGTTGTATCGGGTCTGGAATAACAATTACTTCATTCTTCTTTACACTTGTATACTGGAAATGATATTAACCAGTCTTGAAGATAACTGTGCAGAGGTTGAAGGACATGGCTATTGTCCTCAAATGTATCCCCTGATGCAAGAAAGGACCATTAATGAGAAACTCTTCCGAGAGATCAGCAGGGATAGTGATGACCGGCACAATACTGCCAAATGTTTGCAGAAAATTACCTAGAGTTTTCTGCTTTAATTAATATAATTTTCCTCTTATTGATTGTTTGCAGATTTCCTGAAGTTGAAATGACATCCAAAGTGCTGGTAGACAGAGTTCGGAGTTCAGCGGGTGGAGATGGCGTGCCATCTCTCCAGAGGAGCCAGGCGGTGGATCATGGAGAGAAGGACTTGCTGGACCCCAACTTGGTATCACGTTTAGACTCTGGACTGGGTGCTGGGACAACTTGCTCATCCATGGATGGGAATGAGAACGGCAACACAGCTGCTGGTGTGTCTTCAACTGAGGGCCTGAATGAGACTTCAGCTGGGCAGGTCTTCAGAAGCCAGGAGGAATTTGCCAGTGACAAAAGTGAGTCACTAGAAGGCTGTGAGCTGACTGGGAAGTGTTGCAATTGGGGATGACAAACCAGGGGAGGACTTACACCCTGAGGACTATGATAGAATAGAGGGATCTGGGAATGCAGATTGTTCAGGATTGAATAATGTCAATTCCAGTATACAAGTGTAAAGGTGAACAAAATAATTGTTAAACCTGATCCGTTGCAGCACAATCAAAACACAATAAATATAAATATATAAGCTAGCTTATATACACAGATTGATTGTATGTCCATAAAGTGACGCTGGGCACAGGAGTGTCTGTACATAAGGTGACTGACAGGAAATGATAAAGTAGTGGTGGCTGGGGGTGTGGAAGGGTGAAAGGGTGGGTTAATGGGTGGAGGTGTTGATCAGTCTGGTGGTCCTTGTGTAGATGCTATGTAGCCTCCTCCCTGCTGGGAGTGGGCAAATAGTCTATGAGCAGGATGGGTGGGTGCCTTCATCATGTTTCTGGCCCTTTTCTGGCATCTTTTTGTATATGTGACCTTGATGGTGGGTTGGCTGGTGCCAGTGATGTGTTTGCAAGTTTTGATAGGTGTTGTAGAGCCTTCCTGTGCACCGCAGTGCAGCTTCTGTACCAAGCAGTTATCGGTAATTCCTTGAACATAGATGAGGTCATAATGAGAACTTATATACATTGTCCTTCAAGTTAGCAGGTTAAGTTGAAGATGTTGGTGAGGTGTAATTTGGAGTATTGTGTGCAGTTTTGCTCATATACCTACAAGAGAACCTTCAATAAGGCTGAAAGAGTACAGAGAAATTTTGCCAAGAGGTCACCAGGACTCGAGGGCCTGAGTTAAAAGGAAAGACTGAATGAATAGGTTAGGAGCTTAGGAGAATGAAGGGAGATTATGAGTGATATAGATAGGGTAAGTGTAAGCTGGCATTCTCCGATGAGGTCGGGTGAGACTACAGCTAGAAGTTATAGTTTAAGAGTGAAAGGTGAAGTATTTAAATGGAATCTGAGGGGGAGTTTCTTCACTCAGGGTGGTGAGAGTGTGGAACAAGCTGCCAATGGAAGTGACGAGTGTGGGTTTGATTTCAACATCTAAGAGAAATTTGAATAGGTAAATGGATGGGAGCGGTATGGAGAACTATGATCCAGGTGCAGGTCAATGGGACCAGGCAAGATAACCATCAGCATGGACTAGATAGGCCAAAAGGCCTGTTTCTGTGCTTTAGTGACTATAAACAATGAAATAATTTTACACAGTTATGCTTTAACCTAGTCAGCAACATCCAGAACATTAATGAAAAGGGCCGATACTGAGGGAGGGTCACACTGTGGGAGGGCCGATACTGAGGGAGGGCCACATTGTGGGAGGAGGTGGTACTGAGTAAGGGTCACACTGTGGCAGGGGTGGTACTGAGGGAGGGTCACACTAGGAGAGGGTTGGTACTGAGGGAGGGTCACACTGTGGGAGGGGGTGGGTGGTACTGAGTGAGGATCACACTGTGGGAGGGGTGGTACTGAGGGAGGGTCACATTGTGGGGGCGGTAGCACTGAGGGAGTGTCACACTGTGGGAGGGGAGGTACTGAGAGAGGGTCACACTGTGGGAGGGGGTTTACTGTCTTTCCATTGACTGTTAAGACAAAGCTACATTTGGTTGTAAATATGGATTTTAAGGATCAAAGACAAAAGGGCATAAGTTTACATGAGAGGAAGGGGTTAATTCCCAGGATCATTCAGAGTCATGAGAATGATCCCAGGAATGAAAGGGTTAAAGTATGAGGAGCGTTTGGCAGCTCTGGACCCGTACTCACTGGGGTTTAGAAGAATGAGGGGGGATCTCATTGAAACCTATCGAATTTTGAAAGGCTCTAGATAGATTGGATGTGGAGAGGATGTTTCTGAAAGAGGGCCCAGCCTCAGAATGGAGGCATGTCCATTTAGAACACAGATGAGATGGAATTCCTTTAGCCAAAGGGTGGTGAATCTGTAGAATTCAATACCACAGAAGGCTGTGGAGTGTATTTACAGTGGAGGCTGATAGGTTCTTGATTCGTCAGGCTGTCAAAGGTCATGGGGAGAAGACAGAGGAATGGGGTTGAGAGGATAACAAATCAGCCATGATGGAATGGCGGAGCAGACTTGATGGGCCAAATGGTCTTATTCTGCTCCTGTGTCTTATGGTCTTAGAGGGGAAAGATTTTTACACTGAGTGGTGTATAGTATCTGAAATGTACCGGCAGGTGAAGTGTTAGAAACAGACATTGTCACTACATTTAAAGGTATTTACACACACTCTTAAATAGTGAAGAAAGTTTAATTTGGAATCAGAATCAGAATTACAGTCAGGTTTAATATTGCTGGCGTCTGGCATGTGTTGTGAAATATGTTATTTTGCAACAGCAATACATTGTAATGCATAATAAAAAACTATAAATTACAAAAAGAAATATACATATATATTAAGTAATTAGTGCAAAACAAGAGTAAAAAAAGGAGAAAAAATAGTGAGTTACTGTACATATAGTAGGTTTATTGTTCCCTCCATGCCAGCTGTTAAGTGTCGTCACAAAGAAGGAATGGTAGCACGTCTACTTTCTTAGAAGTTTGCATAGATCTGGCGTGACATCAAAGACTTTGACAAACTCGTATAGATGCACACTGGTTGCACACACTCTGGTATGGAAACACTGATGTCCAAGAACACAAAAACCTACAAAAAGTGATGGGTGTAGCTCAAACAACACACACCAGTGCTGGAGGAACTCAGCAGGCCAGGCAGCATCATCGAAAAGAGTATAGTCAACGTATCGGGCTGAGACCCTTCGTCAGGACTGGAGAAAATCTGTGTCAGTCCTTGGCCTCCTTTACTGTTGCTACCCTCAGGTTGGAGAAGCAACACCTTACATTCCGTCTGAGTAGCCCCCAGTCTGATGGCATGATCATCGATTTCTCAAACTTCCAGTAATGCTCCCCCACCCTCGCATTTTCACCATTGCCCATCCCATTTTCCTCTCTCACCTTATCTCCCTGCCTGCCCATCACCTCCCTCTGGAACTCCTCCCCCTTTTCTGTCTTCCAAGGCCTTCTGTCCTCTCCTATTAGACTTCCCTTCTCCAGCCCTGTATCTCTTTCACCAATGGATCTCCCAGCTCTTTACTTCATCCCTCCCTCTCCCAGTTTCACCTATCACCTTGTGTTTCTCCCTCCCTTCTCACCTTCAAACCCTGACTTTTCATCTTTTTTTCTCCAGTCCTGACAAAGGGTCTCGGCCTGAAATGTTGACTGTACTTTTTCCACAGATGCTGCCTGACCTGTTGAGTTCCTCCAGTGTTGTGTGTGTGTGTTGTTTGGATTTCTCTTCTTTCTGGACACTGCCTGGTCCATCACAGGCAAAGCCCTCCCCACCATTGAGCACATTTACATGGAGCGCTTACACAAGAAAACAGCACCCATCATCGGACCCCACCATCCAAGCCATGCTATATTCTTACTAATACCATTGGGCAGGAGAGAAAGGAGCTTTGGGTCCCATGCCACCAGGTTCAGAAATAGCTATTGCCCTTCAACCATCGGGCTACTGACCCAGCTTGGATAACTTCAATCACCACAACCCTGAACTGATTCCACAAAACTTATTTTCAGGAGATTCTTTACAACTCATGTTCTCAGTATTATTTATTTTTTATTTGCACACTGGTCTTCTTTCACACATTGGTTGTTAGTCTTTGTTTATCTGTAGATTTTCACAAAATTCTGTTATATTTTCGTTTTCCTGTAAGTGCCTGTAAGAAGATGAATCACAGGTTGGTAACATATATGCGCTTTGATAGTAACTTTTACTTTGAACTTTTGTACTTTGGTTGGTTGTTTCAGGATTTTCCTCTATCTGATTTTTACCCAACCCCATGTGCTCAGCCACTGTCTGTGTTCTCTCCAGACTCAGCACCAGCTAACCAGTGAGATCATTTAGTCCTGTGTTGGATTCACTGTGCTAATACTCGGCCTCTCTCCTAGAGTATGTAATACACCCATCGGTACTGCAGTTGGGTCTGAGCTTTGTGTCTGTAAATTCTCCTCTGGTGACCAAGTTCAAGTTTATTGTCATCTGACTGTACATATCTACAAGCAAACAAAATATTGTTGTACTGGACCTCAATACATACAGTATATCACACACAGTACACAGTACACAATATTACCAAAAATAAACTAATAAGATATCATTCGAAATGCATATAGTGCACAGAACAGGTAAATAGTAAACAGCTCGCTGTCCTAGTGACGAGACCTTGGTTGTGGCAGGGTATTTATTAGTCTCAGCCTGAGGGAAGCAGCTGTTACCCAGCCTGGCTGTCCGAGTCCTGATGCTCCTGTACCTCCTTCAGTGGGTCAAAGGGATTGTGGGGTGGGTGGTCGGTATCCACAACTATGTTTTGGGCCCTTTGTCTGCAATGCTAACAGCAAAAGTCACAGATAGAGAGGAGAAGACCTTGCAGATTCTCCCCGCAGATTTTACAATGATCTATATGTAGTTCTTAGCTTTGCCAGTGTAGGGCCAAGAGCATCTCAGAATCAGAATCAGGTTCATTGTCACTGACATATGTTGTGAAATTCATTGTTTTGTGGCAGCAGTAAAGTGCAAAATGTAAAAATAATACAATTTATAAAATAATAAGTAGCACAAATGAAAGATCTCTGCTGAGAAGGGAAGAGATTTTAGTCAATCACTGATTTGTGTGTGTGTGTGTAAGAAAGTGTGTGTGTGTGTGAGAAAGTGTGTGTGTGTGTGAGAAAGTGTGTGTGTGGGAAAGAGGGTGTGTCTGTGAGTGTGTGTGTGTGTGTGTGAGAGAGAGAGAGGGTGTGTCTGAGTGTGTGTGTGTGAGACAGAGTGTGTCTGTAAGTGTGTGTGACAGAGTGTATGAGTGTGTCTGTGTGTGTGTATACATGTGTGTGCATATATATGTGTATATGTATATGTATGCGTACATATCTGTGAGTCCGTATGTGTGTATCTATGTATCTGAAGTGTGTGAGTGTGTGTGCGCGGGAGTGTATGTGTGTGAGACGTGTGTCTGTGCGTGTGTGTTTACATGTGTGTGTATATGTATCTGTGTGTATGTGTTTATATATGTGAGTGTACATATGAGTGTGTGTATGTATGTGTATCTGTGCGTGTGTGTGTCTGCATATGTGTACATATGTGTGTGTAAGTGTGTAAGTGTGTGTGTGTGTGTGAGGATGAGTTGCGGGGGAAATCTTGATGGATTTATTGGGTCTGTTGAGCTATCGCAGCAAGACAGAGGCCTGGCCTTGTTAGGGCTTGTTTTCACGTGTGGGATCTGGGTGAGTAATTCATAGAACATGGAATGGTACAGCTCAGTACAGTACCTTCGGCCCAACATGATGTGCTGACTATATAAACCTTCTCAAAATTCAAAGCAAATTTATTATCAAAGGGCATATACAGTATTTTACCATGTACGGCTTGAGATTCTTGTTTTTGATGTATTTACAGAAAAACTGAAATATAATTGAATTTTACAGAAATAGAGAATGAAAACACAACCAATTGCCAAAAGAAGATGAAATGTGCAAATAAAAAATAATACCGAGAGTGTGAATTGTAGAATCCTTGAAAGTGAGTCTGTAGGTCTAGAATTAATTCAGAGTGAAGCTGTCCACTCTGCTTCAGCAGCCTGATGGTTGTAGGGTAATAACTGGTTCTGGACCTGGTGGTGTGGGTCTTAAGGCTCCCGTACCTTCAGGATCTATCTAATCCTTCCTTCTACACAGCCCATAACTCTTCATAAACACAAGCAATTCTGCAGATGCTGGAAATTCAGAGCAACGCACATAAAATGCTGGAGGAATTCAGCAGGTCAGGCATCATCCATGGAAATGAATAAACAGTCAACATTTTGTGCCAAGACCCTTCATCAGGACTGGGAAGAAAGGAGGAAGAAGCCAGAAGAATCCCCACCTTCTGTCCCCTTCCTTTCCAGTTCTGGTGAAGGGTCTCGGCTTGAATTGTCTCGGCTGTGTATTCATTTCCATAGATGCTGCCTGACCTGCTGAGCTCCTCCAGCATTTTCAAGCTCCAAGATTCAAGAATCAAGATTGTTTAATGTTATTTCCTGTACATAAGGAGGAGAATGAAGTGTAAAGACTGTGTGTTGTCATAAACCCTCATTTTTCTTACATCCATGTGCCTGTCCAAGAGTTTAAATGTCGCTATTATATTCATTGGAAAATGAACATTTGGGGTTTGGGGCCATGGCTTGTTACTGAATGTGTTATTTCATTTTGTGAATGATTGGATGTGTAGCATTTTACCCCATAGAAAATCTCCAACAGGTAACAATGAAACCACAGCTTTCGGTGAAGCTGGTTACGACGAGGCTGGTCTCTGCTCTGAGGAGGATGTACTCAACTTCACCTTTAAGGTTTGTGACACCGAGAGCACAGGTAAGCACTGAACTCTCCATTTGTTCATTATGTGAAGTATTCCTCACACAGTCACAGACACTTTCTCTCTCACACACACACACACACACACACACACACACACACACACACACACACACACACACACACACACACACACACACACACACACACACACACACACACACACACACACACACACACACACACACACACACACACCTCTCTGTTTGTTCATTACGTGAAGTATTCTTCATGAATTGGTCTCTCAGCATTTACATTGACAGTTATCCGTGGGTAGAGCGACGCTATTACAGCTGGGAGTGTTGGAGCTTGGAGTTTAATTCTGGCTTTATATGTATGTCCCTGTGGGTGATCCCGTTTCTTCCCACAGTCCAAACATGTACTGGTTGGTTGGTTAACTGGTTGTTATAAATTGTCTTGTGATTAGGCTACGGTTAAAAATAGGGTGTCGAAGGTCCTACTCCACACTGTATCTGTAAATAAAGTAAGAATTCGCCATCCGGGTAATGTAGAATCTCCATAACACAGTTCTGAATCAGAGTCAGGTTTACTATCACTGACTTGCCTTCTTCTTCTTCAGCCCATTGCTCCGCCTGGGGCATACAACACTGACAGCAGCTCACCGGAATCCGGTGTAGTGGTTAGCACAATGTTTTACAGTACCAGCAACCCAGGTTCAATTCCCACCACTGGAGCTTGTATGGTCTCTCCATGACTGCGTGGGTTTCCTCTGGGTGCTCCGGTTTCGTCCCACAGTCCAAAGATGTACCGTTTGGTAGGTTAATTGGTCATTGTAAATTGCTCTGTGGTTAGGCTAGGGTTAAGTCAGGATATTGCTGGGTGGCACAGCCGAATGCCTGGAAGGGCTGTTCCACACTGTACTGTAATAATAAAGAAAAAAATGTCTCTAGGTGTAGCCCATTCCTCTCCCATGGATGAGGTCTTTGGAGGTTCTGTGGGAGTTTCTGTAGCTCTGGGTTTTTACTGGTTGGTTTTGCTACTCCCATGTCCGGTCCTCCTCCTTTCACAGTCAGGCTTGTGACCGTCCATGGTGGAATTATCATTGACTTGCTGTCTATAACATGACATCTGTTTTTCACAGCAGCTGTACATTTGAAGGACATAAAACTAAGGGAATAGTGAGGTAGTGTTCCACAAACATGAGAAAATTCGCAGATGCTGGAAATCCAAACCAACACACACAGACTGCTAGAGGAACTCAGCAAGTCAGGCATCATCTATGGAAAAGAGTCAACAGTCAATGTTTCAGGCCAAGATCCTTCATCAGGCCTGGCCTGCTGAGTTCCTCTAGCATTTTGTGTGAGTTGCTTTGAGGTTGTATTCATGGGTTTGTCATCCGTTCAGAAATCTAATGGCGGAGGGGAAGAAACTATTCCTAAAAAGTTGAGTGTGTGCCTTCAGGCTCCTGTACCTCCTCCCTCTTGGTAGTAATGAGAAGAGGGCATGTCCTGGGTGATGGTGGTCCTTAATGATGGATGCTGCCTTCTTGGGGCATCTCCTTTTAAAGTTGTCCATGCTAGTGAGATGGGTTGTGCTCATGATGGAGCTGGCTAAGTCTACAACCTCTTGCAACCCTGAGCAGTGGAGCCTGCATACCAGACCATGTTACAACCAGTCAGAATGCTCTGCTCAGAAATTTGTAAGAGTCTTTGGTGAAATACCAAATCTCCTTAAATTCTTAACCAAGTAGAGGCACTGGCTTGCCTTCTTTGTGATTGTGCTGGACCCAGGATAGATCCTCTGAGATTTTGACATCCCAGGATTTGAAGCTGCTCATCCTTTCCTCTGCTCACACCTCAATGAGGATTCAGATTCCGTTAATTATCACATGTACATCGCTACATATGGTGAAATGTATCATTTGCATTAACTACCAACACATCCTGAGGATGTGATAGGGGCAGCCACACATTCTGGCTGGTGTGTTTTCTCCTGACCTGCCCTTTTTGAAATGAACAATTAGTTCCTTGGTCTTGCTGATCGTGAGTCTGGGGTAGGTGAGGTATTTGGTTCTGCTGGCTGCTTTACTGAGGCAATGAGAATTGTAGACAGAGTCCATGGATGGGAGGCTGGTACCCATGATGTGCTGATGTGTGTCTGCAGCTCTCTGCAGTTTCTTGCTGTCACTTGCAGAGTAGATGCTGTATCAAGCCGTGATGCATCTGGCTGGACTTTAGAAGAATGGGGTGGGGGGAGTTGGGGAACAATTTCATTGAAACCTATCAGATTTTGGAAGGCCTAGATAGAGTGGATGTGGAGAGGATGTTTCCTGTAGTGGGGGAGTCTAGGACCAGAGGGCCAGCCACAGAATTAAGGGATGTTCATTTAAAACAAGGATGAGGAATTCCTTTAGCCAGAGGCTGGTGAATCTATGGAATTCATTGCCACCGACAGATGTGGAGGTCAAGTCATTGGGTCTATTTAAAGTGGAGGTAGATCATCTCTTGATTAGTTAGGGCGTCAAAGGTTATGGGGAGAAGGCAGGAGAGGGATAATAAATCAGATGATGGATGCCAGAGCAGACTCAATGGACTGACTGGCCTAATTCTGCTCCAATGGCTTGTGTGCTTATGGTGCATTGATATAAATTGGTAAGGTCAAAGGGGACATAACAGATTTCTTTAAGCTCCTGAGGAAATAGAGGCACTGGTAAGCTTTCTTGTCTACATAAATTAGACAAGAATTCTCATGAATTCTACATGAATAGAGTGTGTACAGAGCCAATATGCTCCCATCAGGATGAGGCAGCATGTCCAAGGGAATCATGAGCATCAAGAGATATCAACGGTGGGTGGAGAATATGAAAGGAACCTGTGGCAGCTATGGATGACCAAAAGAGGGAGACCTCCAGGAGTGTAGAAAGGTATTGGGGGTGGTATTAATATAGAAATTAGGAGATGCAAAATATCACTTACAGACAAGATTATTGCTATATTAAGGGTAAGATAACAACCAAGGAGAGAGCTGGACCTGATAAGGTCCAAAATCGTTCAGGCTTATTGTCTGTCTCTGACTGTACATATATACAACCAAATGAAACAACTTTACTCCAGACCACAGTGTACCCACAAAATGTATAGTACACACAGAACATAGAACAAAATATTACCATAAATAAGTTAATAAAATGTAATTCAAAAAGGAATGCAGTGGTGTGCAGCACAGGTAAACAGTACAGTAAACAGCTCACTGGCATAATGATGAGATCTCGGTGGTGGCAGGGTATTCATTTGTCTCACAGCCTGAGGGAAGAAGCTGTTACCCAGTCTGGCAGTCTGAGTCCTGTAGCTCCTTCCTGACGGTAGTGGGTCAAAGAGATTGTGGGTTGGGTGATAGGGATCCTCAACAACTTTAGGCCTTTCATCTGCAACGTTCCTGGTAAATGTCACAAATAAGGGGAGAGGGAGACCCTAGTGATCCTCTTGGCAGTTTTTACTGTTTGCTCTGTACGGTCTGCAGTCTGATGCCTTGCAGCTAACACATTACACTTGGAGCTGGGGGGTGTAGTCGAGGTGCTAAATGAAAACATGGGCGTTGTAGAGTTCAGGGATTAGGGAGTGGGATGAGAAATTCCAGAATGTTGAGTGAATATCAGAATGAATGAAACTCTGGGAAACTTGGATTAGAGAGTGCCTCTTATGAGGAAAGGTTGAGTGAGTTAGGGCTTTTCTCTTTAGAGTGAAGGAGGAGGGGAGCTGATTTGATAGAGGTGTACAAGATAAGAGGCATAGATAGAGTGGACAGTCAGAGACTTTTATTTCAGAGTAACACACACAAAATGCTGGAGGAACTCAGCAGCTCAGGCCGCATTGATGGAAATGAATAAACAGTCAATATTTCAGGTGGAGACCCTTCATCGGGACTAGAAAGGTAGGGGGAAAATGTCAGAATAAGAAGGTGGGGGAGGGGAGGAAGGACATGCTCTCAGGTGATAGGTGAGACCAGGTGAGGGGGAAGGTAGGTGGCTGGGGGGAGGGGTGTGACATAAGAAGCTGAGAGGCAATGGGAAGAGGTAAAGGGCTGAAGAAGAAGGAGTCTGACAGGGGAGGAGAGTGGACCATGGGAGAAAGGGAAGTGGGAGGGGCACCAAAGGGAGCCCAAGGATAGATGAGGTGAGAGGGGAGCCAGAATGGGGATGGAAATGAAAGAAGGAGGGGGTGGAGGAAATTAGCATGTTGATGTTCATGCCATCGGTTTGGAGGCCTCTTAGACGGAATATGAGCTGCTGCTCCTCCAGTCTGAGAGTGGTCTCGTTCTGGCAGTAGAAGAGGCCATGGACTGACATGTCATCATGGGAATGGCAAGTAGAATTAAAATGGTATCCACGAGGAAATTCCGCGTTTTGGAGTGGACAGAGCAGGTGTGCTCGACAAAGCAGTCCCCCAATCTATGTTGGGTCTCACTGGTGTAGAGGAGGCCACATCAGGAGCACCAGACACATTAGACACTTTATTTTATCCGCCAGGTAGAGTTGCGGCTTCAGCCATCATTCAGTATCTACGGGAGGTGACAGGACAAGGTACAGATGGCAGGCTACAGGTGCTGCATAACATGCTGGACCCAGAGCGAAAGGGCGTCGCTGTCGACCGAGGGAGCTTCCATTTAACAATGAGGAGATGGATCGCAAATTGCACTCAGGATGGGTAATGTTGCAAACCAGGGTTCTTAGAACAGAAATCTGAAACTGCTATTGGGTGTGAGTTACGGTACAATGGGAGGCATTCACAGCCCTAAATGACAATGTCTTGGGTTCAAGATTGTTTAATGTCATTTCCAGTACACACATGTAATGGGGAGCAAAATAGTTGTTACTCTGGATCTGATGCAACACAAAAGACACAATATGATAAAGAAAACAGTAATTATGAAAATACAAAAACACAATAAATATAAATGCATAATAAAAATTTATTTCAGAGTAACACACAAGAAGTGACACTAGGCACAGGAGTGTCTGTACATAAGGTGACTGACAGGAAATGATAAAGTAGTGGTGTTTGGGGGTGTGGAGGGGTGGGTTAATGGGTGGAGGTGTTGATCAGCCTCACTGCTTGGGGAAAGTAACTGTTTTGGAGTCTGGTGGTCCTGGTGTGGATGTTACGTAGCCTTGTCTCTGATGGGAGTGGAACAAACAGTCCATAAGCAGGGTGGGTGGGATCCTTCATGATATTATTGTCATTTTTGTGGCACCTTTCGGTACATACATCCTTTACGGCAGGTAGGCTGGTACCGGTGATGCGTTGGGCAGTTTTGACTACCTGTTGTAGAGCCTTCCTGTCTGCCACAGAGCAGCTTCCGTACTGAGCAGTGAGTGAGGACCCTTCAGCCTCCTCAGAAAGTAGAGGCATTGCTGAGCTTTGCTGATTGTGTAGAATGTGTTCTGGGGCCATGAGGGGTTGTGTGAGATACGCACTCCCAGGAGGTTGAAACTTGTTCACAGTTCACTGTAGCGGTCATGACTGATAATAAAATTACTGGGCCCAGTACACACTCACTCTTGTGGCTCAAACGTTCCTTTTCATTTTACTTGTGCACTTGTGCCCTGTCACCCACACTGTTCTGAAGTATGAGCAGAAAACTGCTGTTTTTACCTAGAATTGGCTTATCAGGTGTGGATATTGATCACTGTAAATTGTAAATGTTTGTATGTTTTCAGTCAAAGTTTTTCTATATTCTGTGTTTTCCACCCATTCTTCCTTGTTTTTTTTTGTGTGGGGAGTGGATTTTGGGGGGGGGGGTCGTTGATGTTCTTGTGGAATTTGTGTGGGGAGAGGGGGGTATGGCAGGAGTCAATGTTCTTGTTACATTTTTGTTTGTTTTTTGAGTGGGGAGGGGGTATCTATTCTTCTTACATTTTGTGCGGGAAGAAGGGTTTGGGGGTTGATGACTGTGTTGCCATCCTTTTTCTTTCTTGGTTTTGTGACTATCTGGAGAAGGAGAATCTTAGAGTTGTATACTTTGATAATAAATGAACCTTTGAACTATGAACTTTGAATTCCTTACTCGCAAGATCAATCACCATTCACAATAGAGGTGTTAAAGTCTATCAAAACTTCAAGCAGACAGCTGTTGATGTTCTGAAGTTAGTAAAGACAATAAAGATGTTAAAAGTCAAATGAAACTTCAAGTGAAATTGATAATATTTTGAAGTTAGTAATGATGATAGAGGTGTTAAAATGTTGAGCAGACAGCTGATGATATTTTGAATTTAGTGAAGACAATTGAGCCGTGGTTTATGGGTATGTTTCACATTCTTTTGTTATTTCATGTTTCTCCAGCATCCCCCGATTTAAGAAGACCTTTCCAGAAAAGCAGAGGAATCTCCAGTAGTCTTACTTCAAAGGTCTTGCTTTACCACAACTCCCTACTGATGGGGGTGGGACAAACAGAGTGGGTAGGATCCTCCATGATGTTACCGGCCTTTTCCTGGCACCTTTCTGTATGTACGTCCTTGGTGGCAGGTAGGCTGGTGCCGGTGATGAGTTGCGATGATGTGTTCATCTCCAATTCTAGTGACTTCAACTCATTCACAGTACACTTTTGAGGGAGATTACACTGGCAGGAAGCAGCAGGGGTCTAGTATTCTCAAAACATCAGGGTCCCAGTACATTGAGTGTGTACGTACATGGCTGGTGGGTGTCTGCCTCGGGACCCTGCAGAGATTCCTGTATGCCAAGTATCCTCCCACGTGGCACATGTTGGTGATATACTTTCTCTGAAGAGACATGGGTGGGCAACAGCCATGTTACTCTGTGGCAGGTGCCCAGCTTTATCAGGACCTAGTAACGTGGTTGCTTCTGACCAATACTCCTGTCTGCTGACGGTGGGCGGTGTCCCGGCTGAGAGAATGGCCCACCCCTTTCCAACCGTATTGACGTTGGTGATGCACCATCAATAACTCTCGGAGATGTGAGGCAAGAGATAGGCTTTTATTAGCTAGAAGAAAGCACTGTCAGCAGCAAGAGACCATCACACAACATCCTAGAGACTGAGGGAGGAGCAGTGCCTCCAATTGCCTTTATACAGGGGTCTGTGGGAGGAGCCACAGGAGCAGTCAGCAGGGGGGTGTGTCCAGACAGGAATATGTAGTTCACCACAGTTGGTGTGGCCTGGGTGTGTGGAGCGATTCTGGCTGAGCCTGCCTCTGCTCATTGCCCTCAGGCTCTGGAATCTAATCCGGGAGCTGGTCTCATACACCTTGAGCTGTGTCACAGCAACACCTGCTGTCCCGTTCAGAGATGCAGGTAGGAGGTACCACTCTGAGCTACTGTTCCACACTATCCACTTCCTACCCTTGTTTACTGTCCTGACATGCCAGGGCAGTTGGTCCTTCCACCTGGGAGTGAGGAGGGTCCTTTTTCTGGGTGTCCTTTGCTTGTACATTGGGAACCTGGGGTGGAGGGTGCTGCAACAAATTCTTTACCTTGTGCATGGAACTCTCAGCTGCCTATGATAAACACAAGAGATTCTGCAGATGCTGGAAATCCAGAGCATCACACACACAAACTGCTGGAGGAACTCAGCAGGTCAGGCAGCATCTATGGAGAGTGTTAACAGTCAATGTTCTGGGCCGGGACCCTTCATTAGGACTGGAAAGGAAGGGGGAAGAAGCCAGAGTAAGAGGGGGAAAGAGGACAAGCTGGAAGGTGACAGATGGGTGTGTGGGGATGAAGTAAGAAGCTGGGGGGGGGGTGATAGGTGGAAAATTTAAAAGCAGAAGAAGAAGGAACCTGATAAGAGAGGCAAGTGGACCATGGGAAAGTGGGAAGGAAGAGTGGAACTGGGGGGGGGGGGGGGGGGATAGGCAAGTGAGGAGAAGAAGTAAGAGGCCATAGTGGGGAATAGAAGAAGAGGGAAGGAGGAGGGAAAAAATTACCAGAGGTTGGAGAAAATGATGTTCATGCCATCAGGTTGGAGGCTACTGATACAGACTGTGAGGTGTTGCTGCTCCACCCAGCCGACTGCTGCTTCTACAGTCTAGAAGAGACCATATGGTCATGGGGTGTGTGAGTCCGCAGACCTTACTTGAACATGTGTGGGGGTTGCTGCTCCATTTCTCACTGCATTTTAGCCCCAACCCATTTACATATGGTCATCCAGTTGTGGGGGGGGGGGGGGGGGGGAGGGGATGTCCCAGTAGGCTTTCTCCAGTTTCAAACACAGCCTCTCATGCTCCTAAAACCCACTTTAAACAGTCAAGAGAGCTTGCCAATGCCTTTACTTTCTGAGGAGGGTGAAGAGAGTTGCACTTTGTACATCGATATTCGTGTCATTCTGCAGATGTGCAGTGGAGAGCATCCTAGCAAGCTGCATCAGTGTTTGGTACAGAAACTGCACTGCGGCAGACAGAAAAGCTCTACAACGGGTAGATAAAACTGCCCAGCACATCTCCGGCACCAGCCTACCCAGCACCAAGGACAGATATACAGAAAGTGCTGTAAAAACCCAGTAACATCATGCAGGGATCCCACCCACCCTGCTCATGGACTGTTTGTCCCACTCCCATCAGGGAGGAGGCTACGCAGATTCCACACCAGGACCACCAGACTCAAAAACAGTCCCTTTCCCCAAGCAGTGAGGCTGATCAACACCTCCACCACCTAACCCAGCCCTCCACACCCCCAAACACCACTACTTTATCATTTCCTGTCAGTCACCTTATGTATAGACTAGCATCACTTTATGGACACAGTCTATCTACGTATATAAGCTATCTTATTTATTTATTTTCATTGTGTTTTTTATTGTGTTCTTTACCTATTTGTGGTTTTTTTGGACTGCATCAGATCTGGAGTAACAATTATTTCATTCTCCTTTACACTTCTGAACTGGAAATGACATTAAAAAATCTTGAATCTTGAATCAAATTAGCTAAGGAGGTGGGCAGTGGATGGTTCAGCCCAGGCTGACTGCCTAACAATATCCTGGGGTAAGTGCGTGCCTGGGTAACCTTGGAAAGAGGACACACTGTCCATGGGTACTGTGAAGGTGTTTTGGGACCATTGGGCGCCACAGGGGATAATTATCATCCTAAACGCAGGAGATTCTGCAGAAGCTGGAAATCACACAAAATGCTGGAGCAACTCAGCAGGTCAGGCACCATCTATGGTAAAGAAGAAAGAGTCGACATTTTATTGTCCCGGATAGGGATGGGAATATTTAAATTTATAGTGTTTTAGACACCGTTACTGTCTGTGATTTTGATGTAGTACTATAATAATATAAAGTTCCAATAAACATGTGAAAATAAACATTAGGACGAGGTTTCTGCTGGCTGGTGTCCACTATGTTGCACTGTAGGGGCTGCCCATTTTCTATCATGACTGCTAAGAGGCTGGACCATGGTTGTCTCCGGCCAGGACAATCTCTGATGGCTCCAGGTGGTGAATACTGACTCCACATTCTCACATTTTTTCAGGTGAATAAAATTTCACCAGAGTTCCCCATCTTTTTGCAAAATGGTCAATAGCAGAGGTGGTTGGAGGAAAGTATAGAGAAATTTCCAGGGTAGGTTTTTACACTGAGAGTGGTGGGTGCCTGGAAGGAACACGAGTGGTGGTAGAGGCAGATTCATTTAGAAGACTCTTAGATAGGCACATGGATGTAAGAAAAATAGAGGAAATGGGCTGAGTCAGAGGGAAGGGCTGGATTTATCATGAAGTAGATTTATGTAAGTTGGTATAACATTGTGGGCCGATAGGCCTGAACTTATTCTATGACTGTCTGATATTAACTGTCTGAACTTTCTGTTATTTCGCTCTTTGTTACTGAACTCACAGGCCATCAGATGAAAAAGCATCTTTGAATCTGAGAGAAAATCCCAGACTCCAATTGACAGAGGGTAAGTGGAATACAGAAGACACAGTTGGGTGTGTGTTAACTGCCAGATTTCTCCCTGGAATGAGGAAAATTAAGGGAATAGCTACTCAGATTTTTCTAAATTACAAGTAGCTGATCTGAGAGATTTTATGGGTGAACTGACGTGTACTCAAAGTTGAGTACATGCCCTGGAGATTTATGAAGGAAGTCAGCACATCTTTCTGATGTCACGGTCTTGAACATTAAGGGACTAGATGTCACCTATTGGAGCACTTTACCCTTCACCAGTTGTCCTATGTGACTTCTACTGCTCTAAGTACCCCACAAGCTCACTCCTTCAAACAGTGCCAGATAAAAATCACAGTCCTGCTCTTAGCTCTTGTTCAGTTAATCAGGAATTTAGAACTTTAGTACTTGGAACAGTAGAGCACAGTATTCTTTGTTCTAAGTTCCAAGACTTGCTTAGGTCTGTTGAACTAATTTTCCATAGATAATAATTTTGTGTTGATTCTTAATTAGATTTTTTGTTTTAACAACTGTTCTACTGCATGGAATGTAGCAGTAAAGTACTGCCTAGTCATAGGATGAGCCATTAATATCCCTATTGGTAAATTTCTGTAACTTAGAACAGAGAACACTATAGCGCTGCACAGGCCCTTTGGCCCACAATGTTGTGCTGATCTTTTAACCTACTCTAAGGTAAATCTAACCCTTTCCACCCACATAGCTCTCCATTTTTCTATCATCCATTAGGAGTCCCTTAAATACCCCTAATGTATTTGTCTCCACCACTGCCTCTGGCAGTGTGTCCCATGCACCCAGCACTCTCTATGTAAAAATCCTACTTCTGACATCCTCCTATACTTTCCTCCAATTGCCTTAAAATTATGCCTCCTTCTATTAGCCATTTCTTCCCTTGGAAAAGATCTCTGGCTCTCCACTCGATCTATGCCTCTTAACATCTTGTACACCTCTGGCAAGACACCTCTCATTCTGCTGCACTCCAAAGAGAAAACTCAAAGCTTATTCAACCTTTGCTCATAAGACATGCTCTCTAATCCAGTCAGCATCTTGGCAAATCTCCTCTGCACCCTTTTTAAAGCTTCCACATTCTTCCTATAATGAGGCAACCAGAAATGAACTCCAAGTTTAAGTTTAGGTCAAGTTCAATGTCAAGTTTATTGTCATCTGACTGTATGTATATACAACCAAATGTTGCTCCAGACCACGGTCACCTACAGTACTTATATACAACCAAATGAAACATTGTTCCTCTGGACCAGGGTCACCCACAATACATATATACAACCCAACGAAACAACGTTCCTCCAGACCACGGTCACCCACAATACATATATACAACCCAACGAAACAACGTTCCTCTGGACCACGGTCACCCCCAATACATATATACAACCCAATGAAACAATGTTCCTCTGGACCATGGTCACCCACAATACATGTATACAACCCAATGAAACAACGTTCCTCTGGACCACAGTCACACACAATACATATATACAACCCAAAGAGACAACGTTCCTCCGGACCACGGTCACCCACAATACATATATACAACCCAACGAAACAACGTTCCTCCGGACCACGGTCACCCACAATACGTATATACAACCCAACGAAACAACATTCCTCTGGACCATGGTCTCCCACAATACATATATACAACCCAACAAAACAATGTTCCTCTGGACCACAGTGTACCCACTATATATATATATACAACCCAACGAAACAGATAGATAGATAGATAGATAGATAGATAGATAGATAGATAGATACTTTATTTATCCCCATGGGGAAATTCAACTTTTTTTCCAATGTCCCATACACTTGTTGTAGCAAAACTAATTACATACAATACTTAACTCAGTAAAAAATATGATATGCATCTAAATCACTATCTCAAAAAGCATTAATAATAGCTTTTAAAAAGTTCTTAAGTCCTGGCGGTAGAATTGTAAAGCCTAATGGCATTGGGGAGTATTGACCTCTTCATCCTGTCTGAGGAGCATTGCATCGATAGTAACCTGTCGCTGAAACTGCTTCTCTGTCTCTGGATGGTGCTATGTAGAGGATGTTCAGAGTTATCCATAATTGACCGTAGCCTACTCAGCGCCCTTCGCTCAGCTACCGATGTTAAACTCTCCAGTACTTTGCCTTTTCAGGATCACGGTCATCCACAATACACATGTACAACTCAATGAAACAACATTCCTCTGGACCATGGTCACTTACAATATATATATACAACCAAATGAAACAATGTTTCTCTGGATTACGATGCTCTCAAGTTATATATATCACACACAGCATGTAGACCAAAATATTATACTATAAGTCATATATGTCAAACTTAAGGCCTGCGGGCCAAATCCGGCCTGCGGTGGAATTATCTTTGGCCCGCGAGATAATATCTAATTACTATTAAAGCTGGCCCCAGTAATCGAAGCGCCTATGGCGTATGATATGGCTAATGCTGAGTTTATTCAGGTACCAGGTTTTCAGGGTTTTTAGTGTTTATTCGGCAGTCTTGCTCGGCAGTCTTCTTCATAAGAAACGGAATTTGTAAAGTGAAACACTTTGTAGTTATAGCAGAGACTGAGACACATGAGAGCAGGCTGAAAAAACGGAGGCAACGAAAGCTGCGTTCGCATGCGTCCGACTGATCTGGCCCGCATGAAGCTGCATTTTGCTCAATCCGGCCCGTGACCTAAAATGAGTTTGACACCCCTGCTAAGTTAATGAAGAATAATTCAAAATGCATGTAGTACACAGTACAACTGAACAGTAAACAGCTTACTATCCCAGTGACGAGACCTCGGTTTGCAGGGTACTCATTAGTCTCCCAGCCTGAGGGAAGAAGCTGTTACCCAGTCTGGCAGTCCAAGTCCTGACAGTAGTGGGTCAAAGAGATTGCGGGATGAGTGGAAGGAATCCTCAACAATGCTTTGGGCCCTTCAACTACAATGCTCCTTGTAAATAGGGGCAAGGGTGACCCTCTCGTCAGTTTTTACTGTGCTCTGCGGGGTCTTGTGGTCCGAAGCCTTGCAGCTTCCATACAGCACAATGATGCAGCCAGACAGGACACTCTTGATGGTGCTCCTGTAAAATGTTGTTAAGATGGGCCAGGCAGACCTGCACGACTCAATCTCCTCCAAAAGTGTAGAAGCTGCTGTGCCTGCTAGACTAATGAGGAGATATTGTTGGCCCAGGTGAGATCATCTGCAATGTGCACAGCAAGGAAATTTATGCTCTTCACATTCTCCAAGGCAGAGCCATTGATGAGCAATGGAGAGTGGTTGACCTGTGCCTTCCAAGTCCACAATCACCTCTTTAGTAGTCCACTCTGAGAGCCAGTTCTCTGGATCGAGAACTGAGCACAAAAGATAGATGATAGTCCTAGTTAGGCTTATGATTGAGCACGAAACCTCACTTCAGGTGCTCTTTAAATAATCAATTCTTGGCGCACAGAACATGCTTGTCATTTAGTGGGACGGTCCTGAACTCTTAAAGGGGCTGCGCCAGCTTTCCATACTCCGGAAAGTTAGAGCGTCTGAATCCCGGAAGCTGGTGTGGATGGGAGTGTCTCGTAACATAACCATCCTGTCAACTTGCGCAGCAACTTTCAGGGATTTATGGACGTGGACCGGAAGCCAACTTGATGGGATGGTAGAGAAGGCATATGGCATGCTTGCCTTTATTAGTCAAGGCACAGAGTTCAAAAGTCAGGAAATTATGTTGCAGCTTTATAAAACTCTAGTTAGACTGCATCTGGAGTATTGCATACAGTTCCAGTCACCCCATTATAGGAAGGATGTTGAGGTTTTGGAGAGAGTACAGAAGAGGTTTACCAGGATGCTGCCTGAATTAGAAGACATGGTGCTATAACGAGAGGTTGGACAAACTTGGGTTGTTTTCTCTGGAGCAGCGGAGGCTGAGGGGAGATCTGATAGAGGTTTATAAGATTATGAGAGGCATAGACAGAGTAGATAAACAATATCATTTCTGAGGGTTGAACTGTCTAGTACCAGAGGTCATGCATTTAAGGTGAGAGGGGGTAATTTTAAAGGAGATGTGAGAGGCAAGTTTTTTACACAGAGAGTGATCGGTGCCTGGAATGCACTGTCTGGGGCGGTGGTAGAGTCAAATACATTAGAGACTTTTAAGAGATGTTTAGCTAGGTACACGAGTGTGAGGAAACTGGAAGGATATGGATAGAGAGGATTAATTTAGTTAGCCTTTTTATAACTAATTTAATTTGTACAGCACAACATAGAAGGCTGCAGGGCCTGTTCCTATGCTGTACTGTTCATTGTTCTGATTTATCGAATATTATATTGAAATGTTTTGTAGCTCTAGGGTTGACTACACACACCTGAAAGGGATTCTGCTACATTGTCTTTCTTCTTTATTGAAAGGAGATGAGATTTCTCATCTGGTACCATGGCCACTGGAAGAAGGAATGGACGACCCCAGAATGTACGTATTTATTCAACTCGACAAACATAGGAACAAAATAAAAGCTAAATTCTATAGATGTTGGAAAGCTGAAATAGAAAACACACATAAAACACTGGAGGAACTCAGCAGGTCCGACAGCATCTATGGGAATGAATAAACAGTTGACGTTCTGGCCAAGGCCTTTCATCAGGACTGGAAAGGGAGGGGGAAGATGCCAGAGTAAGAGAGTGAGTGGAGCAGAAGGAGGACAAGGTAGAAGGCAATTGGTGAAGCCAGGTGGGTAGGGGAGCAGGATGAAGTAAGAAGATGGGAGCTGAATGGTGGAAAAAGCAAAGGGTTGCAGAAGAATTGATCTGTTTGGAGAAGAGAGTGGACCATTGGAGAAAGGCAAGAAGGGCAGGTGAGGAGAAAAGGTAAGACTATAGAGTGAGGAATAGAAGAAGAAGGGGAATGAGGGAACAATTACCAGAAGTTGATAACTCGATCTCATGCCATAAGCTTGGAGGCTACCCAGACAGAAGAACAGGAAACACTGGAAATACCCAGCAGGTCAGGCAGCATCTGGAGAGCAAAACAGTGAACTTTATTGGAAAACTTTGGTGAACTACCTACACATAAGTGATTTTTTTTTACTTGAGGAAATTAGGAATACATATTTATTTTAATCATTTTATAAGTGACAGAAGTAATTTTAATCCAGGTTAGACCTTCCTGGTCCTGACGAAGGTCTTCACTAACCTTCCTGGTCTGACGAAGGTCTTCACTGACCTTCCTGGTCCTGACGAAGGTCTTCACTGACCTTCCTGGTCCTGACGAAGGGTCTCGACCTGAAACGTTGACTGCTCCTTTCAACGGATGCTGCCCGACCTGCTGAGTTCATCCTGCTTTTTTGTACGTCTTGATTTGACCACAGCATCTGCAGTGTACTTTGTGTAGACCTTCACTGTGAATGGTGGAGCCTTGGAGAGTGTTGTAGAAGAGAAGAACTTTGGGGTACAAGTATTTAAGAAAGGATCTGCTGGCATTGGAGGGTCTAGAGGAGCTTTATGAGAATGGTCCCAGGAATGAAAGGATTATTATATAAGAAATGTTTGATGGCTCTGGGTTGGAATTTAAAAGAATGAGAGGGGATCTCACTGAAGCCTGTTGAATACCGTAAGGCCTAGACAGAGTGGATGTGGACAGGATGTTTCCTATAGTGGGCTAGGATCAGAGTGAACAGCCTCAGAATAGAGAGATCTGGGAATACAGATACATAATTCCCTAAAAGTGGCATCACTGGTAGATAGGATAGTAAAGAGAGCTTTTGGTACATTGGCCTTTATAAATCAATCAGGCAGAGGCGAGGGTAGGTTCCGGTAAGTTTCTGTTTTTCTTCTTTTTTTTTGTTCAGACTGGAGAGGATGCCAGGCAGGATGTTGGAATGCTCCTCCTGCAGGATGTGGGAAGTCAGGGAGACTTTCGGTGACCCTGACAATGATACCTGCAAGAAGTGCATCCAGCTGCAGCTCCTAATAAACCGCATTAGGGAACTGAAGCTGGAGCTGGATGACCTCCGGATCATTCGGGAGACTGAGCAGTTTATAGATAGTAGCTTCCGGGAGGTAGTTACACCTAAGGAACAGGGCACAGGTAATTGGGTTACTGTCAGGCGAGGGAAGGGGAAAGGGCAGGTAGTGCAGGGCTCCCCTGTGGCCATTCCCCTCAATAACAAGTATACCGATTTAGATACTGTTGGGGGGGATGGCTTACCTGGGATAAGCTGCGGCAGCTGGATCTCTCGCACTGAGTCTGGTTCTGCAGTGCAGAAGGGAGGGAGGAAGAAGAGGAGAGTGGTAGTGATAGGGGACTCCATAGTCAGGGGTACAGACAGCAGATTCTGTGGTCGTGACAGAGACTCCTGGATGGTTTGTTGCCTCACGGGTGCCAGGGTCAGGGATGTCTCTGATCGTGTGCACAGCGTTCTGAAGTGGGAGGGGTGATCAGCCAGATGTCGTGGTACACATAGGTACCAATGACATAGGTAGAAAGAGTCAGGAGGTCCTGAAGAGTGAGGACAGAGAGCTTGGTAGGAAGTTGAAAAACAGGACCTCGAGGGTAGTAATCTCCGGATTGCTGCCTGTGCCACGTGCCAGTGAGGGTAAGAGTAGGATGCTCTGGCAGATGAACACGTGGATGAGAAACTGGTGTAGGGGGCAGGGTTTCAGATTTCTAGATCATTGGGACCTCTTCTGGGGCAGGTGGGACCTGTACAAGAGAGACAGGTTGCACCTGAACTACAAGGGGACCAATATACTTGCAGGGAGGTTTGATAGTGTTATTGGGGAGGGTTTAAACTAGATTTGCAGGGGGATGGGAACCAGAGTGCCAGAGTAGATAGTGGAATGGGGGTAAAAATAAATGATGTTAGTAGTTCATGCAAAGTCATAAATAGTAAGGTTGTGTGTGGTGGTAACAATCTTCTGAGGTGTGTATATTTCAATGCAAGGAGTATTGTGGGAAAGGCAGATGAGCTGAGGGCCTGGAGTGACACATGGAATTATGATATCATAGCCATTACTGAAACTTGGCTACAGGAGGGGCAGGACTGGCAGCTCAATGTTCCAGGGTTCCGATGTTTCAGACGTGATAGAGGCAGAGGGATGAAGGGTTGGGGGGGGTGGCTTTGCTAGTCAGGGAAAATGTTACAGCAGTGCTTCAGCAGGAAAGATTAGAGGGCTTGTCTACTGAGGTCATATGGGTGGAGCTGAGAAACAGGAAAGGTATGACCACATTAATAGGGTTGTATTATAGACCACCCAATAGTCAGCGAGAATTGGAGGAGCAAATCTGCAGAGAGATAACAGACAACTGCAGGAGATAGAAAGTTGTGATTGTAGGGGATTTTAATTTTCCACACATTGATTAGAACTCCCATACTGTTAAAGGTCTAGACAGGTTAGAGTTTGTGAAATGTGTTCAGGAAGGTTTTCTAAATCAATATATAGATGTACCAACTAGGGAGGATGCAATATTAGATCTCCTATTAGGAAATGAGTTAGGGCAGGTGACGGAAGTGTGTGTAGGGGAACACTTTGGTTCCAGTGATCATAACGTCATTAGTTTCAACTTGATCATGGATAAAGATAGATCTGGTCCTTGGGTTGAAGTTCTAAACTGGAAAAAGGCCAAATTTGAAGAAATGAGAAAGGATCTAAAAAGCGTGGATTGGGACAGGTTGTTCTCTGGCAAGGATGTGATTAGTAAGTGGGAGGCCTTCAAAGGAGAAATTTTGAGAGTGCAGAGTTTGTATGTTCCTGTCAGGGTTAAAGGCAAAACGAATAAGAATAAGGAACCTTGGTTCTTGAGGGATATTGGAACTCTGATAAAGAAGAAGAGAGAGATGTATAACATGTATAGGCAACAGGGAGGAAATAAGATGCTTGAGGAGTATAAAAAGAGTAAGAAAATACTTAAGAAAGAAATCAGGAAGGCTAAAAGAAGACATGAGGTTGCTTTGGCAGTCAGCATGAAGGGTAATCCTAAGAGCTTCTGCAGGTATATTAAGAGCAAAAGGATAGTAAGGGATAAAATTGGTTCTCTTGAAGATCAGAGTGGTCAGCTATGTATGGAGCCAAAAGAAATGGGAGGGATATTAAATGGGTTTTTTGCATCTGTATTTACTAAGGAAACTGGAATGGAGTCTATGGAAACAAGGCAAACAAGTAGGGAGGTCATAGAACTTATACAGATTAAAGAGGAGGAGGTGCTTGCTGTCTTGAGGCAAATCAGAGTAGATAAATCCCCAGGACCTGACAGGGTATTCCCTCGGACCTTGAGGGAGACTAGTGTTGAAATTGCAGGGGCCCTGGCAGAAATATTTAAAATGTTGATATCCATGGGTCAGGTGCCAGAGGATTGGAGGATAGCTCATGTTGTTCCATTGTTTAAAAAAGGCTCAAAAAGTAAGCCGGGAAATTATAGGCCGGTAAGTTTGACATCGGTAGTAGGTAAATTATTGGAAGGAATACTAAGAGATAGGATCTACAAGTATTTGGATAGACAGGGATTTATTAGAAACAGTCAGCATGGCTTTGTGCATGGTAGGTCATGTTTAACCAATCTATTAGAGTTTTTTGATGAAGTTACCAGGAAAGTGGATAAAGGGAAGGCAGTGGATGTTGTATACATGGACTTCAGTAAGGCCTTTGACAAGGTCCCACAAGGGAGGTTAGTTAGGAAGATTCAGTTGCTAGGTATACATGGAGAGGTAGTAAATTGGATTAGACATTGGCTCAATGGAAGAAGCCAGAGAGTGGTAATGGAGGATTGCTACTCTGAGTGGAGGCCTGTGACTAGTGGTGTGCCACAGGGATCAGTGCAGGGTCCATTGTTATTTGTCATCTATATCAATGATCTGGATGATAATGTGGCAAATTGGATCAGCAAATTTGCTGAAGATACAAAAATTGGAGGTGTAGTGGATAGTGAGGAAGGTTTTCAAAGCTTGCAGAGGGATTTGGACCAGTTGGAGGAATGGGCAGAAAAATGGCAGATGGAGTTTAATGCGGACAAGTGTGAGGTATTGCACTTCGGAAGGTCAAACCAAAGTAGAACATACAAGGTAAATGGTAGGACACTGAGGAGTGCAGTAGAACAGAGGGATCTGGGAGTACAGATACATAATTCCCTAAAAGTGGCGTCACAAGTAGATAGGGTTGTAAAGAGAGCTTTTGGTACATTGGCCTTTATAAATCAAAGTATTGAGTATAAGAGTTGGAATGTAATGGTGAGATTGTATAAGACATTGGTGAGGCCGAATTTGGAGTATTGTGTGCAGTTTTGGTCAGCTAATTACAGGAAGGATATTGATAAGGTTGAAAGAGTGCAGAGAAGGTTTACAAGGATGTTGCCGGGACTTGAGAAATTGAGTTACAGAGAAAGGTTGAATAGGTTAGGACTTTATTCCCTGGAGCGTAGGAGAATGAGGGGTGATTTGATAGAGGTGTATAAAATTATGATGGGTATAGATAGAGTGAATGCAAGCAGGCTTTTTCCACTGAGGCCAGGGGAGAAAAAAAACCATAGGACATGGGTTAAGGGTGAAGGGGGAAAAGTTTAAAGGGAACATTGGGGGGGAGGACTTCTTCATACAGAGAGTGGTGGGAGTGTGGAATGAGCTGCCAGATGAAGTGATGAATGCAGGTTCACTTTTGACATTTAAGAAAAACTTGGACAGGTACATGGATGAAAGGGGTTTGGAGGGATATGGCCCAGGTGCAGGTCAGTGGGACTAGCAGAAAAATGGTTCGGCACAGCCAAGAAGGGCCAAAAGGCCTGTTTCTGTGCTGTAATGTTCTATGGTTCTATGGTTCAAATAAATAAGCTGTCTCCATAGATAGAGACAGAGAGATCGAGAAAGGGGAGGGAGGTGTCAGAAGTAGGCCGGGTAAATTTGAGGGTGGGGTGGAAGTTGGAGACAAAATTCGACTTCATCCATTTTGTCTCCAACTTCCACCCCACCCTCAAATTTACTGGTGCCCCTCCCACACTTTTCCTACGCTACAGTGACGACTGCATTGGTGCTGCTTCTCTGTCCTACACTGCAGGAAGCAGCACCAATGCAGTCGTCACTGTAGCGTAGGAAAAGTGTGGGAGGGGCACCAGTGTAGTGTTGGAACATAGACTGTTCCACATCGCTGACAAACAGGCAGGCATAGTTGGGACCCATGTGAGTGCCCATGGCTACACCTTTTGTTTGAAGGAAGTGGGAGGAGCCAAAGGAGAAATTATTAAGAATGAGGACAAGTTCCGTGAGATTGTGGAGAGTGGTGGTGGAGGGGAAACGTAGCTGTTAGCACGATGCCGTTATACCTCGGGCGTTAGAGTTCAATTCTGATACAGATGTGTCAGTATTACAGTGGAATAAAAGGAATTATAGAGGCACAAGAGAGGAGTTGGCTAGAATTGATTAGAAATGAACTCTGGCAGGAATGATGGCAGAGCAGCAATGGCTGGAATTTCTGGAAGCAATTTGGATATGTACATCCCAAAGGGGAAGAAGCACTCTAAAGACACAACCGTGTCCGACAAGGGAAGTCAAAACCAACATAAAAGCCAAAGAGAGGGCACATTAAGCAAAAATGAATGAGAAGTAAGAGGATTGGGAAGCTTTGATAGGGTAGTTAAGAAGGCCTATGGGTTGCTAGGCTTCATTAACAGGGGGATTGAGTTCAAGAGTAGAGAGGTCATGTTGCAACTCTACAAATCTCTGGTGAGCCCGCACAAATCTAACATGGATAAAGCAGTGGCTGATTGGCAGGAGGTAAAAAGTGGGAATAAAGGGAGCCTTTTCTGGCTGGCTGCCAGTGATTAGTGGTGTTCCACAAGGGTCTGTGTTGGGACTGCTTTTTTTTACCTTATATGTCAATGATTTGGATGATGGAATTAATCGTTTTTTGCAAAGTTTGCTGATGATATGAAGATAGGTGGAGGAGCAGGTAGTTTTGAGGAAGTAGAGAGGCTACAAAGGACTTAGATTAGGAAAATTGGGAAAGAAATGGCAGATGGAAAATAGTATTAGGAAGTGTATGATCATGCACATAGGTAGAAGAAATGAAAGGCTGACTATTTTCTCTTTTTACAATATTTTTATTCAGAAAAAAACAAGATTTACAGAGTGCAACGCATAGATACATCTCAACATAAATTGTGTACATTCATATATTGTAATAAAATTGATCAAAATGTTATAGCATATCACATAAAGGTATACCACTCTGTAATCAAAAATTTAAAGATAGGTCATACATCATAAAAGAAATTTTTTATATAAAAAAAGTTAACCCCCTACCAACTACCAAAGAAAAAAGCTGATGGATGATAATGGATAATTAGAAAAAATAACATATTCGCTTAAGAAGGGAAGATAGAAATATACATAAAAGTCTGTGCACTGTTAAACTTTATAAATTGGAAAAGTAATTTAGGAAAGGTCCCCAGATATCATAAAGAGATTGTTTTGAATTTAAGACTGAGCAGCAGATCTTCTCTAAATTTAAATAAGACATAATATCACGTAGCCATTGAAGATGTGTAGGAGGGGTAGACTCCTTCCATTTAAGCAAGATTGCTCTCCTTGCTAAAAGAGAGGTAAAAACTAAAACCTGTAGGTTAGGCGTATTTAAAGTTATATCTTCATTTGCAATAATACCAAACAAGGTAGTAAGGGGATTTGGGTCAAATTGGACCCTAAAAAGTTGTGAGAAGGTATGAAATACTTCCCGCCAAAACTTTTCAATTTTAGGGCAAAACCAAAACATATGAATTAAAGAGGCATCAGCAGAGTTGCATTTATTACAAAGTGGAGAAACGTTCAGATAAAAACTGGACAGCTTCTGTTTAGAAATGTAAGCTCTATGAACCACTTTAAATTGTCAAAGAGAATGACGAGCACAGAAAGATGATTTATTAACCCATTTAAGAATTTTATTCCATCTTTCATCAGAAATCTGACAATTTAGGTCATCCTCCCAAGCTTTTTTTATTTTATCTAAAAAGTCTTGTCTAGAATCTTGTCTAGGCTGACTATTTTCTAAATGGAGAGAAAATACAATAAACTAAGATGTAAAGGGACTTGTGTAGGATTACCTAAAGGTTAATTTGCAGGTTGGGTCTGTGGTGTGGAAGGCAAATGCAATATTAACTTTCATTTCAAGAGGACTATATTATAAAAGCAAGGATGTAATGTTGAGAATTTATAAAGCACTGGTGAGGCCTCACTTGAAGTATTGTAAGCAGATTTTGGCCCCCATATTTTCGAAAGGATATGCCGAAACTGGAGAGGGTGGAAAAGAGGTTCACAAAAATGATTCCAGGATTGAATGGCTTGTCATAGGAAGAGCTTATGGCTCTGGGCCTGTATTCACTGGAATTCAGAAAAATGGCAGATGACCCCATTGAAATCTGTTGAATGGTGAAAGGCCTTGATAGAGTGGATGTGGAGAGGATGTTTCCTATGGTGGGACAGTCTAAGACCAGAGGACACAGTCTCAGAATAGAGGGGTGTCCTTTTAAAATGGAGATGAGGAGGAATTTATTTAGCCAGAGAGTAGTGAATCTGTGGAATTTTTGCCACAGGCAGCTGTGAAGGCCAAGTTTTTGTGTATATTTAAGGCAAACATTGTTAGATTCTTGAATGGTCAGGGCATGAAGGTAGACAGGAAGATGGCAGGAGGTCAGAGCTGAGAGGAAAATTTGATCAGCCATAATGAAATGGCGGAGCAGACACGTTGGGCCAAATGGCCTAATTCTGCTCCTGTATCTTATGGTCTGATGGTCTTATGGAATTTTATCAGTTAGAGAGGGTTGTGAATCTGTGGCCAAGTCTCTGGATATTTTTAAAACAGAGGTTGATAGGTTCTTGATTAGTCAGAACATCAAAGGTTACAGGGAGAAGGCAGCAGAATAATGGAATGGTGGAGCAGACTCGATAGCCCGAGTGGACTAATTCCACCCCAAGTGCCTAAAATCTCTTCTCTTCCCTTCTGCAGTCCCCTGGTTATTGACCCCCACCCCATCATTTTACCACATTAAAACCCCTCATAATTTTGAATGAGCGCTAAAGAGATGAGTGCCATCTCTCTGCTCCTAGACCATCTTCAACGCTGTAACACCTGATTTCAATCTCCCAACATTTTGCATCGTAACAGCAACAAATCCTGAAATCCTCCAAGCACTACTCTAGGAAATCTCTAGTATTTAAAAATTGATCTATTCTGCTTTCCTCCAAAGAGAAGCCAGTGAATTAACCAACAAGATGGCGGATCTAAAATATGCAAATAAGAAGTTGCGGGAACAGAACACCAGCCTCCAGAAAGCCTTGGAACTGTCAGATGAGACGAACTTGCAGTTGACTAAGGAGCTGACAAAGGTGAAGAACCAACTGATAAGGTAACGCCAAGAAATTCTTCCCACAGTGTGACCCTCCCTCAGTGTGATCCTCCCTCAGTGTGACCCTCCCACAGTGTGATCCTCCCTCAGTGTAACCCTCCCACAGTGTGACCCTCCCACAGTGTGACCCTCCCTCAGTACCTCCCCTCCCATAGTGACCCTCCCTCAGTACCACCCCTCCCACAGTGTGACCCTCCCACAGTGTGATCCTACCTCAGTGTGACCCTCCCTCAGTACCTCCCCTCCCATAGTGACCCTCCCTCAGTACCACTCCTCTCACAGTGTGACCCTCCCTCAGTACCTCCCCTCCCATAGTGTCCCTCCCTCAGTACCACCCCTCCCACAGTGTGACCCTCCCTCAGTACCTCCCCTCCCACAGTGTGACCCTCCCTCAGTACCACCCCTCTCACAGTGTGACCCTCCCTCAGTACCACCCCTCCCACAGTGTGACTCTCCCTCAGTACCACCCCTCTCACAGTGTGACCCTCCCTCAGTACCTCCCCTCCCATAGTGACCCTCCCTCAGTACCACCCCTCCCACAGTGTGACCCTCCCTCAGTACCACCCCTCTCACAGTGTGACCCTCCCTCAGTACCTCCCCTCCCATAGTGACCCTCCCTCAGTACCGCCCATCCCAGTGTGACCCTCCCTCAGTACCACCCCTCTCACAGTGTGATCCTCAGTACCACCCCTCCCACAGTGTGACCCTCCCTCAGTACCGCCCATCCCAGTGTGACCCTCCCTCAGTACCACCCACCCTGCAGTGACCCTCCCTCAGTACCACCCCTCCCACAGTGTGACCCCTCCCACAGTGTGACCCTCCCACAGTGCCACCCTACCCATAGTATGTCCAGCTGTCAGTTTTGGCCCATTGCCTGTGCAGGTACTTTCTGGTGAAAGTTGCAAGTTGCTGCCACCCTCACCTCTGTCTCTGTATGAGGAAGTTCTGTGTACGAGCTGGTTATAGTGACACAGCTTCTGTATGTTCTGCTCCCCACCAACTGGGGATTTTTCTTATCCCTCTGTAGTCTAACCAATCATTTTAAATACCCCATTTATATCACTTCTCATAACTAGACTTTATTTGTGCAATTGCTTCTCATTATTTAACTTATGTTCCCCATATAGCTTGACTAGAACTGAACTCAAACATCTCCAGCTGATGTGTCCCAAGTCATTAAAGGTCAGAAGAAGATGTGCCCCCACCACACGGGCCCGGCCCCACAAATGACTACTGCTTTATGCAACTCTCATTTTTTAATTGCAGTGGGATGTGCTAAAAGCACAAGGGCACAGATTCAAGATGCTTGGTGGGGAATTTACGAAGGACGTCAGAGGCAGCTTCAAGTCATGGAACACTACAACATAGAAACAAGCCCCTTCAGCCCATCTGGTCTGAACCAAAACCATTTAAATTGCCTACTCCCATCAAACTGCACCTGAACCATAGCTCTCCATAACCCTACCATCCATGTACCTATCCAAACTTCTCTGAAACATTCAAATTGAGCTTGCTTGCACCACTTGTGCTGGCAGTGCCTTCCACACTCTCACCATCCTCCGAGTGAAGAAGTTCCCCCTCCATGTTCTGCTTAAGCATTTCACCTTTCACCCTTAACTCATGACCTCTAGTTGTAGTCCCATCAGTGAAAAAAGCCTGCTTACATTTACCCTATCTATACCCCTTATATTTTTGTATACTTCTATCAAATCTAGACTCATTCTCCTACGCCCAGGGAATAAAGTTCGAACCTATTCAACTTTCCCTATAACTCAGGACCTTAAGTCCTGGCAACACCCTTGTAAGTTTTTCTCTGCTCTCTTTCAATTTTATTGATATCTTTCCTGTCAGTAATCGACATAATACTTCAGATTAGGCCTATTCACACGAAGTGTGGTGCATATTTGGAATGAACTGATAGTAACAGTGGTTGTGGGCACAGCTGCATTCATTTAAATGCCACTGAGATAGGTAGACATGTAGTGTTGCAGGGTAGCGTAGTGTAGTGGTTAGTGTAACATAAATACATTGTTAGCTGTAAGATTGGGGTTCAATTCCCACCACTGTCTGTAAGGGGTTTGTACATTCTCCCTGTGACTACATGGGATTCTCTGGGTGCTCCTTTTCCCTCCCACATTCCAAAGACATACAGGTTTGGGTTACTAATTTGTGGACATGCTATGATGATGTCAGAAGCATGGAGACACTTGTGGGCTGCCCGTTGTACATCCTCAGTGATTTGATTTGACACAAACAATGCACTTTGTTGTTTGTTTTGATGTGACAAATGAAGCTAATCTCTAATCTTTGTAAGGATAGGAGAGGTTCGAAGGTTTGTGGGCTAAATGCGGGAGGTGGGACTCACTTGTTGGGCCACATGGTTGGCATGGATGAGATGGGCTGAAGGGTCTGTTTCTGTCTAGTAGTCGTTCAGCAATCACTCGAGTTGAGTACGATGTTCTCCCAAGAAGTTGTCTATTAGTGGGTTCTCAGTCGATGGTAGAGGCTGATCGGGATCCACATAGCCGGGATGTTGGGGTGGATTTCCTTAGTGGAGAACACCTGTGTGTAACTTTGTTTAACGCGAGAAGGCTGATGCACAGGTAGGCAGGCTCCACACAGTCCTTGACAGATTGGGGTTCGGGTCTAGTGGCATGGAGTGCAAGGCATCTGGGGTCTCCTCAATGTTGCAGCTTTCATAGCCATTGTGATGTGTCGTCATCTTCTGCCAGCTTCACCACTGAGGACTTCCCTGTGTTGCAATACTTCGGATGAAACTTGGACAAGGTTCCTAAATGCCTGTGAGACTCAAGCGATCTTTACCCCAAACTTTGGCCACTGATTTACAGTGGCAAAAAAAGCAAAGAGTTTAAGACCATTTATTCTGTGAGAGGGGTGAAGTTATGTGTTGTTTTCAGTTCTCAAAGGACACTTCGCAGCATGCAGACGATGGTGGAGGAGTTAGAAGATGCAAGGAGCGCAGGAAGAGATGCCAGAGAGAGAGTCAATCAGCTGGGGACACAATGCAAAGAGCTGGTATGGACAGACCGATTCCAGATTCATTTTCTTTTGGCATACTCAGTAAGTTTATAGTAGAATAATAACCATAATAAAATCAATGAAAGACCATGCCAACTTGGGTGTTCAATCAGTGTGCAAAAAAAATAGTGCAAATGCAAAAAGAAAGAAATAGCAATAATAAATAAATAAGCAATAAATATTCAGAACATGAGATAAAGAGTCCTTGAAAATGAGTCCATAGATTGTGGGAACAGTTCAATGATGGGACAAGTGAAGTTATCCACTTTAGCTCAAGAGCCTGATGGCTAGCAAGTAATAACTGTTCCTGAACCTGCTGGTGCGAGTCCTGAGGCTCCTATATGCCCTGTCTGACGGCAGCGGTGAGGAGAGAGCATGTTTTGGGTGGTGGGGGTCCCTAATAATGGATGCTTTGTGTAGAGGTGCTCAATGATAGGGAGGCCTTTACCCGTGATGGATTGGGCTCTATCCTGTACAATCTTCCGTTAAAGGCCATTGGTGTTTCCACACCAGGCCGTGGTGCAGCCAGTCAATATACTCTCTCTACCACACATCTACAGAAGTTTATCATAGTGTTAATGTCATGCTGAAACTTCGCAAACTCCTAAGTACAGCCGCTGCCGTGCTTTGTTCATAATTGAAATTATGTGTTGAGCCTAAGAGAGGTCCTCTGAAATAATAACTGTTATGTCTGTGCATTACTACATATCAATTAAATAAAAGCACGCACGAGGGAGATGCCTTGAACTGCTGTCTTCACATTGCAGCGAGAGAGAGAGAGAGAATAATGTGCATGCGTAGACAACAGATCAATACGTAGTGCTAAGGGAGGGGTGTCAGTGCTCTATAAGAAATAAATCCATACATTACACTTCTTCCCCCTTTAGATTAATGCAACATCAAACTGTATATGTACAAAACATTCAATTTCCCTTCCATAAACCCATATTCCAAAAAAAATGCTTTCATGGTGACAGTCTATAACTAACTTCACAGTTCTAAAGGCTCAGTCTTTTGGGTGGCGCTCTGTTTCTTCCAGGATAGTGCCTCTGCCCTATGGAGCAGCATCAGGTTTGGCAGGTCTTGTCAATGATCATGTTCTCGTCGCGCAGCTGAACCTGTGGAGTAAGGCATTGGGTTTGGTAGGTATCTTGTCTAAGACAACGTTCTCAGATTCTGGTGTCTCGTTGTCAGTGACATCATCCCGGTGACTGTAATGTGTCCACCTTGTTGGATGTAGTTGATTCAGGTGTGTTTTTCAGTTGAACATCCAGTATCTATTCCACATGGCATCTCCACGTCTGATCTCCAACATCCACTGTGTACATCAGTGGTCCAGTTCTTGGAGCTATCCTACTGACTGTCCACTTGTCCTCTCAGTAATCATGCGATAGGACTTCCTGTCCAGTCTCGAAGCTCCCTGCTACTTCATTTGGCAACTGGCTGAACTGTTTATTCTGCACTTCCCTCTGTAGATCTGGTTTCAGGAGGTCTATGTGAGATCTCAGATTCCTGTTCATGAACAGCATTGCAGATGTTTGATTTGTCATCACATGAAAAGAGTTCCGATACACAAAAAGGAAGTTGTCCACCTTGTGCTGTAGAGAAATTTCCTCCTTTTTCATTGCTTTAATAGACTTTGTGTAAGTTTGGATAAACTTTTCAGCTAACCCATTCATTGCTGGCTGGTGAGGAGCTGACTGGAAATGTCTGATGCCATTTTTCTTCATGAACAGTTGGAATTCTTCTGATGTGTATGGTGGTCTGTTCTCACTCACAATTTGTTTGGGCAAGCTGTTTCTGGCGAAGATAGTCCTCAGAGCAGAGACAGTCTTTGCTGAGGTGGTTGAATTCATTGGTATGATCTCCGGCCACACCGAATGTGCAATCGGAAATAGAGTCCATGAATGGTCCAACAAAGTCAATATGTACTCTTTGCCATGGTTACGACAGCCATACCCACAGGTGTGACAGTACCCGTGAGAGTGCATTTTGAACTTTGTGGCATCCCAAACAGCCTTTGTCCAAATCTTCAATGTATTATCTATTCCCTTCTCAAACACCTTCTCATTAGTATTAAGTAGCTGTGACAGCCTCTGGTAGTCCTACTGTTTGGACTGCAGTTGCTTGTTGATACCACAGTGAGAGCTTTGATTGATAGCCAGTCTAGTTGGATTTTCTTCAGCCATTCACATCCAAAAAGTGCTGGCCCTCCACTTTTCAATATATAAAGCTCTAACTGCTGTGATTGGCCTCTGCACTTCACCCTCACTTTCAGTTTGCCTTTGGGGTCACAAAGTTGGTCTGTAGCATCAAGAGGTCTTTTCTAATGGTATCTTAGAAAATGGTCTGTTGCAGTCAGCCTCTGGAATTATAGACAAAGCTGGCCGTGTATTGAGCTCCATGTTCAGTTTCATATCGGACACATTATTGTGATCCATATTATACTGTGAACTGCTTCAGTAATACTATGCAGTTCTAGGCATACCAGTTCACCATTGTCAGACTCTCAAGCTGTCTGATTCTGATTTACATTTGATAACTTTAAGCATTTGTTTAGTTTTGTGTTTGAGGCTTCTCGCTCGGTTGTGCTTTTTGTCTGCCTTGCAGACTCTCTCTATTTGATCTTGTCTGTGACACTTCCTGCAGACTTTTTCTCTGAACCAACAGTCATTTGCACCACGGGAGGATTTGCCACATCAATGACATTTTTGCCTTTTTTGGGACATTTTGTGTATTTCACATTCTAACCTCCTTTTCTGTAGTTCTCTGCATCCTTTGTTGCAGTCTCTTAATGATATTACAATGGTCAAAGCCTGTTCTAAGGTTAGATCATGGAAAGTGGCCAGTGAGTGAGTGGGCCAGTAAAGGAGTGGAGACATGAGGCTTTGACTCGAGAGGTTTTGGCAGTTGGACTGTGCATTCAAGTCGGTCAAGATTTGAATAGCTCAGCAGAAAGCCGTTGATTAGATAATCAAGATTTGAATAGCTCAGACTCAGCAGAAAGCAGCTGATTGGGCAATTGAGGTCAGGTGACCAAGCAATTTGAAAAGCTCAAACAAATAAATAGAGGGGTAGCTCAAGCGGAGTGGCCTGTGGAAAGTGGCCAGTGAAGGAGTGGAGATTTGAGACTTTGACGAGAAGAGGCAGAGGACGAGTTTGTTCCCAGTTAGTCTTTACAATGCCTCCTGAGACGGTGATGTGCCTCTCCTGTGAGATGTGGCAGTCTTGGGGGAACTCCCCTCTCCTGCAGAGTCACATCTGCCAGAGGTGCTTGCGGCTGGGCGATCTGGAAGACCGTGTGAGGAATCTGGAGCAGCAGCTGGATGACCTTCGACTCATAAGGGAGAATGAGGCAGTCATAGATGAGAGCTACAGGGAGGTAGTCACACCTAGGCTGCCGGAAGCAGGTCGTTGGGTGACAGTCCGAGGGGGGAAAGCGAAGGAGAGTAGACAGGTAGTGCAGAGCACCCCTGTAGCCATTCCCCTGAATAATAAGTTTACCATCCTGGATGCTGTTGGCGAGGACGACCAACCAGGTGTGAGCCACAGTGGCAGGGCCTCTGGCACTGAGTCTGACCCTGTGGTGCAGAAGGATGGGACGGAGAAGAGGAGAGCTGTCGTCATTGGAGACTCTATAGTCGGGGAGCAGACAGGAGATTTTGTGGACGTGAGAAGGAAACCCACATGGTTTGTTGCCTCCCGGGTGCCAGGGTCCGGGATGTCTCTGACCGAGTGCATGACATCCTGGTACGAGAGGGAAAGCAACCAGAAGTCGTGATACATGTTGGGACCAACAACGTACGCAGCAAGAGGGATGAGGTCCTGAAGTGTGAGTTTCAGGAACTAGGCAGAAGGCTGAAGAACAGGACCTCAAGGGTGGCGTTCTCAGGATTGCTGCCAATACTACGTGATAGCGATGGTGAGAGTTGGAGGAGATGGCAGTTGAATGCGTGGCTGAGGAGTTGGTGCAGGGGGCAGGGTTTTAGATTATTGGATCATTGGGATCTCTTCTGGGAAAGGTGGGACCTGTACAGATTGGATGGGTTGCACCTGAACTCAAGGGGGAGCAATATCTTTGCAGGTAGGTTTGCTAGCATGATTCGGGAGGGTTTAAACTAATTTGCAAGGGGGATGGGACCCGGAGTGATAGAGCAGTGAAAGAAGTGCATGGAGTAAATCCAGATCTAACATAGAGAGAGGCTTTCAGGAAAGAGAAGCAGAATAAAGGGTGTAAAGGTAGTAAGGTAGAAGGGCTAAAGTGTGTGTACTTCAATGCAAGAAGCATCAGGAACAAAGGTGATGAACTGAGAGCTTGGATACATACATAGAATTATGATGTAGTGGCCATTACAGAGACTTGGCTGGCACCAGGGCAGGAATGGATTCTCAATATTCCTGGATTTCAGTGCTTTAAAAGGGATGGGGGGGTGGGGGGGGAAGGGGAGGAGGGGTGGCATTACTGGTCAGGGATACTATTACAGCTGCCGAAAGGGTGGGTAATGTCGCAGGATCCTCTTTTGAGTCAGTATGGGTGGAAGTCAGGAACAGGAAGGGAGCAGTTACTCTATTGGGGTTATTCTATAGGCCCCCTGGTGGCAGCAGAGATACTGAGGAGCAGATTGAGAGGCAGATTTTGGAAAGGTGCAAAAATAACAGGGTTGTTATCATGGGTGACTTTAACTTCCCTAATATTGATTGGCACTTGGTTAGTTCCAAGGGTTTAGATGGGGCAGAGTTTGTTAAGTGTGTCCGTCCAGGATGGATTCCTGTCAGAGTATGTTGACGGGCTGACTAGGGGGAATGCCATACTAGATCTAGTATTAGGTAACAAACCAGGTCAGGTCACAGATCTGTCAGTGGGTGAGCATCTGGGGGACAGTGATCCCCTTTAGCATTATCATGGAAAAGGATAGAATCAGGACAGGAAAATTTTTAATTGGGGAAGGGCAAATTTTGACGCTATAAGGCTAGAACTTGCAGGTGTGAATTGGGATGATGTTTTTGCAGGGAACGACGTTTAAGGATCTCTTGCAGGATGTTAAGGATTAATTTGTCCCGGTGAGGAAGATAAAGAATGGTAGGATGAAGGAACCATGGCTGACAAGTGAAGTGGAAAATCTAGTCAGGTGAAAGAAGGCAGCATACATGAGGTTTAGGAAGCAAGGATCAGATGGGTCTATTGAGGAATATAGGGTAGCAAGAAAGGAGCTTAAGAAGGGGCTGAGTAGAGCAAGAAGGGGGCATGAGAAGGCCTTGGTGAGTAGGGTAAAGGAAAAACCCAAAGCATTCTTCAATTATGTGAAGAACAAAAGGATGACAGGAGTGAAGGTAGGACCGATTAGAGATAAAAAGTGGGAAGATGTGCCTGGAGACTGTGGAAGTGAGCGAGGTCCTCAATGAATACTTCTCTTCGGTATTCACCACTGAGAGGGAACTTGATGATGGTGAGGACAATATGAGTGAGGTTGATGTTCTATACCATGTTGATATTAAGGGAGAGGAGGTGTTGGAGTTGTTAAAATACATTAGAACGGATAAGTTCCCGGGTCCTGATGGAATATTCCCCAGGTTGCTCCATGAGGCGAGGGAAGAGATTGCTGATCCTCTGGCTAGGATCTTTATGTTCTCGTTGTCCAAGGGAATGGTACCAGAGGATTGGAGGGAGGCGAATGTTGTCCCCTTGTTCAAAAAAAGGTAGTACGGATAGTCCAGGTAATTATAGACCAGTGAGCCTCACGTCTGTGGTGGGAAAGCTGTTGGAAAAGATTCTTAGAGATAGAATCTATGGGCATTTAGAGAATCATGGTCTGATCAGGGACAGTCAGCATGGCTTTGTGAAGGGCAGATCATGCCTAACAAGCCTGATAGAGTTCTTTGAGGAGGTGACCAGGCATATAGATGAGGCTAGTGCAGTGGATGTGATCTACATGGATTTTAGTAAGGCATTTGACAAGGTTCCACACGGTAGGCTTATTCAGAAAGTCAGAAGGCATGGGATCCAGGAAAGTTTGGCCAGGTGGATTCAGAATTGGCTTGCCTGCAGAAGGCAGAGGGTCATGGTGGAGGGAGTACATTCAGATTGGAGGGTTGTGACTAGTGGTGTCCCACAAGGATCTATTCTGGGACCTCTATTTTTCGTGATTTTTATTAATGACCTGGATGTGGGGGTAGAAGGGTGGGTTGGCAAGTTTGCAGATGACACAAAGGTTGGTGGTGTTGTAGATAATGCAGAGGATTGTCGAAGATTGCAGAGAGACATTGATAGGATGCAGAAGTGGGCTGAGAAGTGGCAGATGGAGTTCAACCTGGAGAAGTGTGAGGTGGTACACTTTGGAAGGACAAACTCCAAGGCAGAGTACAAAATAAATGGTAGGATACTTGGTAGTGTGGAAGAGCAGAGGGATCTGGGGGTACATGTCCACAGATCCCTGAAAGTTGGCTCACAGGTAGATAGGGTAGTTAAGAAAGCTTATGGGGTGTTAGCTTTCATAAGTCGAGAGATAGAGTTTAAGAGACGCAATGTAATGATGCAGCTCTATAAAACTCTAGTTAGGCCACACTTGGAGTACTGTGTCCAGTTCTGGTTGCCTCAGTATAGGAAGGATGTGGAAGCATTGGAAAGGGTACAGAGGAGATTTACCAGGATGCTGCCTGGTTTAGAGAGTATGCATTATGATCAGAGATTAAGGGAGCTAGGGCTTTACTCTTTGGAGAGAAGGATGATGAGAGGAGACATGATAGAGGTGTACAAGATATTAAGAGGAATAGACAGAGTGGACAGCCAGTGCCTCTTCCCCAGGGCACCACTGCTCAGTACAAGAGGACATGGCTTTAATGTAAGGGTGGGAAGTTCAAGGGGGATATTAGAGGAAGGTTTTTCACTCAGAGAGTGGTTGGTGCGTGGAATGCATTGCCTGAGTCAGTGGTGGAGGCAGATACACTAGTGAAGTTTAAGAAACTACTGGACAGGTATATGGAGGAATTTAAGGTGGGGTGTTATATGGGAGGCAGGGTTTGAGGGTCGGCACAACATCGTGGCCTGAAGGGCCTGTAATGTGCTGTACTATTTTATTTTCTATCACTTTCTGCCAGTAGCCTCATTTGAGTGCTTTGATTATGCATGCCACATAGAAGCCTGTCCTTTAATACATCAGAAGGTCCATCTCCAAAGTCACAGTACTGGGAAAGTGTGCACAGTTTTGCAAAGTATTCAGAAATGCTTTTATCTCTTGACTTTTGTAAAATCTAAATCTCTCAGCTATTACCAGTAGTTTAACGCACAAGTGATTTTGTAGAATTGTAACAATTTCGTCGATCTTGCATGCTGGCTTTTCAGGGTTACTAAGTTACATAAGAGACTGTACGTTCTTGCACCCATTAGGCTAAAAGGCATAAGGGCTTTCTTTTGCTTTTCCATGTTATTTGTGTTACAATACAGTTCAACCCTCTTGAAGACCACAAACTTAGGCTCAGGAAATATATAGAAAAATTTTGCTCCAAAATATTAAAGCACTTGCTTGATTATTTTTTTTGAAGTTTGAGTCATGCATATTTTTGAGATAGGAGATAATCTTCTGAATCCAAATTGTAATCAGAATCAGGTTTAATTTCACTGGATCACGTCATGAAATGTGGTGTTTTGTGGCAGCAGCACATTGCAATACGTAGTAATAAAAACTGTAATTTACAATAAGAAGTACATATGAAAAGTTAAACTGGGGCACCATGGCAACATAGCAGTTAGCGCGACGCTATTACAACTCATGGCATTCTGGGGTTTGGAATTTAATTCTGGCATGGTTCTGCAAGGAATCTTTGTATGTCCACCCCATGGAACGTGTGGGTTCTCCCTGAGTACTGCGGTTTCCTCCCACAGTCCAATGATGTACCGGGTAGGCTAATTAGTCATTGTAAACTGTCTTGTGATTAGGTTTGGGTTAATCAGGGTTGTGGGGTTGCTGGGATGACATGACTCGAGGGGCTGGAAGGGCCTACTTCGTGATGGATCACTATTAAATTAAATAAGTAGAGCAAGAAGAGAGGAAAAAGATAGTGAGGTAGTGTACATGGGTTCTTGTCCATTCAGAAATCTGATGGCAGAGGGGAAGAAACTGTTCCTGAATCATTGAGTGTGTGGTCTTCATGCTCCTGTACACCTTCCTGATGGTAGCAATGAGAAGAAGGCATGTACTGGGTGATGGGAGTCCATAATGATTTTGAGACATCACCTTTTGAAGATGTCCTCGATGCTGGGGAGGCTAGTGCCCATGATGGAGCTAGCTGAGTTTACAACCGACTACAGTTGTTTCTGATCCCGTGCAGCGGCCCTTCCATACCAGGCTGTGATACAGCCAGTCAGAATGCTCTCCACGGTACATTGTTGAAATTTGCAAGAGTCTTTGGTGTCATAGCAAGTCTCCTCAAACTCCTCATGAAATAGAGCATAAGACATTGGGGCAGAAATAGAGCACTCTGCCCATCGAGTCTGCTTCACCTTTCCATCATGGAATATAGCTGCTGTCTTTGTAATTGCATCAATATGTTGGGCCCAGGATAGATACTGACAGGAACTTGAAACTGCTCACCCTGCAAATCATAGCAGCCATCAAAGTAATGAAACCAACTTTTCACCAAATCATCTCTGGAAGCAGTTTCTTATCCATGCTATTTCTCAAGATTTTCAGCAACTTTCTCAAGACTCTCCACAGCCTTTTTATTCAAAGAGGGAGAGAGGGTGTTGGTGTTAGGAAGCCAGGTGTCTTCAGATGCTGATAACTGTACGGTAATGTGTACAGTATGTACAGAGCGTTTTTGCAAGCTTTGCCAGAGTAAAAGTGCATTACTGCGATGACATAGAACCGTGGTGAGAATTCAACCAAACTATAAGTCTGGTCTCCCAGCTAAGGAGGGTTATCTGTGCAAGAGAAGAGATACAATAAATTCTCACAAGATTAATCCCTGGAATGAAATTAGTCTCGGGAAGAGAGCTTAATTGGAATTGGTTTATTATTGCCATTTGTACGAGGTACCATAGCGGTTAGTGTGACGCTATTACAGCTTGGAGTGTCAGAGTCTGGAGTTCAATTCCAGTGTCACCTGTAAGGACTCTGTACGGTGTTCGTAAGAACATAAGAAATAGGAGCAGGAGTAGGCCATCCAGCCCATCAAGCCTGCCTCACCATTCAATAAGATCATGGCTGATCTGTCCGTAAACTCAGCTCCATCTACCTGCCTTCTCCCCATAATCCTTGATTCCTTTACTATGTAAAAATCTATCTAACTGCTTCTTAAATATATTTAGTGAGGAAGCCTCAACTGCTTCCCTGGGCAGAAAATTCCACAGATTCACCACTCTCTGGGAAAAATAGTTTCTTCTCATCTCCGTCCTAAATCTTCTCCCCTGAATCCTGAGGCAATGTCCACTAGTTCTAGTCTCACCTTCCAATGGAAACAACCTTCCTCAGGTGCTCTTTAAATACTCAGTTCTTGGTGCCCAAAACATGATTGCTAATTAGTGGGACGGTCCTGAATCATTAAAGAGGACGCACCAGCTATCTGTACTCCGGGGAGTTAGAATGTCTAACCTGGTGGGACGTGCTTTCAGGCTTTTGCATCTTCTGTCCAATGGAAGGGGGAGTTGAGCGAATGTCTGGGGTGGGGGTGGGGGGTCTTTGATTATGCTGGCTGCTCTACTGAGGCAGTGAGAAGTGTAGACAGAGACTGGAGGGGAGATTGGTTACTGTGATGTGCTGAGCTGTGTCTACAACTCTCTGTAGTTTCTTGCAGTCACAGGCAGAGCAATTGCTGTGCCAAATTGTGATGTATCCGGACTTGATGCTTTCTGTGGTGCATCGATAAAAACTTTGAGGGTCAACGGAGACATGTCACATTTCTTTAGCTTCTGAGGAAGCAGAGATTTTATGGATTGGGTTGGATGATGGTGAGAAAGCTTTAGAGGAATGAGAGGCAATCTCATTGTAATATTCTGACAGAGGATGGTGTAGATGTAGTGACCATAAGATACAGGAGCAGAATTAGGCCATTTGGCCCACCGAGTCTGCTCCACCATTCCATCAAAGCTGATCTATTTTCTCTTACAACCCCATTCTCCTGTCTTCTCCCTGTTAACCTTTAACATCTTGACTAATCACGAACCTATCAACCTCTGCTTTAAATATACTCAATGACTTGGCTTCCACAGCTGTCTGTGGCAATGAATTCCAAATTCACTACCCTCTGGCTAAAGAAGATCCTCCTCATCTCTGGATCTCTGGTCTAAATGGATGTCCCTTTGTTCTGAGGGTGTACCCTACCCTCTGGTCCGCCATAGGAAACATCCTCTCCACATCCACTCTATCTGTGTCCTCTGGTCCTAGCCTCCCCTACCAATGTAAACATCCTCTCCACATCCACTCTATCTGTGTCCTCTGGTCCTAGAGTCTCCCACTATTGGAAACATCCTCTCCACATCCACTATATCTGTGTCCTCTGGTCCTAGACTCCCCACTATAGGAAACATCCTTTGCACATCCACTCTATCTGTGTCCTCTGGTCCTAAACTCTCCCACTATAGGAAACATCCTCTCCACATCCACTCTATCTGTGTCCTCTGGTCCTAGACTCCCCACTATAGGAAAAATCCTTTGCACATCCACTCTATCTGTGTCCTCTGGTCCTAGACTCTCCCACTATAGGAGACATCCTCTCCACATCCACTCTATCTGTGTCCTCTGGTCCTAGACTCCCCACTATAGGAAACATCCTCTCCACATCCACTCTATCCAGGTCTTTCAATATTCAATAGGTTTTAATGAGATCCCCTTTCATTCTTCTAAACTCCAGTCAGTACAGGCCCAGAGCTATCAAATGCTCCTTGTGATGATGATGTTTTCCTTGTGTGGGAAGCCTAAAACTATGTTGCATTCTTAAACTGGTCCACACACAAAGTGCTGGAGGATCTCAGCAGGTCAGGGAATAAACTGTCAATGTTTCAGGCCAAGACCCTTCATCAGGACTGGAAAATGAAGGTGGAAGAAGTGAGAATAAGAATGTGGGTGGAGGGAGAGGAGTACAAGCTGGCAGGTGATAGGTGAAGACAGGTGAGAGGGAAGGTGGGTGGGTGAGTGAGGAGAGATGGTTAGAAGCTGGGAGGAGATAAGTGGAAGAGGTAAAGGGCTGGAGAAGAAGGAATCTGATAGGAGAGGAGAGTGGGAAGGGAAGAAGGGGGGACACCAGAGGAGGTGATGGGCAGGTGAGGAGAAGAGATGAGGTGAGAGGGGAGCAAGAATGGGAGTGGAGAATGAGAGTGGGCCAGGGAAAGGTGATAGGCATGTGAGAAGAGGAGCCAGAAGGGGAATTGAAGAAGAAAGGAGAGGGAAAGTTACTGGAAGATCAAGAAATCAATGTTCATGCCATCAGGTTGGAGGTTACCCGAATGGAATATGAGGTGTTGTTCCTCCAACCTGAGAGTGGCTTCATTGTTTCTGTAGAGGAGGCAATGAACCAACATGTCGGAATGGGAATGGGAATGGGGAATTGGAATTCAAATGGTGGGCTACCGGGAAAGCCTCATTGTTACCGATGGAGCGAAGATGCTCAGCTGCAGAATCTCTTGTGTTTGTTACTTGCTAGTGAATATGTTTGAAGCAAACATAGACTGCTCCATTACCTAAGAAATGGTTGAAGTTGACTCGCTCTGAAATGCAACTGAATTTATTTTTGTAGAAGAAGGAGAAAGAGGCCCTGGGTGCTCAGTTGTGGTCAGCATCTGGAAAGGTAGGTGCACTTCCTTCATGTATTGGCAGAGCTCGTAGTGGCTACCCTGTGATATTGTCACATTTCAATGTTAACTACACACAAAAAAAATGTACAGCCAAGTGTTTGAGACCTTCAGCTTTTGAGGTTCATTTTTTATCGGTCATTTCTATGCTTCTCTTCACATGTTACTGGGAGAAGACGGGAGAATGAGATTGAGGGGGATAATAAATCAGCCATGGTGGAATGGAGAAGCAGATTCGATGGGCCAAATGGCCTAATTCTGCTCCTATGTCTTATGGTCTCATGGCCTCCTATTGTTCACTGGATTTCAGTCAGAGTATCAGAAAGCAAATCAGCACCGATACAGGCCCTTTGGCCTCTCTAGCCCATGCCCACCCAGCTAGTCTTAATTTCCTGGCCATATCCCTCCAAGTCCCATCCCTCCATGTACTGATCCAAGTGCTTCTCAAATGATAATGTTGTACCTGCCTCAACCACTTCCTCTGGCAGATCGTTTCACACACCCACCACACTCTGTGTGAAAATATTGCCCCTTACTTTTAAGTCTTTCCCCTCTCATCTTAAACCTGTCCCTGTAGTTTTGGACTTCTCTACCCTGGGGATTAGACTGTTCCTGTCCACTTTATCCATGCCTCTCATAATTTTAAACATATGGCCTCCCCTTTTCCTAGTTAGACCATAAGACATAGAAGCAGAATTAGGCCATTCAGCCCATCGAGTCTGCTCCACCATTGTATCATGGCTGATTTATTATCCCTCTCAACCCCATTCTTCTGCCTTTTCCCTGCAACTTTTGATGCCCTGACTAATCAAGAACCTATCAATCTCTGCTTTAAATATACCCAATAACTTGCTCTCCACAGTCATCTGTGGCCATGAAATACACAGATTTACCACATTCAGGCCAAAGAAATGCTTTCTCAGCCCTGTTACAAAGGGGCATTCTTATATTCCGAGGTTGTGTCCTCTGGTCCTAGACTCTCCTACTATAGGAAATATCTTCTCCACATCCACTCTGTCCAGACCGTTCAATATTCGATAGGTTTCAATGAAATGCACCCCCCTCATTCTTCTAAACTCCAGTGAGTACAGGCCCAGAGCCATCAAACGTTCCTCATACGTTAACCCTTTCAGTTTCAGAATCATTCTCTTTAACCTCTTCTGGATCCTTTCCAATGCCAGTTTTTCTTAGATTAGTGGCCCAAAATTGCTCACAATGCTGCAAGTATCTCCAAGTAGGAATAAAGACCTAGTCTGGCCAACCTCTCCCTTTGACTCAGACCTTGCAGTTGTTCAATGTTTAATTTTAAAAATCATCCCCAGTGTTTTTAAGTCTCACTTCTCCCTGTCTGTTTTCCTTCCTGGGGTTGGATGCAACACCAATCAAACGTACAGGGTCGAGCTTCTCAAGGGGCTATTGTCATTGAATTCGTCTGGCATGTGGGGACGGTACCATCACACCCCGATGTGTACATCGTGGATGAAAGTCAGTAAAATATGCAGGTGCTGGAAATCTGCAGTAAAATGCTGGAAACACTCTTTCCACTGAAGTGACTTTGGTGGACTCTGCGATTGATGTTTTCACACAATGGGTATTTGATGCTCTTGTTGTGTGTTTTTTTTCTTTAAATGGGTTTTAATGTATTACTTTGTTTTGTAGCTGCCTGCAATCTCGAGGTTATATACTATATATATACTTTGTACTTTGAACACTCAGGATGACATACGGCCTCTGTGGAGAGAAACAGTTAATGTTTCAGATCTGGAATTGTTTCTCAACACTGAGAAAGAGAAAAAAATGTCAGACTAGGCAGCAGAGGAGATGAGGGATGGTGAAGACCATAAGACACAGGAGCAGAATTAGGCCATTCGGCCCATTGAGTCTGTTCCACCATTCCATCATGGCTGATTCATTATCCCTCTCAACCTTATTCTCCTGCCTTCTCCCCATAACCGGTGATGCCCTGATTAATCAAGAGCCTATCAACATCTGCTTTAAATATATCCAATGGCTTGGCCTATGGGTGAATATATAAAAAGTACAACACAGTACAGGCCCATTGGCCCACAATGTTTAAACTAGGTCAATCTCATGCTGCCAGTACAAGTGGTGCATGCAAGCTTGATTTCAATATCTAAGAGAAGTTTGGATAGGTTTATGGATGATAGGGATATGGAGGCCTATGGTCCCGGTGCAGGTCGATGGGGGTAGGTGGTTTAAATAGCTCCAGCATGGACTGGATGGGTGAAGGGCCTGTTTCTGTGCTGTACTTCTCTATAACTCTATGATATTAAACCTGCTTCTGATTCTGAGCAGTTGAACACCGAGCAGTACAGTACAGTACCAGCCTCTTTTGCTGAGCACAATGCAATTATAAACTGTACATCTTCTGTGGTCCTATCCCTCCATTCACTGTCCGTTCATGTCTCTGTCTAAGAGCCTGTTGTATCTGCCTCCACCACCTTCCCAAGCACCACATTCCCACCACCCACCATTCTGTGTAGAAGCAATACCTGCTCCATAAATCTTCATTAAACTCCCCCCCACTGTTCTTTAGTATTTGGTATTTTCTCCCCAGGGAGAGGGTGGGTGGGGAAAAGATCCTCTGCCCTATGTCTGGCTCTGATAATCTTATAAATTTCTGTTAGGTTACTACTTGGTTTCAGGTGCTCTAGAAAAAACAATTCTAATCTGTTCAGCCTTTTTTAATAGCCTAAACTTGCTAATCCAGGGAGCATCCTGGTAAATCTCCTCTGCACCCTCTCCAAAGCTTCCACATCCTTCCTATAATGAGGTGACCAGAACTGAACACAATACTCCAAGTGTGATTTAACCAGGGTTTTATAGAGCAGTAACATTACCTCACAGCTGTTGAACTCAGTCCCCCTATTAATGGAGACTAACAATCCACACAACTTCTTAAACCATGGCGATTAAAGTTAAAGTGGCTAATACAAGGGAGCATAATTTTAAAGTGATTGGAGGACAGTATAGTGGGCATACCAGAGGCAATTTATTAACACAAAGAGTGGTAGGTGTGTGGAACACCTTACCAGCGGTGAGGGAGAGGGGTTAGGGACACCTTACCAGCGGTGAGGGAGAGGGGTTAGGGACACCTTACCAGTGGTGAGGGAGAGGGGTTAGGGACACCTTTTCAGTGGTGAGGGAGAGGGGTTAGGGACACCTTACCAGCGGTGAAGGAGAGGGGTAGGGACACCTTACCAGCGGTGAGGGAGAGGGGTTAGGGACACCTTACCAGCGGCGAGGGAGAGGGGTTAGGGACATCTTACCAGCGGTGAGGGAGAGGGGTTAGGGACACCTCACCAGTGGTGAGGGAGAGGGGTTAGGGACACCTTACCAGCGGTGAGGGAGAGGGGTTAGGGACATCTTACCAGCGGTGAGGAAGAGGGGTTAGGAACGTTGGAGAGCTCTTAGATGGATGGTAGAAAAATGGAGAGTTATGTGGGAGGGAAGGGTCAGATTGACCTTAGAGTAGGTTAAAAGGTTGGCATAACATTATGGGCTGAAGGACCTGTACTGTGCAGTGCTGTACTGTTCTTTGTTCTGTGTTGTGTTTGGCTTTGGATTAATGGTGTCACTTTGTGTTTTACATATATTTTGTTTGTTGTGTAGATTGAAAAGTTGGAGAGGGACAAGCGGGAGCTGAAGTATCAGATCGATGAGCTGCTGGCCCAGAAGGCTGATCTGACTGTGAGTATATATCCATGGCAATGTGTGAAAATCAAATAAGAAAACACAACTGTCATTGTCCGAAACCTGAAACAAGGTTCAAAACACTCAACAGGTCAGGCAGCATCTGTAGAGATAAATCTTTTGAGATTGTGTAATGTCATTTCCTGTACACAAGTGTAAAGGAGAACAAAATAATTGTTACTCCGGATCCGATGCAGCACAAAAAAAACACAATAAGATAAAGAACATAATAATAAAAGACACAATAAATACAAATACATAAGATAGCTTATATACACATTGATGTGACTCTAGGCACAGGAATGTCTGTATGTAGGGTGATTGACAGGAAATGATAAAGTAGTGGTAAGTTGGGAGTTTGGAGGGATGGGTTAGTGGGTGGAGGTGTTGATCAGCCTTTCTGCCTGTGGAAATAATTGTTTTTGAGCTTGGTGGTCCTGGTGTAGATGCTACATAGACCCCCCCCCCCCATGTTGCCGATGAGAGTGGGGCGTGTAATGTTACAACAGAGCATACAGTACAGCACAGTACAGGCCCTTTGTCCCAGCATATAATGCTGACCTATATAAACCTACTCCATAATCTAACCCTTCCCTCCTACATAACCCACAGCCAACCATTTTTCTCCTGACACAGGTGGTCCAAGTCAAATGGGGAGCCAATGAGATTATACAAATGATGTAATATGTATAGAAATTATGTGCACCATATTAATCCCAGTGATATGTGTTTTTTTGGATTAGACAAATTATTTTATTTTCAGCTTAATAACTGCATTGTAGTATTTTATATTATAGACAATAGACAATAGACAGTAGGTGCAGGAGTAGGCCATTCGGCCCTTCTAGCCAGCACCGCCATTCACTGTGATCATGGCTGATCATACACAATCAGTACCCCGTTCCTGCCCTCTCTCCATATCCCTTGACCCTGCTATCTATAAGAGCTCTAACTAACTCTCTCTTGAATGCATCCAGAGACTTGGCCTCCACTGCCTTCTGGGGCAGAGCATTCCACATATCCACCACTCTCTGGGTGAAAAAGTTTTTCCGCATCTCTGTTCTAAATGGCCTACCCCTTATTCTTAAACTGTGGCCTCTAGTTCTGGACTCACCCATCAGCGGGAACATACTTCCTGACTCCAGCGTGTCCAATCCCTTAATAATCTTATATGTTTCAATCAGATCCCCTCTCATCCTTCTAAATTCCAGTGTATACAAGCCCAGTCGCTCCAATCTTTCAACATATGACAGTCCCGCCATTCCTGGAATTAACCTTGTGAACCTACGCTGCACTCCCTCAATAGCAAGAATGCCCTTCCTCAAATTTGGAGACCAAAACTGCACACAATACTCCAGGTGGGGTCTCACCAGGGCCCTGTACAGCTGCAGAAGGACCTCTTTACTCCTATACTCAATTCCTCTTGTTATAAAAGCCAGCATGCCATTAGCTTTCTTCACTGCCTGCAGTACCTGCATGCTTGCTTTCATTGACTGATGTACAAGAACACCTATTACTACTTATATATATGTAACTGCATAGTATGTTTCCCAGTGGTCACAGTATGTATATGCAATTGTTCAGTGTGTCCCCTAGTGGTCACAGTGTGTATATGCAATTGTTCCATGTGTCCCCTAGTGGTCACAGTGTGTATATGCAATTGTACTGTGTGTCCCTTAGTGGTCACAGGGTGTATATGCAGTTGTTCAGTGTGTCCCCTAGTGGTCACAGTGTGTAAATGCAATTGTTCACTGTGTCCCCTAGTGGTCACAGTGTGTATATGCAATTGTTCAGTGTGTCCCCTAGTGGTCATGGTATTTATATGCAATTATTTAGTGCGTCTCCTAATGGTTATGTTTGTATGATTCTGGAAAGCTCTGGAAGATTCTCTTGGTATATTTGAATAGGGGATTCCTGATTGGTGAATTCTTAACTGCAAATTTGAATGGAATCTTCTATTGAGTATATAAAAAGCTGCCCATGAGGCTGCACCATTAATTTCATCTTTTGCTTCTTCTCTGCTTTCTGCTACTAACCCAAGTCACTTGTCCATTTTTCAATTTTCTTGCTTAAGTGAAATGATTGTGAAGCAATAAATTTTATGCCTCTTTGCTGACGTCCAAAAGAACCTTGGATTAAAACATCAGAATCCGACATGGTGCTATGTTATAAAGGCAGAGACTGAGTCGTCTTCTTTGGAACTAGGAGCAATGGGTCACCTTATAAGCAGTCCGCTGTTCTATATGATGAATGCTTTCTTTCCATGTGTGTTTTTGTCTTCCAGAAACAGATTCATGAGGCTCAAAACCAGCTGATTTCCAAAGACGCTTTGATTTTTGAGGTGCGTAATGTAGCTGGATTTTTACATTGTTATGGCCTCCCAGAGGTCATGGTTAAGAGTGAAAGGTGAAATATTTAAGAGGAATCTGAGAGGGAACTTTTTCACTTAGAGAATGGTGAGTGTGTGGAACAAGCTGCAAGTGCAAGTGGTGGATGCGGGTTTGATTTCAACATTTAAGAAAATTTAGATATATACACGCATGAGAGAGGTGTGGTCCTGGTGTGGGTCGATGGGATTAAGGCAAATTAATGCTTCAGCATAGACTAGATGGGCTGAAGGGCCTGTTTCTCAGCTGGAGTGCTCTATGTGAAGGGGAATAGCTGGAGATTGAGCAGGATTTAGAGTTATACATGTTCACCTGCAGGATGGTGATGGGGAAGGGCAGCAAGTCAATAAAGGAAATTTTGTGTTTGATGTTGGGGACCACCGGATAGCTGTGCAAGGTCTGATCTATATAACCACAGGAACAGAGTTAAGCCATTCAGCCCATCGAGTCTACTCCTCCATTGCTTCATGGCTGATCTATTATCCCTCTCAATCCCATTGTTCTGCCTTCTCCTTGTAACCTTCGATGCCCTGACTAATCAAGAACCTATAAAGCTTTACTTTAAATATACCCAGTGACTTGGCCTCCACAGCTGTCTTTGGCAGTGAATTCCACATTCACCACCATCCAGATAAAGAAATTTCTCCTCATTTCTGTTCTAATTGGATATCTCGCTACTCTGAGGCTGTGCCCTCTGATCCTAGACTACCCCACTATAGGAAACATCGTCTCCACATCAACTATACCGAGGCCTTTCAATTTTCGATGTTTTAATGAGATTCTCCCTCATTCTTCTAACTCCAGCAAATACAGACTCAGAGCCATCAAACTCACCTCATACAATAACCCTTTCCTTCCCAGAATCATTGTTGTGAACTTCTTTTGGACCTTATCCATTGCTAGCACATCCATTCTTAGATAAGGGCCGCCAAAAGCACTCACAATACTCCAAGTGTGGTCTCACCAATGACTTACAAACTCTCAACATCACATCCTTGCTTTTTGTGTGCGGCCGTATTAGAATACAGAGTAATGCAGTAAGAGAACAGGCCTCTCAGTCCATAATGTCTGCACCCACTAAACCTCCCCTTCAAATGAGAGAAATATGCACCAGGAATGATTTACCCCTAGGGGTCATTAAGGAGAGGCTGAAAGATTCCCGAATGGCTAACTAGCAGGAAGAGGAAGAGTTGGTGGTCAGGAAAACAAATACAATGTTAGCATTCATTTTCAGAATATAAGAGCAAGAATGTAATGGTGAAGTTTTATAAGGCATTGGTCAGAACACATTAGGCGTATTGTGAGTTGTTTTGGGCCCCTTATCTAAGTCCATAAAACATAGGAGCAGAATTAGACCATTCAGCCTATCGAGGATGATCCCGGATCCCACTCAACCCCATTCCCTTGCCGTCTCATCATTACCTTTGATGTCCTGACCAATCAGGAAACTACCAATTTTCACTTTTAAAACACCCCTGGTCTTGGCCTCCACTGCAGTCTGTGGCAGATCATTCCACAGATTCACTACTCTCTGGCTAAAAAAATTCCTTTTTACTCTTTCTAAAGGGTTACCCCTCAATTTTGAGGCTGTGCCCTCTAGTTCTGGATGCCCCCACCATAGGAAACATCCTCTCCACATCCACCCTATCTAGTCCTTTCAACATTCAGTAAGTTTCAATGAGATTCTCCTGCATTCTTCTAAATTCCAGTGAGTACAGGCCCAAAGCTGCCAAACGCTCCTCATATGTTAACCCCTTCATTCCCAGAATCATCCTTGTGAACCTCCTCTGGACTCTCTCTCCAATGACAACACATCCTTTCTGAGATATGGGGCCCAAAACTGTTGACAATACTCCAAGTGTGGCCTGACCAGTGTCTTAGAAAACATCAGCATTATCTCCTTGCTTTTATATTCTATTCCCCTTGAAATGAATGCCAACATTACAATTGCCTTCTTTACCACAGACTCAACCTGTAAATTAACTTGCTGGAAATCTTGCACGAGGTCTCCTACGTTCCTCCGCACCTCTGATGTTTGAACCTTCTCCCCATTTAGATAATAGTCTGCACTATTGTTCCTTTTACTGAGATGCATTATCATACATTTCCCAACACTGTATGCCAACTGCCACTTCTTTGCCCGTTTTTCCAATTTCTCCAAGTCCTGCTGCAATCTCCATTGCTTCCTCAGCACTACCTACCCCTCCACCTATCTTCGTATCATCTGCAAACTTTGCCACAAAGCCATCAATTCCATAATCTAAATCATTGACAACCAACGTGAAAAGTAGCGGTTGCAATACTGACCCCTGAGGAACACCACTAGTCACTGGCAGCCAACCAGAAAAGGCCCCTTTTATTCCCACTCGCTGCCTCCTGCCTGTCAGCCAGTCCTCTATCCATGCCAATATCTTTCCTGTAACACCTTAGGATTTTATCTTGTTAAGCAGCCTCACGTGTGGTACCTTGTCAAACACCTTCTGAAAATCAAAGTAAATGACACCCACTGCCTCTCCTTTGACAACTCTGCTTGTTACTTCCTCTAAGAACTCTTACAAATTTGTCAGGCAAGATTTCCCTTTACAGAAACCATGCTGACTTTGACTTATTTTATCATTAGTCTCCAAGTACCCCGAAACTTCATCCTTAATAATGGACTCCCAACACTTTCCCAACCACTGACATTAGGCTAACTGGCCTATAATTTCCTTTCTTTTGCCTTCCTCCCTTCTTAAAGAGTGGAGTGACATTTGCAATATTGCAGACCTCCAGGACCATTCCAGAATCAACTGATTATTGAAAGATCATGACCAATTCATCCGTTATCTCTTCAGCAGCCTCTCGGAGGACTCTGAGACGTAGTCCATCTGGTCCAGGTGATTTATCCATCTTAAGACCTTTTAGTTTACCCAGCACTTTTTCCTCACTCCTGCTCCCTGACACTCACAGACCTCCGGCACACTGCTAGTGTCTTCGTCAGTGAAGACTGATGTACAAGAACAGTCCCACGAATGGCCTAATTCTGCTCCTATGTGTCGTGGTCTTATGGTGTGATTGTTCAGAGGGAACTGGGGAAGGATTTGAGATGGAAGAATGTGGGAGAACATGGAGGAGATGGTCAGTGAGACAATTCCAACAGCAAACTACTTTGCAGAAACATCTGTGGGTCAAGGCTGGCCATTTTCCTGATGCAATACAAAGATGAAATTGCTTGTTATTCAAGCTCTTCCCACGATGTTCCAGGAAAACATCATGATTGAAGAATTGAAGATGTTGAAGGCAGAGAGCTGTAAGGTGATCAAGGTACGTTGTCACCGCACTTAATGTCAAAGTCGAAAGTAAATTTATTATCAAAGTACATATATGTCAACATCCACTAACTGGAGATTCATTTTCTTGCAGGCATTTACAGGAAATTAAAGAAATACAGTAGAATTTATGAAAAACTAAAAACATAAACAAAGACTGACAAACAACTAATATGCAAAAGAAGACAAATTGTGCAGCAAAATATACTGAAAGCATGAGGTGAATGAGTCCATTGAAAGTGAGTCTGTTTTTTTATGGCATCAGTTCAGTGTTATCCACACTGGTTCAGGAGCCTGATGGTTGTAGTGGTGTGAGACATAAGGCTTCTGTACCTCTTGCCCAATGATAACTGTGAGAAGAGCGCATGGCCTGGATGGTGGAGGTCCTTAATGATGGATAGCAACACATACAAAATGCTGGAGGAACTCAGCAGGTCAGGCTGAATAAACAGTCGACGTTTCAGCCAAGACCCTTCATCAGGACTGGAAAGGAAAGGGGAAGCCATCAGAATAACAGTGTGGGGGGGAGGCAAAGGAGGCTAGCTGGAAGGCGCTAGGTCACGAGGAACTCTACCACTGTTAAGGCAGCAGGAGGATGGTGTGAGATGTTCAGGAAATGGAGAAGATGCGGGTGAGCGCAGCATCAATGGTGGAGCAAGGGAAAACCCATTCTTTGAAGAAGGAGGACATCTCTGATGTCCCGGAAAGGAAAGTTGTATCCTGGGAACAGATGTGCTGGAGATGCAGGAACTGAGAAAAAGGAATGGCATTTTTACGGGAAATCGGGTGAGAAGAGGTATAGTCAAGATAGCCGTGGGAATTGGTGGGCCTGTTCTTTGAAGGAAGACATCTCAGATGTCCTGGGCTTGGTGATGGATGCTGCTTTCTCGTGGCAGCAATCCTTGTAGATATGCTCAATGGTAGGAAGGGCTTTTCCTGTGATGGACTAGGCCATACCCACCACATTTTCTATTCCTGGGCATTGACGTTTCCATACTAGGCTGTGATGCAACCAGTTAGGATACTCTCCACTGCGCATCTTTGGAAGTTTGTCGAAGTTGTGGCTGACATGCCAAGTCTCTGAAAAGGAAGTTGAAGGGTCTGTTTTGCCTTCTTTGTTATGCTGGTCCCAGGACAGATCCTCTGACACGGTAGCATCAAGAAGTTTAAAGTTACTGATCCTGCCTATCTCTGATCCTTTAGTGACAATTGGCTCACGTATCTCTGGTTCCTTGTTCACAGGGGTGGGAGTTATTCACTCAGTCTGTCTGGCAAGCAGGTGAGAACTGGACGGAAGTCTTGCAGAGATCTCTCACCGAGGCCACGAGCTTGTTGATGCTGCAGCACCGAGGAGAATTTCATTGCCCACACATCCTGAGAACTCAACACTTACAGCTCTCACACCTGAGGGGATAACTTCACTCAACATTACTACTAACGGGCTCCTGGACTGGCTTCATGTCTGTGAACTCACTTTCATGAGGTTTAGATCTGAGTATTATTTGTTTATTTTTTAATTTTTTGTACAATTTGTTCTTTTTTTACACACAGAATGTTTGTTTGTCTTTTTAATGGATTCTATTGTTTTTGTGGTTGCCTGTAAGATGAATTTCAAGGTGCAATATAGTAGAAATACTTTGCTTTATACTTTGAACTTTGTACTCACCACAACACTGAACTGTTCTCACAGCCAATGGACTCACTTTCAACAACTCCTCATCTCAGCTTCTCGATATTTATTGCTTATTTATTTATTATGATTATTATTTTGTCTTTTTTTGTATTTGCACAGTTTGTTGTCTTTTGCACATTGGTTGTTTGTCCATCCTGTTGGGTGCGGTCTTTCATTGATACTATCGTGTTTCTTGTATTTACTGAACGAGTATCAACTTTGTATTTGGTGATATATATGTACTTTGATAATAAATTTATTTTAAACGTTGAACTTTCAATCTAATTCATGACGTGATTAACCAGGAGGATGAAGAGGGGCAGAAGGTGACTGATGGCGAGGAAAGAGGATAACAGGATTGTGGAGTGAGAGGTGTTGGAGAGGTCAGATAAAAAATTACAGAGAGTGAGGGATTCAAAATTCACATTTAATTTTCATGTACATCAAAACATACAGAGAAATGTATAGTTCGTGTTAACAACAAAGTATGTGTTGGGGGCAGCCCACAAATGTCACCACAATTCTGGCTTTAACATAACATGTCCATAGTGTTCAGTAGAAAACAACAACAGCAAAACAAGCCTCGTTTCTCCCTCCCACCCTCCCACGTACACAGTCCTTCAACTCCAGGACGGACCTCCAGCCTCCAGCGGACTTGGGCCAGTAGAGACTGGGACTCGCCCTCCCCAACAGGTTCAGGCCTACAGAGACAGGCCTCGACTTCCACAGCAGACTTGCAGAGACCCACTTATTGATTATTATTATTGGATTAGAGCAGTGGCCATAAGGCTATAAGACCTAGGAGAAGAATTAGCCCATTCTCCCCATTGCGTCTGCTCAGCCATTCCATCATGGCTGATTTATTTTCAACCTCAGCCCCATTCTCCTGTCCCCTCCCTGTAACCTTTGACACCCTAACTAATTTTGAACCTATCAACCTCCACTTTAAATATACTCAATGACTTGGTTACGCAGAGAGTGATGGAATGGGCTGCCGGCGACGGTGGTGGAGGCGGAAACGGTAGGGTCTTTTAAGAGACTCCTGGATAGGTACATGGAGCTTAGAAAAATAGAGGGCTTTGGGTAACCCTAGGTAATTTCTAAGGTAAGGACATGTTTGGCACAACATTGTGGGCCGAAGGGCCTGTATTGTGCTGTAGGTTTTCTATGTTCTATGAATGAAGATCATTTGATGCCTCTGGTCCTGTACTTACTGGAGTTGAGAAGAATGAGAGGGGATTTATTTGAAACCTTTGAAATATTGAAAGGCCTAGATAGAGTGGATGTGGAGAGGATGTTTGCTATAGTGGGAGAGTCTAGGACCAGAGGGTACAGATAGAGTGGATGTGGAGAGGATGTTTGCTATAGTGAGAGAGTCTAGGACAAGAGGGTACAGATAGAGTGGATGTGGAGAGGATGTTTGCTATAGTGAGAGAGTCTAGGACCAGAGAGTACAGATAGAGTGGATGTGGAGAGGATGTTTGCTATAGTGGGAGAGTCTAGGACCAGAGGCACAGCCTCAGATTGTAGGGATGTCCATCAGAGAAGAGGAGAACTTCTTTAGCCAGAGGGTAGTGTATCTGTGGAATTCATTGCCACAAATGTCTGTGGAGGTCAAATCTTGGGGTATATTTAAAGTGGAGATTAATAGATTTTTAATTAGTCAGGGTGTCAAAGGTTACAGAGAGAAGGCAGGAGATTGGGGTTGAGAGGGAAAATAAATCAGCCATGATGGAATAGCAGAGCAGAGTGAATGGGCTGAATGGCCCAATGGTCTTATGTGTGACAAGTGATGGATTTAAAAATATTCTCTTTCTCAGGGATTGCGGGCAGAACTGAAAAGGTCGCAAGGGAAGATCTGTCAAGATTTCTTCAGGTGAGTGCGTTGGCCAGAGTTGTTTTGATGTTGTATAGTTAAAACATGATTGTATATAAAAATAACCAGTATTTCTACAGGAGCTTTTATCTACAGTATGACACATTATTTTGACAAACTTCTACAGGTGCACTATGGAGAGTACCCTGACTAGTTGCATCACAGCCTGGTATAGAAACACAAAAGCCCAGGAATAGAAAAGTCTAAGAAAGTGTGCGATGTGGCCCAGTCCATTCTCGGCAAAGTCCTCTCCACCATTGAACACATTTACAAGGAACACTGCCACATAAAATCAGCATGCGTCATCAAGAACCCCATCGTCCAGACCACGCTCTCTTCTCACTGCTGCCATCAGGCAGGATATACAGGAGCCACAGGACTCACACCACCAGCTTCAGGAACAGTTCTTATCCATCAACCGTCAGGCTCCTGAACCAGCATGGTAACCTCACTCACCTCTGAACTGATTCCACAACCTACAGACTCACTTTCCAGGATTCTACATCTCCTCTTCTCAGTGTTATTTAGTTATTGGCTCCCTTCCTGTTTACCCTGTATACCTCAGACTTGAGATGCAGCACTGAGTCATGTCACCTGCAGAAATTCTCTGATGACTCAGCAATAGTTGGCTGTATCAAGGGAGGACAGGAGGATGAATACAGGGCCCTGGTGGAGGACCCTGTCAAATGGTGCAAGCTGAATCATGGGCCCTTCTGGCTCTTCTAATTTCTTTCTTAAACTCCTTCCTGCTAGCCTTATAATCTTCTAGATGTCTATCAAACTGCTGAATATTGTTGCTTTTTGTTGTAGCTTCTGTCCAGACCAACACACTACAGCAAATTCCTAATGCATGTCAATGTGTATGGTGAATAGAGTTTATCCTGAACCACTGTCCCCTCTAACCTGCACCGTGCCTGGCCACGCAGTAACTGAAATGCTCCCACACACATAGCCTTCGTTGCTGCTCATCTGGAATTTTCTTTTATATAACATTCCATGCGGTTTTCAGGCCTTGTAAAAATTTCCTGCTCAAACCAATGGTTGATCTGCGCAGCTGTAAAAAGAAATGGGGGATGTTGTTCTTGACCTTTAACTAGAGACAATTTACAATAGTAAACACAGTGCACTGCAGATGCTGTGGTCAAATCAACACGTACAAAAAAGCTGGATGAACTCAGCAGGTCGGGCAGCATCCGTTGAAACGAGCAGTCAATGTTTCGGGCTGAGACCCTTCGTCAAGACTGAAGAAGGAGGGGGCAGGGGCCCTATAAAGAAGGTGGGGGGGGGAGGAGAAGGTGCCAGATGAAAAACCAATCAGAGAAAAGGTCAAGGGATGGGGGAGGGGAAGCAGGGAGGGGATAGGCAGGAGAGGTGAAGAAGGAATTTAAGGGGAAAGCACTATGGGTAGTAGAAGAAGGCAGAATCACGAGAGAGATGATAGGCAGCTAGAAGTTCATCCAGCTTGTTTGTACGTGTTGATTAGACCACAGCATCTGCAGTGTACTTTGTGTCTCTGTGGTAGTTCATGCAAAGGGCCATCTCTCTGTAGTTCTAGTTGTTTGTCCATTCACCACAGCCTCCAACACAGGCGCACTGATCATCTACTTTGTACTTTTGCCAGCAGCTGTAAGCTGGGTGTCACGAAATCCTCGCCTGGACGTGCCCTGAACCAACCGATCTGGTCTCCTACTTCCCTCCAGGTGGAAATAAGAGAGACTCAGAAGGTAAATCAGCTCAGTTTTTCTGACGTGTTCCTGATGTTTCCCCAGCGATCATTACAGAAGTTCTCATCCCCTCCCCCTCCGCCTGGTGATCACTACAGATGTTCCCTGAGTCCTGATGAAGGGCCTTTGCCCAACACGTTGACTGTTTATTACCCTTCATAGATGCTGCCTGACCTACTGAGTTCCTTCAGTTTCTTGTGTGTGTTGTCCTGGATTTCCAGCAGAATCTCTTGTGTTTAAGATGTTCCCTCTTCCCCCTCCACCTGGTGACTACTACAGATGTTCCTTCTCCTTGCCGCCTAGACCAATGCAGATGTTCCCTCCACCTGGTGCCCATGACAGATGTTCCCCCTCCTATATAGATAGGGTAAATGTAAGCAGGCTTTTTCCACTGAGGTTGGGTAAGACTAGGTCTCAAGGTCATGGGTTAAGGGTGAAAGGTGAAATGTTTAAGGGGAACATGGGGCAAACTTCTTTACTCAGAGGATGGTGAGAGCTGCCAGTACAAATTGTGGAAGCGGCTTTGATTTCAACATTTAAGAGGTATTTGGGTAGGTACATGAATAGGAGGGGATGGAGGGATATGGTCCAGCTGCAGGTCAATGGGACTAGGCAGATTAATAGTTTGCAATGGACTAGATGGGCAGAAGGGCCTACTTCAGTTCTGTGGTATTCTGTGACTCAATGACATTGGTTATCATAGATTGTTGTGTCTATTGACTGAACTCTGGATGTTGTGCCTTCAGCTGGAGGGGTGTGAGGCACTGCCTGACCCTGTCTGTGGACTGGTGCTACATAAAGACCAGGGAGATCATCTCCAGGAGATTCTCACTCACATAAAGGCCAAGCGACATGGCGCTCTGTTCCAGAGGACAGTTGATGAGCTGGTAAGTGCCAGTGGGCAAAGGCTGTGACTGATAACCCTGCTCCACTAGCCTGAGAGTGATAGGTTCTTGAATGGTGTGGGGACTAAGCGTTACAGGAATGTGTTTGAGGAAAAAGTAGCCATGATTGAATAGCAGAGCAGACTCGATGGACTGAATGGTCTCATTCTGCATCTGTATCCTACGGTCTGATGGCCAGATACCAGGAAAATTGGGAGTGAAGTGACACGGCAGTGTCAATATAGGACAATGCTTTACAGCGCCAGCTGGCACTGATCGGGGTTTGGCTCCTGCCACTGTCTATAAGTTCTCCCCGTGACCGCATCGGTTTCCTCCAGATACTCTGGTTTCCTGTCACAGTCCAAAGATGTAAGGGTTAGAGTTATTGAATTGTGGTATACCGTGTTGGCACTGGAAACACGGAGACACTTGTAGGCTGCCCTTTCTGATCTGATTTGACACAAAACAATGTGTTTCACTGTATATTTTGATGTGCACATGACAAATAAAGCTATTTTTTAATCCTATCTGCCCACACAGTTCCCTGTCCCTCTACACCCTGTCTGTCTAAATTCCTCTATAAGCATTGATATTGTATCTGCTTCAACCTCCCTTGCTAGCACATTCCAGGAACCTACCACTCTTCTGTGTATATAAAAAAAAATTGTCCTACACATCATCTTTAAAAGTCCTCCTCTCAACTTAAAACTATCCATCCACTGCTTGACAGTTCCACCCTGGGGAGAATGACTGACGGCTTGAAAATTTCAATCAGTGTTTGTAAACTTGTGAGATTAAGAGCTGCAAGGTCACGTTGCAGCTCCATAAAATGCTTGGAGAATTGTGTTCTGTTCTGGTTGCTTCATTGTAGGAAGGATCTGGAAGCTTTGGAGAGAGTGCGGAGGAGATTTACCAGGACAAGCGAGCATGTCTTATGAGGAAAGCTTGAGTGGACTAGGGCTTTTTTCTTAGAAGTGTAGGAGGATGAGATGTGACTTGATAGAGATGTGTGAGAGGTATAGACAGAGTGGACAGTCACATTCCAGTGACATTATGGGTTAGTGTAAGTGGGTTGTGGGCATGTTGTGTTGCTGTTGGAGGTGTAGACTGTCCCCAGCACATCCTCGGCCTGTGTTGGTCATTGATGTAAGCGACGGATTAACCTTTGGCGTCCGGTCAGCCGAGGGACCTGTTTCCATGCTGGGAGGCTCTGACTCCGACACATTGAGACAGAATTGCATGAAGAGCAGGAGACATAAGGCTGGAGATGGGAGATGGGAATAACCCATGGGGTCCAGCATGGACTCAGCTGCACTGCCGAGAGAGGTCATGACCCCCCTTTCCTCAACTTCAAAGTCAAAGGAAATTTATTTTCAAAGGATGTATATGTTACCATATACTATCCTGAGATTTATTTTCCTGCAGGCTTTCACAGGAATATAAATGATGCATTTTAAAGTATTGGCTCATGGGAGAATGAGGAGGTGGTAGATAGGAGTTACAGGTAGGCAGTCACCCATAGGTTGCAGGAGAGAGGTAACTGAGGAAACCCACGCAGTTACAGGGAGAAGTTACAAATTCCTTATGGACACTGGAGGGAACTGAAGCCGGGTTGCCTGTACTGTGAAGCATTATGCTGACCACTACAGCGCTGTGCTGCTCTACGATGGTAGCAACAAGAAGAGGACATGGTCTGGATGGTGGAGTCTTTGATGATGGATGCTGCTTTCCTGTGGCAGCACTCCTTGTAAATATGCTCAGTGATGGGGAGGCTGAGCTGCAACCAGTTGAGATACTCTCCACTGTACTTCTACACAAGTTAGTCAACGTGCTGAATCCATCAAACTTCTAAGAAAGGTGAAGTGCTGTTGTTCTTTGTAATGGCACTTCCCGATGGAGTCACTCCAGCTGCCCTCTGAGGCGGAGTATTCTGATGCCTACGGCTTTCCTGTAGCAAAGCTCGAGAGCAGGTCTGTTGGCCGATGTGTGACGTGGTCTTCTCCCTTTCCAGGTTGATCAGCTGAACGTCCATGCCGCTACCTTCATGACGCTGCTGCGACGGATGGAGACTGGGCAACAGCTGAATGTTCAGGTAACTGTCAGCAGGGGGCAGCGACGGGCCAGGAAACCACTCAATCCCTCGTTCTGGTTCAAGTTCAAGTTCACTCGCATACCACCAAATGAAACAACATTCCTCTGGACCAAGCTGCACAACACGGTACATATCATTCACACATAACACATAAAGTAATATACCTCTAGTAAATTAACAAATAATCAGGTGCACTTGTGACACAAGTTAAAAAGTAAACAGTATAGCTCTACTGGCACCTGATACGTGATGAGACCTGGGTGGTGACAGGGAGTTCTGTAGCCTCACGGCCTGTGGGAAGGAGCTGCATCTCATCCTAGCAGTCTTTCTCCTAATGCTACGGTATCTCCTGCCTGATGGTAGGGGGTCAAAGAGATTGTTGGAAGGATGGGAGGGATCATTGACAATGCTAAGGGCCCAGGAGATAAGTATCTCCGATGGGTGGCGGAGAGACCCGATGATCCTCTCAGCAGTCGTCACAATCCTTTGTCGGGTCTTGTGGTTAGATTCCTTGCAATTTCCATGCCAGAAGGTGACGCAGCTGGTCAGGACACTCGAAGGTGCTGCTGTACAAACTTGTGTTGGATACAGGATCGATGTTCTGGTAATCCGCTCTCCGACTGTTTGGAAATCCCAGCAGCTCGACATCTGGCTCACTGGATTTTCCCATGCTCTCTTAAAACTTACAGGGACACAGTTTCCTGCACTGTCTCAAATCTCTCACTGGAAAATTTATCACACTATAAAACCCGTGAATTCAAGTTCAAGACCAGGTTTAATTGTCACTCAACCACACACATGAATGCAGCCAAATGAAAGAGTGTTCATCCAGGGACAGAACCACAGTCACACACAGCACACAGCACAAATAATTGTGATTCCAGAAAAAGATACAGTTACAAAAATAAACAATGATGATAATAATACAGCCCGTCACGGTGATGGTGTGTGGATGTTGTCCTGGAGCCACGGTTCTGGAAGAATATGCCACAGCAGTTCCTCATCTCTCCCAAGTGCAGCCGCAGATGAACACAATCCAGAATGAAAGGTATTAGGAGTTATCCAGAGTAATGTCCAATAATCCCAAAAATCTTCCAGTCGGCCATCTCCAAAGTCTTGGGAGTGCTGGATTATTGGAGTTTCCCTGTCCCTGTGTTTATCTGCAGTCTAGCTGTTGCGTTCCTTGTACCTAATCTTCAAGTAAACGTCTTAAACTGTGCTGACCCTGTCTGGAGATTGAGGGAATGTTGTATTGTGGTAAGCACACGTCAGTCATCTCCTGCCACACTGAGGCCACTCTCGGGGTGGAGGAGCAACACCACATATTCCCTCTGGGTAGCCTCCAACCTGATGTCCTGAACATTGACTTTGCCAGCTTCTGGTGTCGTGGTTTTTCGTGCTTTTCAAATGACCAGGAGACGCAGAAAATTCTTCAAGAAGGGTTAAACTTTAATTTGCAAATCAAAGTTGAGACAGTCATTGAGCTAGTCGCTGATTGCCTACCGATTCTCGGACACAGCCGCTTTTTAAAGCAATCTCCTGGTTTAGTTGCATTAACATATCCAAGCGGTCTACAGGTGCATATCACAGTACATCCGTTACTATTGTTTTTACCTATTGACTTATTCATGTTCTAGTCTGACTACATAGCTTTAATTACACAGCAGACAAGTTCAAAGCAAAATATCTCTTAGCTACCTTTTATTAACACATATTGTCTCCTACATAGCTTTAGTTACACAGCCAACAAGTTCAAAGCAAAACAACTCTTAGCTACCTTTTATTAACACATATTGTCGTCTACATTCAATTGGATACATGCAGAGCCCATAGCAAACTTCAGAGCTGACTACCTCTGATTAGCATATATTAACACATCATTGTCTTTTAGCATTTCACACAGTTTTGGTTACACAGCAAATAATGCAAGTTTAGCACATAGCCAACTTCAAAGCTGGCGACCTCCCCCTAGCATATACCAACACACCATTGTCTCTAGCATTCCACATAGTTTTTAGCATTAAGTTTTATACTCCATAATATTTTATACTCCAATACTGGTGATTTCTCCCCTTTCCCCCTCTCTCTTTTTCACCTCCATTCTGTCTCCCTCTCACCCATTAACTTCTCCTCATCTGCTGATTACCTCCCTCTGCTGCCTCTCCTCCTTCCCTTTCTCCGGTGGTCCCCTATCCCCTCCTATCAGATTCCCTTTGCCTTTTCCACCCATCACCTGCCAGCTTCTTACTTCATCTCTCCCTCCCCCACCCACCTGGTCTCACCCATCACCTGCCAACTTGTCCTCCTTCCCCTCCTCCCATTTCTTATTCTGGCTTCTTCCCCCTTCCTCTCCAATCCTGATGACGGGTCTTGCCCGAAGCATCGACTCTTCATTCCCCTCCATAGGTGCTGTCTGACCTTAAGGACTTAGGTTGAAGGTGAGAGGACAGTTTAAGGGAGGTTAATGGAGCAGATTTAATTTTATGCAGAGAATGATGGGTGTTGCTAGGGGTGGTGATGGAAACAGATTTCCCCCTCTGAAATACAATGCCTCCTCAGTACCGTCTCTCTGACAACAGTGGTGTTCAAGAGAATCATCGTCAGATTTATTATCACTGACAACTGCCGTGCAATTTGTTGCTTTGAGGTGACAGTACATTACAATACATGTAAAATAACTATAAATTACAATAAAAATATATAAAAATATAGGTAGTAGAGAAAAATAGTGAGGAGGTGGTGTTCATGGTCCATTCAGAAATCTGATAATGGAGGGGAAGAAGCTGTTCCTAAACCGTTGAGTGTGTGTCTTCAGGCTCCTGTACCCCTCTCTGATAGTAGCAATGTCCTGGGCGACAGGGGTCCTTAATGATGGCAGCTGCGTTTTTGAGTCATCACCTTTTGAAGCTGGGGAGGCTGGTACCCATAAGGGAGCTGGCTGAGTTTGCAACCACCCTCTGCAGCTTTTTCCGATCTTGTGCAGTGCCCCCTCCATATCAGTGGGAAATACAACATGTTAGAATACTCTTTAGACAGATGCATAAACAAGCATATGAGGATATATGATGTGATTAGTTTAAATTGGTATGAATCGTGTACTGGCAGATTGGTATGGTGGTTGGTACCGATGTTGTGGGCTGAAGGTCCTACAGGAACTGTGAACTCACTCAGCTCTGAGCTGTGCTCCTGACGGGTGAGTAGGCCTTGGATCCAGGAACTGTGCTCCTGACGGGTGAGTAGGCCTTGGATCCAGGAACTGTGCTCCTGATGGGTGAGTAGGCCTTGATTCCAGGAACTGTGCTCCTGACCGGTGAGTAGGCCTTGGGTCCAGGAACTGTGCTCCTGACGGGTGAGTAGGCCTTGGATCCAGGAACTGTGCTCCTGACGGGTGAGTAGGCCTTGGATCCAGGAACTGTGCTCCTGACGGGTGAGTAGGCCTTGGATCCAGGAACTGTGCTCCTGATGGGTGAGTAGGCCTTGGATCCAGGAACTGTGCTCCTGACGGGTGAGTAGGCCTTGGATCCAACTGCTGGAATGTAACTGACCCCTCCTTTCTGTGACCCTCTCCGCAGGACTTGAGGCTGGAGCTGGAACAGACGATGCAGGCCGTTGTACGGAAACTTCACCTCCTGGCCCCGGTTAAGGACTCCTGGGATGAATCCATGGAGGCACTGGAAGTGGCCTGTGTGCGGTGTCAGCAGGACTACATCAACGCCAAGCAGAACCTGGCCAATATGTACGTTAACTCATTAACCCAAGCATCCTAAGCTCACTTCACACCTCAGTGATGGGTTACCATAAAACAACTGATAAGCACAAGCAATTCTACAGATGGTGGAAATCCAGAGCAACACTCACAAAATGCCGGAATAACTCAGCTGGTCAGTCAGCATCTATGAAGGTGATATTTTGGGCCGAGACCCTTCTTCAGTACTTCACCAGAGAGAGTGAGTGAGTGGGATGGAAGGAGGGAAAAGAGAGAACTGGGGTTCTCTACCTCTTCAGAATACCATAACATATAGGTGCAGAATTAGGCCATTTGGTCCATTGAGTCTGCTCTGCCATTTAATCATGGCTGATCTAATTTTCCTCTCAGACCCAATCTCCTGCTTTCTCCGCGTATCCCTTTGTGCCCTGACCAATCAACCTGAATCAAGCTGCTCCTGAATCATTGGTGTGTGTCTTCAGGTCCCTGATGGTAGCAATGAGAAGAGGGTTCCCTGAGTGACAGGGGCCCTTAATGATGGATGCCAACTTTTTAAGGCACTGCCTTCTGAAGGTGTCCTCGATTCTGGGTAGGCTGGTATCCATGATGGAACTGACTGAGTTTACAACTTTCTGCAGCTTTTTCTGATCCTGTGCAGTGGCCCCTCCGTACCAGACAGTGATACAACCGGTTAGAATGGTCTAAAGCACATCTGAGAGTAAGGTTTTCACTCAGAGGCGGTAGGTACATGGAACACCCGGTGAAGGGTCTCAGCCCGAAACGTCGACAGTTTATTCCTCGCCATAGATGCTGCCTGACCTGCTGAGTTCCTCCAGCATCATGTGTGTGTTAATATGGGATAAGTTGCAGAGGAATTGGTAGATGTTCAAAGATCTTGCCAGGTTCACATTTAGGAATGATTTAGAGACAATACCATAAAACATAGGAGAAGAATTAGACCATTTGGCCCATCGAGTCTGCTCTGCCTTTCCATCATGGCTGATTTATTATTCATTTCAACCCCATTCTTCTGCTTTATCCCCGTATCCTTTGATGCCCTGACTAATCAAGAACCTTCACTTTAAATGTACACAATGACTTTGGCCTCCACAGACTTCCATGGGAATGAATTCCACAGAGTCACCACCCTCTGGCTAAAGAAATTCTTCATCTCTGTTCTAAATGGACCTCCCTCTATTCTGAGGCTGGGCCATCTGGTCCTAGACTCCCCCATTGTAGGAAATATTCTCTGCACTTCCACTCTATCAAGACCTTTCAATAGTTGATAGGTTGCAATGAGATTCCCCCCACCCCATTCTTCTAAACTCCAGTGAGTACAGGTCCAGAGCCATCAAACGCTCCTCATACAAGACATGGGTCAAACGCAGGAGAATGGGCATGATGGTCATCTTGGTCAGCGGGGAAGAGTTGGGGCAGAGGACCAGTATCACTTTGTGAATCTACAATGCGCAGGCTCTTTGGTTCCGTGTGTGTAGCCTCCTGTTAAAGGTGTTGTTGCCTCAATCAGATTGCGGGAGCTGGAGCTTGAGAAGGTGCTCAGAGAAGAGGCTGAAGAGCACGCAGCTGAGGCTGAACAGAGGGCGGAGGAAGCCTGGCTCGAGGCAAAGGCTGTCAGCGGTAGATCCCTTGCAAGCAGGAAACTCAAAGAGTCGGAGGAGAAGCGGGCTGAGAGGGAAGAACAGTCATGTTCTCTGGAGCTCCAGGTTCGATGTCTGGGTGCTGAGGCTGACGCAGAGAGTGGCAAGGTCAAGAGGGAGATGGCAGAGGCCTTGGAGGCAGCTGAGGCGAGAGCGCAGGCTTCTGAGGCTAAGTCCAGCGAGGTGGTGAGGAAGCTGGAGGAACGAGAGCGAGAGGCGGCTGCGGAAGGAGCGAGGGCCGCACGCTGCCTGGCTGAGGCGGAGGGGCTGAGAGAAGAGGTGGAGAGGCTGAAGACGCAGGCTGCGGAGTCGCTCCTTGACTCCACCCGGAGGATTCGCACCCTGGAAGAGCAGGTGGCCACACTGTCACAGGAGCTGGCGGCTGCCCAGCAGGATGTCTCTGCAGCACAGCACAGGGCAGCCGTGGCAGAGGCGGGGCTGGCGGCTGCCACGGTTGGGCGTCCCGGGACTGAAGGCCAAAGGAAGGTGACAGCAGCAGATGCAGGTGAAACCGAGCAGGTAGGTGGGCAGACTACATGAGCTTCCGTCTGCCTGAATTTGACCTGACTCCCTGTCTTCACACTACTACCATCAGGCACGAGGTCCATTTCAAAGTTCAAAGTACATTTATGTCACCATATACAACCCTGAGATTCATTATCTTGCGGACGTTCACAGTAAATACAAAGAAACACAATAGAATCAATGAAAGGCTTCATGCAACAGGAAGATAAACCACCAGTATGCAACAAAAGACAACAAACTGTGCAAATACAAAAAGAAACAAGAAATGATACTAATTATTATATATAAATAAGCAATAAATATCAAGAACATGAGATGAAGAGTCTTAGAAAGTGAGTCCATAGGTTGTGGGAACAGTTCAGTGATGGGGCGAGTGAGGTTATCCCCTCTGGTTCAAGAGCCTGATGGTTGAGGGCCTGTAGCCATCGGGCTCCTGGACCGGCTTCATTTGCCTCAGGATTGAACTGACTCTGCAGCTCTGGACTTACCTTTAGGGGTTCTAGCTCATGTTCTGCCTGTTATTTGCTTACATTTTTTGAACTAGTAGGTAGCTGTTGATCCCAGGGGATCACAGGTTTGCCCCTCTGGTGGATTGTGTGAGAAGATTTGAAGAACCAGCTGTTGCCCATGCAGGGGGCTCCCCCTCTCCACGTCACTGATGTATCCAAGGGAGGGGCAGGTACTGATACAGCTTGGCACCAGTGTCGTCACAGAGGTTGTAAACAACGTCAAACTGCCTTAGGGATCCCGGCTCCGGATTTCTTCCTCGGGGTTTACTCCTGAAGCCTTTCCCATGGGTGGGTACGGCCGCAAAGCAGCGGAGGTTTAAAATCAGAGTTTTCCTTCTCCTAGGTGGGCTGCCGTCCAAGACTGACAAGCCCCACCTGTCTGACGCAACTGGTTTTGAGGCACCAGTGGTCTGCCTTTGCCCCTTCTCTTGTCTAGAAGACCATAAGATATAGGAGCAGAAGTAGGCCATTCGACCCATCGTCTGCTCCGCCATTCAATCATGGGCTGATCCAATTCTTCCAGTCGTCCCCACTCCCCTGCTTTCACCCCATACCCTTTGATGCCCTGGCTAATCAAGAACCTATCTATCTCTGCCTTAAATGCACCCAATGACTTGGCCAGTAGAAACAGTTCTGCCAGGCCTTGTAGCTATGCCACACATGAAGGCCGAGAGTTGGACTTGGTTTTCAGAGGCTATTAGAGTCACACTCCATTTGGAGCACTTTATAGGTAGTGGGAGCTTATCCCCACTACCACCCCCCGGCTATGACAACCTTAGGAACCATTTTTGAACTATTGGCAAGATTTGTCCACTTTTGCATGTTGGATGTTTGTTGGTCTTTGTTGCACGTGTTTTTTGTGAATTCTATTGTATTTATTTGTTTTGCTGATGCCTGCAAGAAGACGAATCTCGAGGTTGTATATGGTGCACATAGTTTGACAATAAATTTGAACTTTGACCTTTGGCCCTAACACTAGATGTTCCCGAGGGCTCCCAGAGCAGGATGGGGCGGTACAGGTCTTTCACCCAACCAGTCCATGTCGAACATGGTGACCAATGTGATCACCAGACAACGTTATCTGTTTGATGACCCCAATTTTTTGTCCCACAAACTACTCCTTCCATGTTAGCTTACGAGATGGTAGGCCAGAGACAAGACCCAATTTCCCTCATTCAGTCCATATCTCTCCAAGCACCCATTCTCTATGTACCCACCGAAGTACTTCTTAAATGATGCTATCGTACTCTAGTATGAGAAGATAGATCCTTGACCTCACAATCTACCTCGTTTTGGCCTTGCACCTTATTGTTGCTGTACTGCATTTTCTCTGTAACTGTAACAGTTTAATCTGTTACTGTTTTACCTTGTTCTACCTCAGTGTATAGAACACAGAAAACTCCACAATGTTGTGCCAACCTTTCCACCTCCGAAAGTGTAAGATCAATCTAACACTTCCCTCCTGCACAGACCTCCATTTTTCTTACATCCATGTGCCTATCTAAGAGTTTTTAAAATCTCCTTAATGTATCTGCCCTTAGAAGGTACAGGAGCCTTAGGGCTCCCACCACTAGGTTCAGGGGCAGTTATTACCCCTCAACCATTGGGATCTTGAAACAAAGGGGATAATTTCACTTGCTCCATCACTGAACTGTTCCCATAACCTATGGACTCACTTTCAAGGACTTAGGATCTCATGTTCTCGGTATTTATTGCTTATTTATTTATTTTCTTTTGGATTTGCACGATTTGTTGTCTTTTGCACATTGGTTGTTTGTCCGTTCTGTCAGGTGCAGTCTTTCATTGATTTTATTGTGTTTCCTGGATTTCCCGAGTATGCTTACAAGAAGGCAAATCTCAGGGTTGTATATGGTGACATATATATACTTTGAAAATAAATGTGTTTTGAACTTAGAGCCCCCACTTCCGGCAGGGCGTTCCACACACCCTGCATTCCCCCCTCTACTTTCCTCAGATCATCTTAAAATTATGCCCCCTCTTATTAGCCATTTCCACTCTGGGAAAAACTCTTTGGCTGACCACTCTATCTATGGCTTTTATCATCCTGTACATCTCTATCAAGTCACCTCACATCCAAAGAGAAAAGCCCAAGCTCACTCAGCATATCTTCATAAGACATGGTCCCTGAGGAAGGCACAGCTTTTCCCGCGTGCTGTGGTTTCCTCCCACAATCCAAAGGCATACCGGGTAGGTTAGTTGGTGGTTGTAAGATGCCCCGTGATTAGACTAGGGTTAAACTGGGGGTTGCCAGGCATTGTGGCAGGAAGTGTTGGAAGGGCCTGTTCGACTCTGTATCTCAGGTGCCCTGACTGATGAAGGCCAGTGTGAAAAACAGGATTTCACTTCCTTGTCTGCCTGTGAGACCTCTCTTAAATGACTATGCACTTGTACTCCTCTTGCATACGAAGGATGTAAGTGATGAAGTCAATTCAATTCAATACTCCTAGGTTGCGCTGTCGCATTACACTCCCTGTGCTCTACCTTTCAAGTGAAACGGAGGATTCTCAGCAGACCAGGCAGCTGCTACGGTGAGAGAATGAGAGAACCAGAATTCATGTTTCAGATCAACAACCTTCCCTGCGAACCTGTCGAACTGAGAGTTGAAACGAGTGTCTGTGGATGGTGTTGAGGTTTGGAACTCTCAGGATACAGCTTGGTTAACATGGATTGAGAGAAAAGCTGTGACATGTTAAAGGGGCTGAATTGTCTGGTGGAGTTTGGTACGGATCCTTCGGCTGAGCAGTTTTTCCCTTGCCGCATTAAAGAAAAAGATGAAGATTCACTTTATTTGTCTTGTGTATGGTGACGGTGAAATGCGTCATTTTGCATCAATGACCGGCAGTCTGAGGATGTGCTGGGGGCAGCCGGCGAGTGTTGCCACACTTCTGGCGCCAACATATGGCCCACAACTCACTAACCCTAACCCCGACGTCTTTTGACTGTGGGAGTAAGCCAGAGTACACAGAGGAAACCCACGCCATAAGGGGAGAACATTGAAACTGCTCAGAAACAGTGGTGGACATTGAACCCTAATTGCTGGTACTGCAAAGCGTAGCACTACCCACTACGCTACTGCGCTGCCCGATCCTTCCATACCTCGCCTGTTTAACTATCTGTCAATATAGTGACTGTATCTGATTCCACCAGCCCCTCTGGCACTGAGCTCCTGGCATCACCATCCCCTCTGGCAGCGAGCTCTTGGCATCACCATCCCCTCTGGCACTGAGCTCCTGGCATCACCATCCCCTCTGGCACCGAGCTCCTGGCATCATCATCCCCTCTGGCACTGAGCTCCTGGCATCACCATCCCCTCTGGCACTGAGCTCCTGGCATCATCATCCCCTCTGGCACTGAGCTCCTGGCATCACCATCCCCTCTGGCACCGAGCTCCTGGCATCATCATCCCCTCTGGCAGTGAGCTCCTGGCATCACCATCCCCTCTGGCACCGAGCTCCTGGCATCACCATCCCCTCTGGCAGCGAGCTCTTGGCATCACCATCCCCTCTGGCACTGAGCTCCTGGCATCACCATCCCCTCTGGCAGTGAGCTCCTGGCATCACCATCCCCTCTGGCAGCGAGCTCTTGGCATCACCATCCCCTCTGGCACTGAGCTCCTGGCATCACCATCCCCTCTGGCAGCGAGCTCCTGGCATCACCACCCCCTCTGGCAGTGAGCTGGCATCACCATCCCCTCTGGCACTGAGCTCCTGGCATCACCATCCCCTCTGGCAGTGAGCTCCTGGCATCACCATCCCCTCTGGCAGTGAGCTCCTGGCATCACCATCCCCTCTGGCACTGAGCTCCTGGCATCACCATCCCCTCTGGCAGTGAGCTCCTGGCATCACCATCCCCTCTGGCAGTGAGCTCCTGGCATCACCATCCCCTCTGGCAGCGAGCTCCTGGCATCACCACCCCCTCTGGCAGTGAGCTGGCATCACCATCCCCTCTGGCACTGAGCTCCTGGCATCACCATCCGCTCTGGCACTGAGCTCCTGGCATCATCATCCCCTCTGGCACCGAGCTGGCATCATCATCCCCTCTGGCAGCGAGCTCCTGGCATCACCATCCCCTCTGGCACCGAGCTCCTGGCATCACCATCCCCTCTGGCAGCGAGCTCCTGGCATCACCATCCCCTGTGGCACTGAGCTCCTGGCATCATCATCCCCTCTGGCACCGAGCTGGCATCATCATCCCCTCTGGCAGCGAGCTCCTGGCATCACCATCCCCTCTGGCACCGAGCTCCTGGCATCACCATCCCCTCTGGCACCGAGCTCCTGGCATCACCATCCCCTCTGGCACCGAGCTCCTGGCATCACCATCCCCTCTGGCAGCGAGCTCCTGGCATCACCATCCCCTGTGGCACTGAGCTCCTGGCATCATCATCCCCTCTGGCACCGAGCTCCTGGCATCACCACCCCTCTGGCAGTGAGCTCCTGGCATCACCATCCCCTCTGGCAGTGAGCTCCTGGCATCACCATCCCCTCTGGCAGCGAGCTGGCATCACCACCCCCTCTGGCAGCGAGCTCCTGGCATCACCATCCCCTCTGTCACTGAGCTCCTGGCATCACCATCCCCTCTGTCACCGAGCTCCTGGCATCACCATCCCCTCTGGCAGTGAGCTCCTGGCATCACCATCCCCTCTGGCAGTGAGCTCCTGGCATCACCATCCCCTCTGGCAGTGAGCTCCTGGCATCACCATCCCCTCTGGCAGTGAGCTGGCATCATCATCCCCTCTGTCACCGAGCTCCTGGCATCACCATCCCCTCTGGCAGTGAGCTCCTGGCATCACCATCCCCTCTGGCAGTGAGCTGGCATCACCACCCCCTCTGGCAGCGAGCTCCTGGCATCACCATCCCCTCTGTCACTGAGCTCCTGGCATCACCATCCCCTCTGTCACCGAGCTCCTGGCATCACCATCCCCTCTGGCAGTGAGCTCCTGGCATCACCATCCCCTCTGGCAGCGAGCTCCTGGCATCACCACCCCCTCTGGCAGTGAGCTGGCATCACCACCCCCTCTGGCAGCAAGCTCCTGGCATCACCCACTCTCTGGCAGTGAGCTCCTGGCATCACCATCCCCTCTGTCACTGAGCTCCTGGCATCACCACCCCCTCTGGCAGCGAGCTGGCATCATCATCCCCTCTGGCAGCGAGCTCCTGGCATCACCATCCCCTCTGGCACCGAGCTCCTGGCATCACCATCCCCTCTGGCAGTGAGCTCCTGGCATCACCACCCCCTCTGGCACCGAGCTCCTGGCATCACCATCCCCTCTGGCACTGAGCTCCTGGCATCACCACCCCCTCTGGCAGTGAGCTCCTGTCATCACCACCCCCTCTGGCACCGAGCTCCTGGCATCACCATCCCCTCTGGCAGCGAGCTGGCATCACCATCCCCTCTGGCACCGAGCTCCTGGCATCACCATCCCCTCTGGCACCGAGCTCCTGGCATCACCATCCCCTCTGGCACTGAGCTCCTGGCATCACCATCCCCTCTGGCAGTAGCTACTGGTTTCACCATCCCCTCTGACACCGAGCTCCTTGCATCACCCACTCTCTGGGTTAACAAAACTTACCCCTCAGATCCCCTTTATCTACATACTTGCTCTCAGCTTAAATCTGAACCTTCTTATTTCTGATAGCAGTGCCATGGGATACAGACTCTGACTATCTTTCCTAACTATGCATCTCACAAATACTTGGGGGGGATTAGGAGAATGAGAAAAGAAGTGGCAGATGGAACAGAGTGTCAGCAAGTGTATGGTCATGCACTTTGGTAGGTGGAATAAAGGCACAAACTATTTTCTAAATGGGCAGAAAACTCAAAATCCAAAGTGCAAAGGGTGTCAGTGGTGAAGAAGACAATGTTAGCATTCATTTTGAGAGGGCTAGGATATAAAAGCAAGGATATGATGCTGAGGCTTTATAAGGCATTGGTCAGACTGCACTGTCAGTATTGTGAGCACTTTGGGATCCCTTGTCTAAGGAAAGCTATGCTGGCATTGGAGAGTCCAGAGGAGGTCCATGAGAATGATCCCAGAAATGGAAGGGTTGACAGATGAGGAGCTTTTGATGTCTCTGCTCACCCCCTTTCCAACTTGTCCAATCTCTCCCCATAGCTATTGTCCTCCAATCCAGTGTAGTGAATCTCCTCTGCTCTCTCTGCAGCATCACCACATCCAGCCATTAGTGTGGTGACCAGACTGCACACATTTCTACAAGTTGTTTCTCCAAAACAACTAAACGTTGTTTTGTAAAGATGCAACCGAGTCTTACACATCATATTTGACAGCCTGACCTATGAATGCCTTTTTCACCAGGATAGCCACTTGTAATGTGACTTTCAGGGAACTGTGGACTTAAAGCCCAAGATCCTACTGAACATCCCATTCCTTAGTGCCTTAGTCTTCTGGAGCAGCCTAGCACGTGGGACCTTTGTAAACGCCTTACTAAAGTTCATATAGACAATGGCAGAATCAGAATTGCTGACGTCTGTCGGGAATTTTGTTGTTTTGTGGTAGCAGTACAATATTTATTACAATAAATAAATCATGCCCGGAAAAGAATAGTGAGGTAGTGTTCATGGACCTTTCAGAAATCTGATGGTCGAGGGGTAGAACGAAGACTGTTTATAAAAACGTTGATCTTCTTTGTGATCAATACATCAGCATCTGCAGGATCTCATGTGGATAATTATCGCCTTCTTCAATCTTCTTAAAAAAACTCCATTAAGTAACTGAGATAACGTTTCCCCAACTCAAAACCACACTAATCTGCTCTTTCCCTTCCAAATATCCACATCCCTTTGAATTTTCGTCAGTAATTTCACTCCCATTAATGGAGGTGTCAGCTTTTTGTTATAACCTCACCTTCCCTTGCTACCTGTCTCAGCCCAGATTATTCTCAACCTTACCTCAGTCGCCATTAGCCGGAACTACAATGTCTTGTCTGTCATCACATGAGCCAAATGTTGGCTCTGGATTTCTCCTCAGGGCTTATTCATGAAGCCTTCCCCATGAGTGGGTTTAGCCGCCAGGCAGTGGCGGTTTGAGATCGGAGTTTTCCTTCTCCTAGATGAGCTGCCAGCCTCGGCTGATGAGCCCCATCGGCCCAAAGTGACTGGTTTTTGGACCCATTACCTGCCTTTTCCTGTCCTCCTGTCGGTAGAAATTATTCCAACTGGGCTTGGTAGCTAAGCCACATGTGAGGGCCAGGGGTTGCACTTGTTGTCAGAGGCTATTTGAGACGCATGGCATTGATAGGTAGAGGGAGCTTATCACCACTACCACCCCCCACACCTTGGTTATGACATCCTTAAGGAACCATTCACCTCGTGCTGCCATAGAACACAGCATCCATCAAAGACCCCCATCATTGTTGCAAATTCTCTCTGGTTGGGTTTTCAAAGTGTTGTTTGCATAATCGCAGTTCAATCTTAGAACACAGAACTTAGAACAGTACAGCACAGGAACAGGCCCTTCAGCCCACAGTGTTGTGCCAAACCAATTAAGTTAGTAACCAAATAGCAAACTAATCCTTTCTCCCTACACAATGTCCACATCCTTTTATTTTCCTCATTTTCATGTGCCTATCTAAAAGTCCCTGATTCGTCTGCCTCTGCCGCCACCCAGAAAACGCATTCCAGGCACCCACCACTCTGTGTGTTTAAAAATACTTGTCCCTCACATCGTCTTTGGTCCCGGAGGAATGCTGTTTCATTTGACTGTGTTCATGTGTATGGAAATATAGAAACATCGAAAACCTACAGCACAATGCAGGCCCTTCGGCCCACTATGCTGTGCCAAAAATGTACCTACTTTAGAAATTACCTCAGGTTATCCATAGCCCTCTATTTTTCTAAGCTTCACGTACCTATCCAGGAGTCTCTTAAAAGACCCTATTGTTTCCGCCTCCATCGCCGCCACCAGCAGCCCATTCCATGCACTCTCCACTCTCTGTGTAAAAAAAACTTACCCCTGACATCCCCTCTGTACCTACTTCCAAGCACCTTAAAACTGTGCCCTCTCGTGTTAGCCATTTCAGCCCTGGGAAAAAGCCTCTGACTATCCACACAATCAATGCCTCTTATCATCTTATACACCTCTATCAGGTCACCTCTCATCCTCCGTCATTCCAAGGAGAAAAGGCTGAGTTCACTCAACCTATTCTCATAAGACATGCTCCCCAATCCAGGCAACATCCTTGTAAATCTCCTCTGCACCCTTTCTATGGTTTCCACATCCTTCCTGTAGTGAGGGAACCAGAACGGAGCATAGTACTCCAAGTGGGGTCTGACCAGGGTCCTATATAGCTGTAACATTACCTCTTGGCTCTTGAATTCAATCCCAAGGTTGATGAAGACCAATACATTGTATGCCTCCTTAACCACATAGTCAATCTGCGCAGCTGCTTTGAGTGACCTATGGACTCGGACCCCAAGATCCCTCTGATCCTCCACACTGTCAAGGGTCTTACCATTAATACTATATTCTGCCATCATACTTGACCTACCAAAATGAACCACCTCACACTTATCTGGGTTGAACTCCATCTGCCACTTCTCAGCCCAGTTTTGCATCCTATCAATGTCCCGCTGTAACCTCTGACAGCCCTCCACACTATCCACATCACCCCCAGTGTATGGGTGAATGACAAGAAAAACGTTACAAAAAAATCAAAATATCTTTGAGCATATTTGACTGAAGGCGGTTCACTGCACTCCTCTCACCTCGACTCGAAGCCCTGATGATTTATAAACCAATGGACAACACGATGTTGACATGGTAAGTTGCCATTACGTAGAAGGATTTCTCAGAACGTAGAAAGATTTATTATGTTGGAAGAATTCCACCCCACCTCCCCTCAGATGCTGAGTTCCTCCTGCAGATGGTTACTGTAGAATACCATAAAACTGTAATACGTAGGATCAGAATTCGGCCATTCAGTCTGCTCCACCATTCCATTATGGCTGATTTATTATCCCTCTCAATCCCTTTCTCCAGCCTTCTTCTTGTAACCTTTGATTCCCTGATAAATCAAGAATGTCTGCTTTAAGTATACCCAATGATTTGCCTTCAACAGCCACCTGGCTAAAGAAGTTCCCCCTCCCTGTTCTAAATGGATGTCCCTCAATTTTGAGGCTGTGCCCCCCCCCCCCCCAAACATCCACATCCACTCTATCTAAGTCTTTCAGTATGCAAAAATTTTTTTTAATGAGATTCCCCTTCATTCTTCTAAACTCCAGTGCGTTCAGGCCCAGAGCCAATCAAAGGCTCTTCATACATTAACCCTTTCAATCCTGGAATCATTCCTGTGAACCTACTCTGGAACCTCTCCAATGTCAGCACATCTTCTCTTAGATATGGGGCTGAAAACTGCTCACAGTAGTCTAAATGCACTCTGACCAATGTCTTATAAAGCCTCAGCATCACATCCTTGCTTTTATATTCCAGTTGTTTTGAACTTTGGAACCCTCCCCCAGAGAGTGAACACGGTCTCTGGTACTGCTCAAGCTTGAGATTGTGATATTTTTTGATGCTGTAAGTTTGGGGAGATGGAAATTAGACAGGACAGTGGAGTGGTGGTGCAGAGTCATCAATCAGATTCCAGAGGCCTCGTCCCATCTCTAGTTCATATTCTATGTCTCTGATATTAGATTCATGGAGCAATACAGCATTGAAACAGTTGCTTCAGCCCAACGACCAAGGTGCAGTTTTGAGCTAGTCCCATATGCCTGTAAACCTTTCCAATCCATGGACCTAGAAAGGCCTAGATAGAGTGGATGTGAAGGGGATGTTTCCTGGGGGGGGGGCACAGAATAGATGGGAGTCCATTTAGAACAGTGATGAAGAGGAATTTCTTTAGCTAGAGGGTGGTGAATCTGTGGAATTCATTGCCTCAGATGGCTTGCAGACCAAGTCATTGGGTATATTTAAAGCGGAGGTTGGCAGGTTCTTGGTTAGTCGTCATAGGTTATGGGAGAAGGCAGGAGAATGAGGTTGAGAGGGCCTAATTCTGCTGCTATGTTTTATGGTCTATGGCTTCCTGCCCAAGTATCTTATAAATGTTGTAATTGTTCCCGCCTCTACCACTTCCTCTGGCAGCTCATTCCATGTACCCATCGTCCTCTGTGTGGCAAAGCCTGCCTCTCAGGTTACCTTTTAAATCCTGCAGCTTCTTGACTATCACCTCTCACCTGTGCTGTTTAGTTTTCCATTCCCCTGGAGAAAATACAGAGATCATCCACCTCATCGGATCTTCCTATCGTGCACCAACAGAACTGCACACAATATCCCATCGTGCATAGGGGCAACATGATGTCCAAATTTGCTGTACCAAACTTCGTTTGTCTTTTACAATTGGTTCCCACTGATCTCCACACTTCTCCATCCAGTGATCCGCAGATCTTGGGATCAATTACACACAGTGGCCACTTTATTAGGTACACCTACTTGTTAATGCAAGTATCTAATCAGCCAGTCACGTGGCAGCAACTCAATGCATAAAAGCATGCAGACATGGTCAAGAGGTTCAGTTGTTGTTCAGACCAAGCATCAGAACGGGGAAGTAATGTGATATAAGTGAATTGGACCATGTTGGTGCCAGATGAGGTGGTTTGAGTATCTCTGAAACTGCTGATCCCTGTGATTTTCTTTTAGCTACTGAGTGTATTCAGCTCAGCCTGCTGTTGGTGAAAATGAGCCTGAAGCTGTTGGTTGTCCTAGAATGTGATCACCAAAACCCCCACCCAGAGCCTTCTCCTGTGACTATAACACCTTGTCATTGATTTGTGCAATTCATATGATACAGGAGCAGAAATAGGCCATTTGGCCCATTGAGTCTTCTCCGCCATTTCATCATGGATGATCCAATTTTCCTCTCAGCCCTAGTCTCCTGCCTCCCCCCACTCCGGTGTATCCCTTCAAGAATCTAAGAATCTATCAACCTCTGCCTTTAATATACATATAGGATAGGCCTCCACAGCTGTCTGTGGCAAAGAATTCCAGAGATTCACCACCCGCTGGGTAAAGAAATTCCTCCTTATCTCTGTTCTAAAAGGATGCCCCTCTAATCTGAGGCTGTTTCCTCTGACCCTAGACTCCACCAATATAGAAAACATCCCCTCCACATCCATTCACTCTATCACTCTTTCAACATTCAATAGGTTTCAATGAGGTCACCTCTCATTCTTCTGAATTCTATTGAATACAGGCCCAGGACCATCAAACACTCTTTATATGACAAGTCGTTGAATCTTGGAATGTTTTTTTGTGAACCTCCTTTGAGCCAGCTTCAGCATCAGCACTTCATTTCTAAGATAAGGGGCCCAAAAATGCTCAAGGTGAATTTAACCCCATTAAATTCAATTGCTTTCCTATAATCAAACCCAACAATACACACAAAGCTCTCACCAGAGTTCAAAGTAAATTTATTATCAAAGTGCATATATGTCACCATATACACTCCTGAGATTCATTTTCTTGTGGGCATTCACATTAAATACAAAGAAAAAACAAAATAATAATAATAATAATAATAATAATACATAAGTAATAAATATTGAGAACATGAGTTGTTAGAAAGTTAGTTTGTGGAATCAGTTCAGAGGTGAAGTTATCCCCTTATCCAAGAACCTGATGGTTGAGGGGCGAATACTGTTCCTGTACCTGATGACGTGGGACCTGATGCTCCTGTACCTTCTTCCTGATGGCAGCCATGAGAAAAGAGCATGTCCTGGATGTGGGGATCCCTGGTGCTGGAAGCTGCTTTCCTGCAACAGTGTTTCATGCAGATGTGCTCAATGCTGGGCCTGGGCCATATCCATTACTTTTTATAGGCTTTTCCGTTCAAGGGCATTGGTGTTTCTGTGCCACGGCCTAGAGAAAGCAGAGGGAAATAACATTCTTGATCAGGAAAAGATAGAAAATGTTGCTCATTTTAAAACTTGAATTCGATCCAATAAAAACCTACAAAATTCCAGATAAAATATTTCACCATGACAACAAAACAGTACTATCTAGTCACAGGCCACTGGGTGAGTGTCTGAAAGTCCCAGACAGCAGTCAAAAAGCTGCCCGAGGCCTGGCTGTTGAACAACTGCCTGTCCCAGGACATCATCTCAGTCACAAATCAGAGAGATATCAGTTCCCTACTTGCCCCAGAATCAGAATCAGGTTTATCATCACCAGCATGTGACATGAAATTTGTTACTTAAACAGCAGCAGTTCAATGCAATACATAACCTAGCAGAGAAAAAATAAAATAAAATAAAAATAATAAATAAATAAGTAAATCAATTCCATATATTGAATAGATTTTTTAAACCGTGAAAGAATATTGTATATTAAAAAAAATTGAGGTAGTGTCCAAAGATTCAATGTCCATTTAGGAATCGGATGGCAGAGGGGAAGAAGCTGTTCCTGAATCGCTGAGTGTGTGCCCTCAGGCTTCTGTATCTCCTACCTGATGGTAACAGTGAGAAAAGGGCACGCCCTGGGTGCTGGACATCCTTAATAATGGACACTGCCTTTCTGAGATACCGCTCCTAAAGATGACCTGGGTGCTTTGTGGCTAGTACTCAAGATGGAGCTGACTAGATTTACGACCTTCTGCAGCTTCTTTCGGTCCTGTGCAGTAGCCCCTCCATACCAGACAGTGATGCAGCCTGTCAGAATGCTCTCCACAGTACAACTATAGAAGTTTTTGAGTGTATTTATTGACATGCCAAATCTCTTCAAATTCCTAATAAAGTATAGCCGCTGTCTTGCCTTCTTTATGACTACATTGATATGTTGGCACCAGGTTAGATCCTCAGAGATCTTGACACTGAGGAACTTGAAGCTGCTGACTCTCTCCACTTCTGATCCCTCTACGAGGATTGGTATGTGTTCTTTTGTCTTATCCTTCCTGAAGTCCACAACTAGCTCTGTGTACACCACTCCACTAGTTGGCACTCCTGTACGCCCTCTCATCACCACCTGAGATTCTACCAACAATGGTTGTATCATTAGCAAATTTATAGATGGTATTTGAGCTAAGCCTAGCTACACAGAGAGAGTAGAGCAGTGGGCTAAGCACACACCCCTGAGGTGCGCCAGTGTTGATCGTCAGCGAGGAGGATATGTTATCACCAATCCGCACAGATTGTTGTCTTCTGGTTAGAAAGTCAAGGATCCAATTACAGAGGGAGGTACAGAGGCCCAGGTACTGCAACTTCTCGATCAGTATTGTGGGAATGATGGTATTAAGTGCTGAGCTATAGTCGATGAACAGTATCCTGACGTACCAGGTTGTCTAAAGACATGTGGAGAGCAGTTGAGATTGTGTCTGCTGTTGACCCATTGTGGTGATTGGCAAATTGCAGTGTGTTCAGGTCCTTGCTGAGGCAGGAGTTCAGTCCAGTCCTGACCAACCTCTCAAAGCATTTCATCACTGTCGATGTGAGTGCTACTGGGCGACAGTCATTAAGGCAGCCCACATTATTATTCTTAGGCACTGTATAATTGTTGCCTCACCCCTCACCCAAGCCAGGGGAAGTCTTTTTCAGACCGGGTCTAATGCACCCATACCACACTTCTCCATCGCTCAGTCACCTCTATGAAGAAAGATGGGAGCATTAAGGGACCAGTCAGCCCCTCAACCCTGTTCTACATCAGTCAGACTCATCCAAACTTATGCTACAAAATGCAAGATCTCCCAGTAACTAGCCCTTTTGAAAGCCTCCAATTACCTATGACTTTACAGAAAGGGAACCATCAAGTTAAATTTCAAGTTTAATTGTAATTCAGCCATACAAGTGAATACAGCCAAACAATACAGCGTTCCTCCAGGGCCAGGTGTGAAACACAGAACCAACAGTCACACGCAGCACAAGGCACATGTAGTTAGGATAGCAGAAACACATAGTCACTGAAAGTAATAATAATCCAGCCCAAGTCCCTGAGTGTCACAGCCTGTAGATTGATGGTTGTCCAGGAGCTACAACTGTCTGCAGTTCCTCATCACGTGCTGGCATAGCTGCAGGTGAAGGTAATCCAGCAAGTGATCACTGGAGGACAGCACCGATAGATGGGGCCAGCCCAGTCTCTCGCTGTGCCACACTCCCCCCAGCGTCTCCTCCCCTAAGTGGCTGCGGCAGACACCCCACTGGTCCGTGCAAAAGCCATGGCCACGCAGCTCCCCCGCTGTTGATCTCGCCAATGAGCCAGCGAACCCGACTTGCCGTATCCTACATAACCGATGTCCACCAGGGTCTCGTGATTACATGAAAAACGTGTGTGGTATAACAACATCAGCACAAGTTGAAGGATTAACGTTCTTCAGGTCCATTCCAGAGCCTGGTGGCAGTGAAGAAGAAGATGTTGATGTGTAGTTCTTCGGGCTCCTGTACCTTCTGTCTGAAGGCAGCATTGAGAGGAGGGCATGGCTTGGATGGTGGGGCCCCGGATGATCTCGAGACATCGGCTCTGTAGGTGTCCTTGATAAAGGGATGAGCTATACCTGTGATGGAACTGACTGAGTTCCACCAATGTCTGTGGCTTTATGTTGTGGAGTTCCCATACCAGGCTACGATGCAACCAGTCCGAATGTTCTCTACTGTACATCTGTAGAAGTTAGTGTCAGTCTTTGATGACATGCCAAATCTCCTTAAACTTCTCAAAAAGTAAAGCAGCCAGCACGTCTTCTGTGTGGTGGCATCTACACTCAGTGCCTGTACTGCTTGTACCTAATATTCATGGTCTTCTGCTGCTGTAGCCCATCCCCTTCAAGGTTCAACATGTTGTGTGTTCAGAGATGCTCTTCTGCACACCACTGTTGTAATCAGGAATCGGGAATCAGGTTTATTATCACTGGCATGTGTCATGAAATTAGTTAACACGTGGTTATTTCAGTTACTGTTGCTTGAACCAGTCTGGCCATTCTCCTCTGACCTCTCTCATTAACAAGGCATTTTCACCTACAGAACTTCTGCTCATGGGATTTGTTTTGTTTTTCACACTATTGAAACTCTAGAGACTGTTGTTCATGAAAATCCCAGCAGTTTCTGAGATACTCAAACCACCCTGTTACAGGAAGAAGGTTCTGGAATGGACCCAGTGTTGACTGAGGCAGGATCAGCTTTCTGAATGTTGTCCACATGGAATGGGGGTGTTGGTGACTGCGCTCCAGGACAGTCAACAGCCTCAGGCTCATTTTCTCCAAAAGCAGGCTGAGCTGACTACTCTCAGTGGCCAATGGTTCAATGTTTCAGCATCGGAGAATGTATACCTAAAATCTGTAGTCATCTTCAAAACAGAAGAAAGCAAACCAAGAGTGAAAGACAGAAAACGTTAGAACCCCAAAGTCCTCGGAGATTATCCCAGGAGATCAGCATCTTCTGAGATACTCAAACCACCCTGCCTGGCAGCAACAATCGTCCATGGTCAAAGTCACTTCAATCACATTTCTTCCCCCATTCTGATATTTGATCTGAACAACTGAACCTCTTGACCACGTCTGCATGCTTTTGCTGCCACATGATTGGCTGGTTAGCTGTTTGCATTAATGTACGAATAAAGAGGCCTCCAAGTGTATGCGATGGACCCAGGGGTCAGAACTGGAAATAACTGCAGGAATTGGATGCAGCCTTTTTAAACTTCATAGTGGTACTGAAGATACGGTAAAGGATGTTGAGCAATCCATTTTATGATGATTTATTGGAAAGAAAATGAAACCGAGAAGAAAGGCAGCCCTCCCAGAAAGCACTCGGATTCTGTCGGCTTCCAGCTGTGACCCTTGTCCACTGAAAAATCTTTCCCTGGGACTGCAGTGCACAAACAACTCTCTGCAACTTGTTCTGTGTACTTGAGACTCCATGGTGACCGGGCGGAAGATGGCCGCTTTCCTCTGATCTCCAGTTAACATCGATACATTCCAATTATAGTCATACAAGTTGCTCTGCTGTTGGAGATGACAGCTTTGTATAATGTCAGTTCAAGGGTTTAATTAATTTTCAGACATGTATTCCTGATAATCTTATATTATCATAGGCAAGGGATGACTTATGGAGGGCTTTAAACTCGGGAAAAGTTTGGTAGGACAGAGACAGATGGAGCATCTCCAGTTTTGTGGTGAAGAGCAGGAGCGGGGTCATTGATGTAAGGAAACCAAGCAGGGAATTTGGGAGAATGTGCTTTCCCCAGAGTGTGGTGAGAATGTGGAACTGATTCCCACGGGTCTCGTTTTCTTTCTCTGTGAGAAAGCTGCAATAACAAAGCAGGGAGACTGGAAAAGACGCATACTCTGAGGAGGCAGGGGGAGGGGGTGAGCAGGGCCAGATTTACCCCAGACAGGCACACACACACACTAATGCAAGCACACATGCACAAGCATGCAGATTAACACGTACATGCACATAAAGGTGAATGCACACACACACAGACACACACACACACTTTCATTCACTCACACACATGCACTCACACTCACCCACAGACTCTCATACACGGATACACACACACACACACACACACACAGTCATACTCACAAACACTCACTCACAAATGCACACACATATACTCTCACACACAATCACACACACTCACTTACACACTCACTTGCACACACACACTTACTCACATGCACACATACTCACTTTCTCTCACACACAGAGACACAATGACTCACTCATAAATGCACACACACATACCTAGACTCAATCACACTCAAACACACTCACTCTCTCTCACCCACACACTCAATCACTCACACATGTACACTCACTCACACACACACACTCACACTCTCTTTCACACACACACATTCAATCACACTCACACTCACTCACATACTCATTCTCACACACACACTCTCGCTCACACTCACTCTCACACATGCACACACACAGATTCACTCTCACACACATATACTCACCCACAAACACACACACTCACAGACACACATTCTCACTCACACACACTCACTCACTTACACACACACACACACACAAACTCACTCATAAACACACACTTGCACATACACACACCCCAGACTCACTCATAAACACACACATACAGACACATAGACTCTCTCTCTCATACACACCCCCAGACTCACTCATAAACACACACACACACACACACACACACACACACACACACACACACACACACACACACACACACACACACACCCCCCCCCCCCCCCCCGCTAGACACTCCGTTGTTATGTCTTTTCTTCATTATACTTTAATAGCGAGAGTAGTATGTTTGGTGAAGTTGTAACCGTGGCAACATTTCATTGATCAAGTGTGCTTTCTTAAAATCTCCTTTCTTTCCCTTGTTAATCATTCCCTTTTGGCAGTTACCGAGCTAACCCTCTGCCTGCTTACGTGTGACCCTGTAACATGTCAGGTGAATGGTACAGCACTCAGAGTGTGGTCTGCTGATAAGAAATGTGTTGTAAATCAATGGAATGAATGGCAGGTGGAATTTAATGCAGCCAAGTGTGGGGTGTTGCAGTTCAGTAGGACCAACCAGGGTAGGTCTTACACAGCGAACGGTAGGGACTGGGGAGTGGGGTAGAACAAAGGGATTTGGGAATCCAGGTTCATAATTCCTTGAAAGTGGCATCACAGGTAGAAAGAGTTGAAAAGAGAGCTTTTGGCACATTGGCCTTCGTAAATCAAAGTACAGGATGTTATGTTGAAATTGTGTAAGATGATGTTGAGGCCTAATTTGGAGTATCGTGTGCAGTTTTGGTCACCTACCTACAAGAAAGATGTAAATAAGATTGAAAGATTTCAGAGGAAACTTACAAGGATGTTGCCAGGACTGGAGGACCTGTAAGAAAAGGTTGAAAAGTTTTTGGGACTTTATTCCTTAGAATGTAGAAGATTGAGGGGAGATATGAAAGAGAGATATAAAATTATAAAGAGCATAGACCATAAGATAGAGGAGCAGAATTAGGCCATTTGGCCCATGGCATCTGCTCCGCAGATAGGGTAAATGCAAGCTGGCTTCTTCCACTGAGGTTCAGTGAGAATACAACTAGAGGTCATAGGTTTAAGGGGAACCTGAGGGGAACTTCTTCACTCGGAGGATGGAGAGAGTGTGGAACAAGCTGCCAGCACAGGTGGTGGATGTGGTTCGATTTTAATGTTTACGAGAAACTTGTAAAGGTACATGGATGTGGGGGGGGGGGGGGTAGCAAAACCATGAAGGGCTATCGCCCAAGTGCAGGTTGATGGGACTAGGCAGGTTAATGGTTCAACATGGACTAGATGGGCAGAAGGGCCTGTTTCTGTGCTGTAGTGTTCTATGACTCTTTGACTCTAAGTGTAAGCTGTTACATTTTGGAAGGACAGATCAAGGTTAGGTTGTTACACTGAATGAAAGGTCACTGGGTATTGTTGAAGAACAGAGGGAAATTGAGGTACTGGGGCATTGTTCCATTTGAGTGGGATCACAGGTAACAGGACAGTGAAGAAAGTTTTCGGAACACTGCTGTTTATCTGTTACGGCACTGAGTACAGGAGTTAGGATGCTACGTTGCTTCTAACCCCTTCCTTTCCAGTCCTGAAGAAGGGTCTTGGCCTGAAACATCAACTGTTTATTCACTTCCATAGGTGCTGCCTGACCTGCTGAGTTCCTCCAGCATTTTGTGTGTGTTGCTCTGGATTTCCAGTGCCTGCAGAATCTCCTGTGTTTAAGTGACGTTGCTGCTGCACAGAATGTTGCTGAGGCCTCATCTGGAGTAACATATTGCGTTTTGGTCACGTTGTTATAGGAAGGATGTGCTCAAAATGGAAAGTGTGTGGAAAAGATTTCCAAGGATGTTGCCAGGACTGTAGAGATTGAGTTATAGGGAGAGGTTGGCCAGGCTGGGTCTTTATTCTTTGGAGCATAAGAGAATGAGGAGTGGGTAAAATCATAAAGGGCACATACAGGATTCAAGATCGTTTAATGTCATTTCCTGTACACAAGTGTAAAGGAGAACAAAATAATTGTCACTCTGGATCCGATGCAGCACAAAAAAACACAATAAGATAAAGAGTACAATAATAATAAAAACACAATAAATATAAGTGCTTAAGATATCTTTTACACATTGATTGATTGTGTGTTCATAAAGTGACACTAAGATGTACATAAAATGACTGACAGGAAATAATAAAGTAGTGGTCGAGTTTCGAGGTGAAAGGCTTAATAAGGTCCTGAGTGGCAACTGTTTCACACAATAGATTGTAGGTGTATGGAACCAGCTTCCAGAAGAAGTGGTTCAGGCAGGTACGTTAGATATACTTAAGGAGCATGTGGACAAGTGTATGGATGGCAAGCATTTAGAGGGATAAGCAATGTTCCCTCTAATCTTTATTTACAGCTGTACGTACCAACCATTGATCTGAGCTGGAAATTTTTACACAGCCTGAAAATTGCACGGAACTTTAAATGATTATTTTTGTGATATGCATTGGTGTTCAGTGGGCTGGTGGCTTATTAACAATGAGTTACCGACTTCCATTCTGTGTTCATTGTTACAATTTGTAACTGCTGTAACTCGAGACACTGACAATGTAAATACGTTGAAGATGTTTCAAGTGAAGGTTATGGTACGTTATGTTGTGTTATTTAGAAAATCTATAGATTATAATCATTAACACAATAACAGTATTTCACAATTAACGTAGATTTAAAAACGATATTAACATTATATAAAAGAATATTCCATCTGCACGACAACAAAGGCAATGTGCACAGGAGCATTTCAGTTACTGCATGGCCGTGCACCCATGCAGTTTAGAGGGAACAGTGGTGGGACAAAGGCTGAGAAATGGGATTAGCTTGAATATAAATCTTGTTCCGCATGAACACGTTTAGGCCAAAGGACCTTTCTGCATGTTGTACAGCTCGACCACCCTAAATCACAGCTGTATGTTCAGGCATTTAGTGGAAGAAATTCTAATACAGGTGACCCGCAACCCCCCCCCCAGTATATAGATGTCTGGGTAACAGAAATTCACCCCTACAAAATTTACAAATCACCACCATAAGGAAGAAGGTATAGGAGCCTCAGGTCCTACACCACCAGGTTCAGGAACAGTTATTACCCCTCAGCCACCAGGCCCTTGAACCAGAGGGGAGAACTTCACTCACCTCAACACTGAACTGTTTCCACAACTTCTGGACTCACTTTCAAGAATTCATCTCATGCACTCCCTGAATATTTATTGCTTATTTATTTATTATGATTTGTCTGCTTTACTTCTCTTTATATTTGCACACTTTGTTGTCTTTTGCAGATTGGGTGTCTGTCTTGTGTATGATTTTTCATTGATTTTATTGTGTATTTATGAATGCCCACAAGAAAATAAATCTCAGGGTTGTAAATGACAACATACATGGACTTTGAAAATTAATTTACTTTGAACTTTGAAAAATCTGAGATATAGAATCAATTGGTAACTTGGTAAGTTGGTTGATTATTGTCACATGTACCGACAGTGAAAAGCTTGTCTTGCACACCGTTCATATAGATCAGACCATTACACAGTGGATTGAGATAGAACAAGGGAAAACAATGACAGATTGCAGAATAAAGTGTAACAGCTACAGAGAAAGTGCAGTGCAGGTACACAAAGATAAAATGTACGGTTGAAATGGTGGGCAACCTGTGACATCTAACGACTCTTTGTTCTGATCTAGACAGTGGGATCCCATCCCTCTGTGCAAACCAGCACAAAGCAGAGCCCCAGAACGTTGAACGGGGAACTCCAGGCATGCCCATCGCCTGCGGAGAACGTCACAGATGGTAAAGACTGCCAGACTGACAAAACACCATTCAACTCCACGCTTGAGAAATCTGATCATCCTGCCCCTCTTCCCTGTGCTACTTTGACAACGTATCTTCGAACAATACTCCATGTCCACTCGGGTTCCGGGGGGCAGGGGGCTCAGTGTTCCCGTCATGTCCACTCGGGTTCCGGGGGGGGGGGGGCTCAGTGTTTACGTTGTGCTTGGCCATTCAGGTCAGAGTGGCAAATGGGGGACAAGTAAGAACAATTCATTTTCTGCAATTGGAGATCAGAGACCTTCCTCCCCTCCCTGAACGTCATTACTGATAGGAAACAAGATACATAAGCTCCATCCGTTTTAAAGTTTCAGCTCTGTTTTTGTTGGTTTAAGCCCACCAAGACCTTGAGATAAACTGTAGCGGGACGAGTGGTTGTAAATGGACTGTACTCCGCCTGGAGGTCAGTGACCAGCGGTGTTCTGCAGGGATCTGTTGTGGGGCCTCTGCTGTTGTGTTTTTTAAATAATTGACTTGGGTGAGGAAGTACAAGAATGAATTAGTAAGTTTGCAGATGATACGAAAGTTAGTGGTGTTGTAGATTGGAGGAAAATATCGGGAGGATGTCAGAAGCAGGTTTTTTTACACAAGGAGTGGTGGTTGTATGGAGCATACTGTGGCGGCTGAGGCAGATACATTAGGGCCATTTCAGAGACTTTTAACTAGGCGCATGGATGATAGAAGAAGGGAGGGCTATGTTGGAGGGGAGTCTTAGATTGATTTTGGAGTAAGTTAAAAGATCTGCACATTGTGGGCTGAAGGGCCTGTACTGATCTATGTTCTATAGCGCTGGTGCCAGTATTGAGGGAGCACTGGAGGGTAGTACTGGGTAGTGGGGTGGTTTCTGCTGTTGTTGTGTAGGGGTTTGGCATCAGCAGAGATACATCTCTTAAGGAGCAACATTGAAAGAGCACAGAGAAAATTTACAAGGATGTTGCTGGGACTTGAGAACCTGAGATGTATAAAAAGGTTGAATAGGTTAGGACTTTATTTCTAGAATGTGGGAGATTTGATAGAGGTATACAAAATGATAAGGGATAAATGTAAGCAGGCTTTTTCCACTGAGGTTGTGTGAGCCTCCAACTAGAGGTCATGGGTTAAGGTTGAAATGTTTAAGGGGAACAGGAGAGGGAAACTTCCTCACTCAGAAGATGGTGAGAGTGTGGAGTGAACTGCCCATGAGGGGTCAATTTCAACAGTTAAGAGGAGTTTGGATAGTTGCATGGATGGGAGGGATAGGGAGGTCTTTGTTCCAGGTTCAGGTCAATGAGACTAGGCAGATTAATGATTCAGCATGGTCTAGATGGGACAAAGGGCCTGTAGTGTTGTACATGACTCTTTGACAATACCCATGAGAAGATCTTCTCAGTGGGAATCGGCCTCTCCTGAAGGCTCACATAACTAAAGAATTCAACTATAGTTACATGGGAGAACAGACTCCATTTTACCATGAGATTCTGCAGATGCCGGAAATCCAGAGCCTGAGGATATGAACCTAGAGTTTGGAACAGCAGCAGACCCTCAGGCCCTCACAACCTGCCTGCCCCACGTGATCTCATTATAACCTCAGTTCCACATTCCCAGCTACCCCAGTTACCTTCATACCTTTTGAGTTTCAAGTATTCATCCATCTCTGTCTTCAAACACTTTGCTTCTGCTGCTCTTTGAGGGAGAGATTTCCAAATACTCAAGGTCCTCAACATTTTTGCTTTTGTAGTCATAGAACATAGACCAGTACAGCGCCTTTGGCCCACATGTTGTGCCGACATTTTAACCTACTCTCAGATCAATCTAACCCTTCCCTCCCACAGAGCCCTCCAATTTTCTATCATCCATGTGCCTGTCTAAGAGTCTCTGAAACATCTGTAATGTATCTGCCAGGCAAGGTGTTCCACACACTCACCACTCTTTGTGTTAAAGAAGCCTACCTCTGACATCCCCCCGTCCTTCCTTCAAACACCATAAAGCTATGCCCCTTTGAATTAGCCATTTCTGCCCTGGGAAAATGTCCAACTTTTCCTCCACGAGACAACCATACAAAATTATACAAAGTTTGCAAATTAATGACATTACCTCTTTTGGTAATGATAATCAGGTGTTAAATTTTTTACAGCGTCTCATATTCCTGTGATTTTTTTATATAAGTGGAAAATTACTCTGAAGTACGCCATGTGGACATTAACAGCTTTGCTGGGTTGGAAATATTGGTGTGTTGGAAGCAGTTCACAAAAGCTTTACCAGAATATACAGGTTTCTTGGACAAACTGACAGAGTACTTTTCAGCAGTTCTGGATCCCATATCTAAGAAAGGATGTGCTGGCGTTGGAGAGGATCCAGTGGAGGTTTATGAGAATGATACTGGGAATGAAAGGGTTAAGGTTTGAGGAGTGTTTGATGGCGCTGGGTCTGTACTCTCTGGAGTTTAGAAGAATGAGGGGAACCCGTTGAAACTTATCCGATATTGAAAGGCCTGGATAGAGTGGATGTGCAGAGGATGTTTCCTCTAGTGGGGGAGTCTAGGACCAGAAGGCACAGACTCAGAATAGAGGGGTGTCCATTTAGAATGGAGATGAGTGGGAATTTCTTGAGCCAGAGGGTGGGGAATCTGTGGAATTCATTGCCACAGACAGCGGTGGAGGCCAAGTCATTGAGTATATTTAAAGCGGAGGTTGATAGGTTTTTGATTAGTCAGGGCGTCAAAGGTTACAAGGGGAATGTTGAAAGGGAAAGTAAATCAGCCATGATGGAATTACAGAGCAGACTCGATGGGACAAATGGCCTAATTCTGCTCCTATGTCTTATGAGCAGGGGAGCACAGTTACAAGATAAGGAGGTAGCCATTTAAGAACTAGGGTGCATGGGAACGGGGGTAAGTGAATCTCCGGAACTCTCTGCTCCATGGAGGGTCAATGAGGCTGGATCACAGCAGGTGTTTAAAGACCATTAGACCTGGGAGCAGAATTAGGCCATTTGGCCCATTGAGCCAGCTCCACAAGGAGGAGTAGGGAGATAAATGTCTGAAAGATCAGGGAATTGAGGGCGAAGTGGAACAGGTAGAAGACAGGAGCTGAGCTCTGGGAAGATCAGCCATGGCCATTTTGGAATGTGCATCAGGCTTGAGGCCTACTCTTGCTCCAATTTATTTGCGTTCTTGCTATTAAAGATTAGCTTTGTCACATGTACTGTACGTCAACCATAGTGAAATGCATTGTTTGCGTCAATGACCAACACAGTCTGAGGATGTGCTGGAGACAGCCTGCAAGTGTTGCTAGGTTCCAGGTGCCAACATTGCATGCCCACAACTCACTAACCCTACCCTGTATGTCTTTGGAACGTGGAGAAAACCCAGAGGAAACCCACTCGTTCACAGGGAGAACAAACAAACTCCTTACAGACAGCGGTGGGATCTGAACCCCGATTGCTGGGGCAGTAAAGTGTTGCACTAACCACTATGCTACCATGCCACCCAAGTGATCAACCCTTGCTTCTATTTCTGATATTCTCATCGGTGGAATAATTAAACTTTTTTCTTGCATCAGCTCCAGGCCCTTTACATCCTTCTTGCAGTTAGATGACCAAAATTAGACACAATACTGGTTCCTGTAGATTGTAGAAAATTTGAGATAATTCTGTGTAGACAGGAAGCTGAATATTCCCACAAGTTGTTTACTATTAAGTTAGCAGTGAAGCCTAACACTGGGAATAACTGCAGCCATCAAGGACATTTATACAGAAAAGTGCCAGAGAAAGGGCCAGTAACATCATGAAGGATCCCACCCACCCCGCCCATGGACTGTTTGTCCCACTCCCATCCATGGTAGGACCACTAGACTCAAAAACAGTTGCTTTCTCCAAGCAATGAGGCTGATCACCACCTCCACCCACTAACCCAGCCCTCCACACCCCCAAACACCACTACTTTATCATTTCCTGTCAGTCACCTTATGTACAGACACTTCTGTGCTTACCACCACTTTATGGATAGAGAATCAATCTATGTAAATAAGCTATCTTGTGTCATAGAGTCATAGAACACTACAGCACAGAAACAGGCTGTTGGGTCCATCTAGTCCGTGCCGAACCATCAGTCTGCCTAGTCCCATTGACCTGCACCTGGACCATAGCATATAAATATGCAATACATACAAATATGTATTCATATCTATTTTTATTATTATTTTGTTCTTTATCATCTTTTGCACTACATCAGGTTCAGAGTAACAATTTTGTTCTCCTTATGCTTGTGTATTTGAAGTGACAGTAAACAATCTTGAGTCTTGTGAGGAACAGGCTGAGGCCCGATTGAGCCCTTTGATGTATTTTATGATGAAATTGTAATTGAGGTGTTTTGGAGTGAGAATGGACACAATATGTATGTTTGGTGTTGGCCGGCACTGGACAATAGACAATAGCTTTATGTCTTGACCCTTACTGTTCACAGGGTGATGTGGGGGAGCCTTTATTTACAACACACACAAAATGTTGGAGGAACTCAGCAGGTCAAGTAGTATCTATGGAAATGAACAAACAGTCGAGGTGTCAGAATAGAATAGATTAGAATAGTACAGCACATTACAGGCCCTTCGGCCCACAATGTTGTGCCGACCCTCAAACCCTGCCTCCCATATAACCCCCCACCTTAAATTCCTCCATATACCTGTCTAGTAGTCTCTTAAACTTCACTAGTGTATCTGCCTCCACCACTGACTCAGGCAGTGCATTCCACGCACCAACCACTCTCTGAGTGAAAAACCTTCCTCTAATATCCCCCTTGAACTTTCCTCCCCTTACCTTAAAGCTATGTCCTCTTGTACTGAGCAGTGGTGCTCTGGGGAAGAGGCGCTGGCTGTCCACTCTATCTATTCTTCTTAATATCTTAAGAAGATATTATGTCTCCTCTGATCCTCCTTCTCTCCAAAGAGTAAAGCCCTAGCTCCCTTAATCTCTGATCATAATGCATACTCTCTAAACCAGGCAGCATCCTGGTAAATCTCCTCTGAACCCTTTCCAATGCTTCCACATCCTTCCTATAGTGAGGCGACCAGAACTGGACACAGTACTCCCAAGTGTGGCCTAACCAGTGTTTTATATAGAGCTGCATCATTACATCGCGTCTCTTAAACTCTATCCCTCGACTTATGAAAGCTAACACCCCATCAGCTTTCTTAACCATCCTATCTATCTGTGAGGCAACTTTCAGGGATCTATGGACATGTATCCCCAGATCCCTCTGCTCCTCTACACTACCAAGTATCCTGCCATTTACTTTGTACTCTGCCTTGGAGTTTGTCCTTCCAAAGTGTACCACCTCACACTTCTCCAGGTTGAACTCCATCTGCCACTTCTCAGCCCACTTCTGCATCCTATCAATATCTCTCTGCAATCTTCGACAATCCTCTACACTATCTACAACACCATCAACCTTTGTGTCGTCTGCAAACTTGCCAACCCACCTTTCTACCCCCACATCCAGGTCGTTAATAAAATTCATGAAAAGTAGAGGTCCCAGAACAGATCCTTGTGGGACACCACTAGTCACAACCCTCCAATACAAATGTACTCCCTCCACCATGACCCTCTGCTTTCTGCAGGCAAGCCAATTCTGAATCCACCTGGCCAAACTTCCCTGGATCCCATGCCTTCTGACTTTCTGAATAAGCCTACCATGTGGAACCTTATCAAATGCCTTACTAAAATCTATGTAGATCACATCCACTACACTACCCTTATCTATATGCCAGTTCACCTCCTCAAAGAACTCTATCAGGCTTGTTAGACACGATTTGCCCTTCACAAAGCCATGCTGACTGTCCCTGATCAGACCATGATTCTCTAAATGCCCATAGATCCTATCTCCAAGAATCTTTTCCAACAGCTTTCCCACCACAGACGTGAGGCTCACTGGTCTGTAATTACCCGGACTATCCCTGCTACCTTTTTTGAACAAGGGGACAACATTCGCCTCCCTCCAATCCTCTGGTACCATTCCCGTGGACAACGAGGACATAAAGATCCTAGCCAGAGGCTCAGCAATCTCCTCCCTTACCTCGTGGAGCAGCCTGAGGAATATTCCGTCAGGCCCCGGGGACTTATCCGTCCTCATGTATTTTAACAACTTCAACAACTCCTCTCCCTTAATATCAACATGCTCCAGAACATCAACCTCATTCATATTGTCCTCACCGTCATCAAGTTCCCTCTCATTGGTGAATACCAAAGAGAAATATTCATTGAAGACCTCACTCACTTTCACAGCCTCCAGGCACATCTTCCCACTTTTATCTCTAATCGGTCCTACCTTCACTCCTGTCATCCTTTTGTTCTTCACATAACTGAAGAATGCCTTGGGGTTTTCCTTTACCCTACTCGCCAAGGCCTTCTCATGCCCCCTTCTTGCTCTGCTCAGCCCCTTCTTAAGCTCCTTTCTTGCTTCCCAATATTCCCCAATAGACCAAAATCCAAGGTCTATCCAAGATCCTTCTCCAGGAAGGAGGAAGAAGCCAGAATAAGAAGGTGGGGGAGGGGAAGGAGGACACGCTGGAAGGTGATAGGTGAAGACAGGTGGGTGGGGGCGGGGGCAAAGTAAGAAGCTGGCAGGTGATAGGTGGAAAAGTAAAGAGCTGGAGAGGAAGGAACCTGATTAGAGAGGAGAGTGGAGAAAGGGAATGAAGCGGGGCACCAGTGGGAGGAGATATGCAGGTGAGGAGAAGAGGTAAGAGTCCACGGTGTAGAACTGAGGAAGAGGGAAGGCAGAGGGTAAAAAATTACCAGAAGTTGGAGAAATCGATGTTCATGCCATCAGGTTGGAGGCTACGTAAATGGACTATGAGGTGTTGTTGCCTCAACCTGAGAGTGGCCTCATCATGGCAGTAGAGGAGGACTGGCATGTTGGAATGGGAATGGGAAGTAAAATTAAAATGGTAAATCCGACTTTTTGTGGATTGAGCGGAACGGGTCAACAAAGCGGTCCCCTAACCTATGTTGGGTCTCACCAATGTAGAGCATTTCTTTACACCCGGCGTTCGTGGGAACTGGGAGTTTTCTCTTCTCAACAGCTCAGAGAGGGACAGAAACTTTATTGTTGATGGAGCCAGACATCAAAAGAAAACTGATTAAACAGGGCAGTGGCATAATTCAAACAGTATTTGTGCTCTGTAATATTAACGAAGGGCCTTTTAAACAGGGATCAAAGTTAGCAGCAAAATTGTTAATGTCCAAATGACGTATTTCTGAATTATTTTCCCTTTATTAAATTAACAGGAATAATCTGAATCTGAATCAGGTTTTGTAACACTGGCATACATTGTGAAATTTGTTGTTTTGTGGGAGCAGTACATTGCAATATGTAATAATAAAAACTATAAATCGCACTAAGAAGAATATATAAAATATAAATTAACTAAGTAGTGCAAAAAGAGGTGGAAAAATCGTGAGGTAGTCCATTAGGGTCATGAGACCTTGTAACAATCTAACTGCTGATTATCATTACTGAGAGAGGTTGAGTACCATCAGTAATTTACATCTCTCTGATTGGTTGTGTACAGTTGCCTGGTAATTGTTGCTGTGGGTTATACAAGGCAGAGATGAGAAATATTGTACAGCTTTGTATAACTGTCACCTGCACACCAGTTCACCCTAACTCCTGTCCCGAGTGTGTCATCGTCTTTAGACAGCTCGTCCACCAGCCCTGATGTTGGCTTTGAAGAGACGTTGGATGGCTGATCTGACCTGGGGGAGGGGGAAACCTTGGCTCTCTGTGAGATGCTAATCTAAGATCTGATTCCCACAGGGAGGATAGCCCAGTCTCTACAGCAGAGCGTGCATGAATGCAACAGCAACAGTGCGATTAGGGTAAGCTCCATTTGTATTGAAAAATCTGGTAAATTGATTTATTGTCATCACATTGGAATTGGTTGATTACCGTCTCATGTACCAAGAGACAGTGGAAAGCTTGTCTTGCGTACTGTCCATACAGACCAGATCATTGCACGGTGCATTGGGGTAGAACAAGGTAAAACAATAACAGAATGCAGCATAAAGTGTAACGGCTACAGAGAAGGTGCAGAGCAGGTAGACAATAAGGTGCAAGGTCAAAACAAGGTAGATTGTGAGGTCAAGAGTCTATCTTATCGTACTTGGGAACCATTCAATAGGCTTATAACAGTAAGATAGAAACTGTCCTTAAACCTGGTGGTACGTGGCTTCAGGCTTTTGTATCTTTTGCCCAGTGACAGAGGTGAGAAGAGAGATTGTCTGGCGTGGGAGAGGTCTTTGATTACGCTGGCTGCCTTACTGAGTCAGTGAGATGTGTGGACAGAGTCCGTGGAGGGGAGCCCGGCTCCTGTGATGTGCTGAGCTGTGTCCACAACTCTGCCATTTATCACGGTCACAGGCAGAGCAGTTGCCATTCCAAGTGGTAATGTATCTAGATAGGATGCTTTTTATGATGCATTGATAAAGATTGGTGAATGTTGATGTGGACATACTGAATTTCTTTAATCTCCTGTGGTGGTCAAGGTGTTGGTGTACTTTCTTGTCCATGGTGTCTAGATGGCTGGACTGGCAAGTTCATTTTTTGGAATGTGAAGTTCCCAACCAGCTTGTCCTCAGCACTGTTGACATTAGCAAAGTGCTTACAGGGCCAGTGGTGCATTGAATCCAGTAGCAGAGAGGTGAATGGGTAAAATTCTAAACTAGGTAACTCGAGCAACGTGTCCAAACTTCGTTCTGAAAGATGTGCCATGCTGACCACACCATCATGTTACAGGCAAGGCTTGGGAGCAACAATAGAACATTTGGCCCTTGAACTTCAACCATACGACTGAGAGCAGAATTAATTCACTCGGCCCATAAGTTCCGCTCCACCATTCCATCATGTCTGATTTATTATCCCTCTCAACCTAATTCTTCTGACTTCTTCTCGTAACCTTTGATGCTCTGACTATTCGAGAACCCATCAACCTCTGCTTTAAAGGTACTCAGTGACTTGGCCTCCACATCCGCCCATGGCAATGAATTCCACAGATTCACCACTTTCTGGCTAAAGAAATTGTCCTAATCTTTGATCTAAAGGGCCATCCTTCTATTCTGAGGTTGTGCCCTCTGGTCCTAGATTCCCCCATTATTGGAAACACCCGTTCTGCTTGGGCTTTTCACTATTCCATAGGCTTCAATGAGGTCCCACCTTCATTCTTCTAAACTCTAACGAGTACAGTCCTGGAACCATCAAACGTTCCTTGTATGTTGACCCTTTCTTTGCTGCTATCATTCTCATGAACCTCCTCTGGACTCCCCAATGCCAGCACATCCTTCCTTGGATAAAACTGCTCTCATTACTCTGTTTGATATAGTCTGTTCAATGCCTTGTAGTGTCAACATTACATCCTTGCTTTTATGTTTGAGTCCTCCCAACCATTAAGAACCTCTCTTCCCTAGCCATTATCAGTCAGGGCACTGGGTGCAGAAGTTGGAATATTTTGTTGCAGTTGCGTAAGACGTTGATGATATTCTGAATATGATGTTTTGTTTTGGTCACCCCGTTCTAGACAAAGTTTGGAGAGGAGGTTTACAAGCATTTTCTTAGGGACAGAGTTACGTGGAAAGGGTGAACAGGCTGAGACTTTTCTCATTGGAGCAAAGGAAAATGAAGGGTGACTTTGCTCATGTTCCATAAAACCACAGCTGACATCGTGCTCTGCATTTTCCTACCCCATCCCACGTTGTTCAAAACTCCACTGACTTCAGCCTTGGATACACTGAGTGACTGAGTTTCGAGGTGGGGGGGGGAAGTTTTCCAACTTCTCATTTCAGTCCCAAATGGCCAACCCTTCCTACAGAGACCCCTGGCTCCAGGTTCTTTGGCTGAGCAAACAACGTGCCATGGTCATTGCTGATGGACAACACACAAACAGGCTCTTCAGTCCAGTAGGGATTGGTTATTTGGAGCAGGGGTTCCCAACCCAGGGTCCAACATTCACTCTAAGGTGTGCACGTGCTCATACACACCTTGTGTTACTGACACACAAAGGAATTTAAATTGCGCACAAAAGTTGTCATCCTCTACCTCACTGGCACGTTAAGTATATTTCACGATCATGCACAATCACATTTCCTTTTCCGGTTCCTGATGCAGACAGTGTTGGCAACGTGGAGTTTGCGATGATTTGTATGCAGATTTTAGAACTGGCTTATTTATACTGTTTTTATTGAAGAAATTGTTCAGTACACACAGGTTGTTGTCACTGGGTAAAAAATTGCACAGCACAAGATTTTTTGCACACGTCGGACATTCCAAATTAGAGGGAACACTGCTGGGGTCCATGGACCTCTTACTTGGTGGCATTGGTCCAGGGCATAAAAGGGTTGAGAAACCCTGATTTAGAGATACAGCATGGAACAGGCCCTTCTGGCCCAATGACCCACACTGCCCAGCAACTCCCCCCCCAAATTTAACCTTGGCCTGATCACAGGATAGTTTGCAAAGACCAATTGACCATTAACCAGTACATCTTTGGACTGGGAGGAAACTGGTGCACCGAGAAGAATCCCACGGATTCATGGGGAGGACGTACAAACCTTCTTGGAGAAGATGCCAGAGTTGAGCTCCGAACTCTGACAGCCCAAGCTGCCTGGACACAGTGCAGTTCTGGTCTCCTCAGAACAGGACGGATGCAGAGGCTCTGGAAAGGGAACTGAGAAGGTTCACCAGGATGCTGCCTGGATTAGGAGAGATGTAGGAGACATTGGACAAACTCTCCCTTGAGTGGTGGAAGTTGAGAGGAGTCTAGATAGAAGTTTATAAAATGATATGAGGCAGAAATGGAGTGGAAACTCAGTCTTTTTCTAAAGCAGAAATGTAGATTACTGGAGGGGATCACTTTAAGATGAGGGTGAAAGTTCAAAGGGGATGTGTGGGCAAAGTTTTTTTTGCATGGAACCCTCAAAGTTGCAGTACAAATTGATAGGGTGACAAAGGAGTATATGGTGTATTGGCCTTCATTAGTTAGGGGGTGGAGTTTAAGAGCCATGAGGTAATGTTGTAGCTCTAAAAACCACTGTTGGACCATATGTGGAATAGTGTGTTCAATTCTCTTTCCCTTATTATAAGAAGGATGTGGAAGCTTTAGAGGGGATGCAGAAGAGATTTACCAGGATGCTACCTGGATTAGAGAGCATGTCTTATGAGGAAAGGTTGAGTGAATTAAAGTTTGTCTCTTTAGAATGAGGGAGGATGAGAGGTGACGATAGAGGTGTACAAGATGATAAGAAACATAGATCGAGTAGACAGCCAGCTTTTTCCCAGGGTGGAAATGGCTAACATGTGGTGGCATAATTTTAAGGTGATTGGAGAAAAGTCAGGAAGGTTCTGTCACAGTGAGTGGTGAGTGCATGGGACATGTTGCCAGGGGCAGTGATAGAGGCAGATGCATTAGGGACATTTTATAGACTCTTGGATCAGCACATGCGTAGATGATAGAAAACTGGAAGGCTACAATATGTAGGAGGGAAGGGTTAGATTGATGTTGGAGTAGGTTAAAAGCTCAGCACAACATTGTGGGCCGAAAGGTCTATGTCTGTCTATTTATTTATTTAGAAACGGGCCATTCCGGCCCTTCGAGCTGCACCACCCAGCAGCTCACCTATTTAACCCTCGCCTAATCACAGGACAATTTACAATGACCGATTAACCTACTGACCGGACTGTGGGAGGAAACTGGATCACCTGGAGGAAACACACACAGTTCACAGAGAGAATGTATAAACTCCTTACAGATGTCGCTGGAACTGAACTCCAAACTCCGTAATGCCCTGAGCTATAATAGCGGCACTCTAATCGGTATGTTATTGTGGAGCCCTATATGGTCTATTGAGTGGTGGGTGCCTGGGTTCGGGTAGAGGAGAAAGCAATTACAAATGAGTTGTTCAAGAGGCTTTTTAACAGACAGGAAATGTAGGGACATGGAGTGCGTACTGGCAGAAGGGATTGGTTGAACTTGACACTATGCTTAGCTCAGGCATTGCAGGTGGTACAACCTGTTCCATGTCCATACCTCCAAGCTCGGGGCTCTTTTATCTGCATTAAGGCCAGAGCCTTCTCTACCTGACAGTTCAAGGACTTGACTAGATGGTTCTGAAATATTGTGAGAGTATCTGGCTCCATCATTTCTGCAGGCAGCTCACATAACCTGTCAATCCCTCTCACAGTCTTGTGTTTCATGAGATCACCACTCAGTCCAAATTCCAATGAACACAGGCCAATTTTAATCTCTCCTCCATCGTTCCAGGAATGCTGAAGAATGTTGGATTGTTTGAGGTTGCCGAATTTGGGCAGTGGATGTAAAGTAAACTCACAAGAGGTTATAATCTTATCCATTTCAATTTCATTTAACCATTTAATTTAACTTTTAATTAAAAGTTAAAACTGAACTTGCAGGAGGTTGTACCTGCTTGTCTCACTCCCATCAGGGAGGAGGCTACGTAGCATCCACACCAGGACCACCAGACTCCAAAACAGTTACTTTCCCCAAGCAGTAAGGCTGATCAACACCTCCACTCATTAACCCACCCCTCCACACCCCCAACCACCACTACTTCATCAATTCCTGTCAGTCACCTTATGTACAGCTGAGCTCACTTTGTGGACAACACAGTCAACTATGTATATAAGCTATCTTATGTATTTATATTTATGGTATGTTTTTAAAATATTATTATTGTGTGCTTTATCTTTTGTGTTTTCTTTATGCATCATCAGATCCGAAGTAACAATTATTTCATTTTCCTTTACACTTGTGTGCAGGAAATGACATTAAACAATTTTGAATCTTATCCATCTCACCGCAATTTAACAATTTCATTTAACTTTTAATTACCGCTAATCAATCACTGTGGCACCAAAGATGAACAAGGTAAATTATTACAGAGTTGCACTGCTTTGTGTTTAGATCGCGGGATGATGTAAAAATGTCAAAAATTTATCTGCTAAAGAAGACAAGTTTCCTGTTGAGCCTTCCTCTCTTTCACCTTTTTCCATCTGATGGATGCTTTATTAGACCACAAGACCATGAGATAGGAGCAGAATTAGACTGTTTGACCATTTGAGGCTGCTGTGCCATTTCATCAAGGCAGATCCTTTTTCTCTCCCAGTCCCAATCTCCACCTTCTCCCTGTATCCAGTCATGTCCTGACTAATTAAGAATCTATTAACCTCTGCCGTAAATATACCCAATGACTTGGTCTCCACAGCCGCCTGTGGCAATAAATTCCTCTACTCACTGGCTAAAGAAATTCCTCCTCATCTCTGTTCTAAAAGGATGTACCCCTTTTCTGAGAGTGTGTCCTCTGGTTTTAGACTCCCCCACCATAGTAAAGAGCCTCTCTGCATCCACTGCATTGAGGCCTTTCAACATTGGATAGGTTTCAATGAGATCTCCCCTCGTTCTTCTAAACTCCAGCGAATAGAGGCCCATAGCCATCAGGCACTCCTTATTTCATAAGACTTTCAATCCTGGAATAATTTTGGTGAACATCCCTTGAACCTTCACCTTGTTAGCCTTTAGTCACAGGATGATGGGATCGTTCAGTCCAGAGACCTGGATCAGTTGAGCTTGGCCCTTGCACTGGTGCAGTCCTTTATACACGTAGAGGGCTGGGTACAGGCAGGAGGGATTAGCTTAATCGGCATCGTATTTAGTATAGACATCACTGGCTGAAGGTCTTGTTCTTCAGAATCAGAGTCTGGTTTATTATCACTGACATACCTATGTTATGTAGCTGCAGGACAGTGCAATACATAGAAATTACAATCAGAAATGTACCTCAGTGGCACCCTGTGTACCTCCTGTACCTAATAAAGAGTGTATGTTTGTGAACTTCTGCTGCTGTAGCCCATCCACTTCAAGGTTTGACATGTTGTGCATTCAGAGATGCTCTTCTGCACACCACTGTTGTAACACATGGCTATTTGAGTTACTGTCGCCTTCCTGTCAGCTTGAACCAGTCTGGCCATTCTCCTCTGACCTCTCTCATTAACAAGGTGTTTTCACCCACAGAACTGCTGCTCACTGGATGTTTTTGGTTTTTTTACATCTGTCTCAGTAGGCTCAAGGGACTGTTGTGTGTGAAAATCCCAGGAGATCAGCAGTTTCTGAGATACTCAAACCACCCCACCTGGCACCAACAATCATTCCATCATCAAAGTCACATTTCTTCCCCATTCTGATCTTTGGTCCGAACAACAACTGAAACCCTTGACCATGTCTGCATCTGTTCATACCTTGAGTTGCTGCCAGATGAATAACTGCTCAGATATTTGCATTAATGAGCGGGTGTACAGATGTACCTAATAAAGTGGCTACTGGCGTAGATACCAACCACTGTGTTTTTATTGTAAAAAAATCTGTCCCCTCAAATCCCTTATCTCTCACTTTACACCTCTCTCCTCTTGTTTTCAATACCATGGAGAAAAATTTCTAACTATCTACTTTGTCTATGCCTTTCATAGCTCTATACACTTCTATCTACTTCGAGGTTAAAGAATCCCAGCATGTCCAATCTCTCCCAAACCATTTTTCTGCCCAGTCCCACTGACCTGCACCTGGACCATATCCCTCCATACACCTCTCATCCAAGCTTTACTTAAATGTCAAAAGTGAGCCTGCATTCACCACTTCATCTGGCAGCTCATTCCACACTCCCACCACTCTCTGTGTGAAGAAGCCCCCCCAATGTTCCCTTTAAACTTTTCACCCTTCACCCTTAACCTATGTCCTCTGGTTTTTTTTCTCCCCTAGCCTCAGTGGAAAAAGCCTGCTTGCATTCATTCTATCTATACCCATCATAATTGTATATACCTCTATCAAGTCTCCCCTCATTCTTCTACGCTCCAGGGAATAAAGTCCTAACCTATTCAACCTTTCTCTGTAACTCAGTTTCTCAAGTCCCAGCGACATCCATGTAAACCTTCTCTGCACTCTTTCAACCTTATTAATATCCTTCCTGTAATTCGGTGGCCAAACCTGATAATCCAACTAATTTAATGGTTATTTTAGACCAATGTTAATTTAAGTTAATGTAAACAGAGAGAGATTGTTTAACACAGAAACAGGCCCTTCAGCCCAATTCACTCCTGCTGACTAAGGTGCCTTCCTGAAGTCGTCCCATTGTCTCTGTTTGGCTCATTGTCCTTCTCTATTCATTCATCTATCCAAATGTCTTTTAAACTGTGTAATTGTTCCTGTTTCTGGCAGCTCATTCCATATTCCCACCACCCTCTGTGTGATCATCTTTGCTTCATTACCCTCTCACATTACCGTGCCCTCTAGTTTTACAGTCCCCTCATTGTCATTATTATGTGCCGTGTCATATGCCGTGAGTGGTCGTGGTCTATCATAAACACGAGAAAGGGCTGGAAATGCAAAGCAACACACACAAAGTATGGAAAGAACTCAGCAGGCCATGCAGCATCTATAGGAATGAATAAACAGTTGTCATTTTGGCCCGAGACCCTTCATTGGGACTGAGAAGGAAGGGGGCTGATGCCAGAATAAAAAGGTGGTGGGAGGAGAAGGAAGCTAGCTAGATGATGGTAGGTGAAGCCAGGTGGTGGGAAAAGTCAAGGGCTGGAGAGGAAAGAATCTGATAGGAGAGAAGAGTGGACCATAGGAGGAGAGGACGGGGAGGAAGTGGTAGGTAGGTGAGAAGAGGTAAGAGGCCAGAGTGGGGAGTAGAAGAAGAGGGGAGGGAGGTTTTTTTTACTGGAAGGAGAAATCAGTCTTCATGCCATCAGGTTGGAGTCTACCCAGAAGGAATATAAGGTGATACTCCTCCACCTTAAGAGTGGCTTCATCTTGGAACGGGAATAGCAGTTAGAATTAAAATGTTTGGCCACCAGGAAGTTTCGCTTTTGTTAAGTGAAGCTTATTGTCATTTAACTACATACATGGACCACCACCACCTGCTCCCATGGCTCACATGATCCTGATCAGGGGCTAAGCAGATACTACACCTTGCCCAAGGGTGACCCGCAGGCTAGCAGAGGGAAGGAGCTCCTTACACCTCCTTTGGTGGAGATGTATCTCCATCTCGCCCAAAGGAGACCCCTACCCTGTGATCATCCACCTTATCTTTGCCCCTCATGACTTTATAGTCCTGTGTAAGGTCACTCCTTGGTCTCAGTTACACCAATGAAAACAGTTTCAGCCTCTTGAATCTGAAGTACCCCAGTCCCAGTAACACCCTGGGACTTTTTCCTGCATCTTCTCCAGCTTAATCAGATCCTTGCTGTGGTGTAAGGACCAGAACTGCACACAGTCCTCCAAGTGTGATCTCGCCAGTGTATGGCTGTAATATCACATCTCAGGTCTTGTACTTATGCCCCATCCGATGAAGTCAAATACATCAAATGCTTTCTTCACTGCCCTGACAAATGTGCTGCTACTGTCAGTGAACCATGGACTCTACCCCAAGGTCTCTCTGCTTGGCAACACTCCCCAGGGCTCTGCTGTTCAGCTCCCAAGAACACAGTAACACACAGAAAATGCTGGAGGAACTCAGCAGGTCAGGCAGCATCTCTGGAGAGGAATAAGCAGTTCATGTTTTGGGCTGAGACCCTTCATCAGGTCTGGAGAGGAAGGGGACAGATGCACAGAAAATGCTGGAGGGACTGAGCAGGTCAGGCAGCATCTATGGAGAGGAATAAACAGTTTACGTTTTGGGCCGAGACCCTGATGAAGGTTTTTCATCTTTTTCAGCATTGTATGTGTGTTCCTCTGGATTTCCAGCATCTGCCAAATGTCTTGTGGTTATGTTACACTGTGCAAATTCTGTCCCGGTTTAACTGCACAAAACACATCATTTCTCACTTAACCAAGTTCAGTTCCATCTGCTTTCCCTCGGCTAATTCCGCAGTCAACCTCTTACACTATCCATCATCATACCCACTGACTGTTCTCTTCCCGATTGCTAATGTAGGTGAGAAACGAGAGTGAACCCAGCACCAATCCCTGTGACATATCACTGGTCACCGGTCTCCGATGTGAATAACACTCCTTTACTACAACCCCCTGCCTCCTCCACTATGTCAGCAGTGTACCCACTGGGCCAGTTCACCCCAGACCCTGTGAGTTCTCAGCCTCTCAACACTTTGGATTCTGCAGCCTGACAAAGACCTTGCTAAAGTCTATGTAGGAAACAGCTTCAATTCCGTGGTCTTAAATAAAGACCATAAGATATGGGAGCAGAATTAGGCCATTTGGCCCTTTGAGTTTGCTCCAACATTTCATCAGGACTAATCTAATTTCCCCCTCAGCCCCAATCTCCTGCCTTCTCTCCATATCCCTTCATGCCCTGACTACTCCAGAACTTATCAACCTCTGCCTTAAATATACCCAATAACTTGACCTCCACAGCTGCCTGTAGCAACGAATTCTACAGATTCACCACTCTCTGGCTAAAGAAATTCCTCCTTACCTCCATTGTAAAAGGACATCCTCTATTCTGAGGCTATGTCCTCTGGTCCAAGACTCCCCCATCAAAGGTAACATTCACCAGGATTCAGTTTTCAGATACGTCACGTAGCTAAGGAAGACATCTCATGGGCGCCATGGAGTTCAGTGAGATGCTGTTACAGTTTGGGACATTGGAGTTCAGAGTTCAACTCCAGTGTTCTCTGTAAGGAGTCTGTATATCCTCCCCGAATCGATGGTTTCCTCCCACAGGCCAATGACGTCTCAGTTAGCAGGTTAATTGTAAATTGTCCTGTGATTAGGCTAGGGTTAAATCGGTGGGGTGCCGGGCAGTGTGTTTGGCCAGTAGGGATTGTTCTGCACTGGATCTCTAAATAAATAAATCTCTAGTGGGCCTCACCAATCTCTTTTCAACATTCCCACATCATTTGTAGGATACAGGCCCCAGCCAAGAGTATCGTATGACGTTATGGGAATCTCTGGAAGATTATCCACCTTCAAAGTCAAAGTAATTTATTATCAAAGTACATACATGTTGCCATATCCTACCCTGAGATTTGTTTTCCTGTAGGCATTCACAGGAATATAAATACAATAGAATTCATGAACAAACTATGCATTTTGTTTCATATCTGTACTTCTAACTTGATTTCTATATATATATATTTCTGTGTAATTGTTGAGTTGTTGCAAATTCCCAATCTATGTAAATGTCTATGGTGACTAAAGTTGATTTTTGATCCTTGATACACAAAGACTGACAAACAACCAATGTACAAGACGAGACAAATTATGCAAATATTCAAAGGAAGTAAATAAATAATGAGAAAATGAGTTGTAGAGACCTTGAAAGTGAGTCTGTAGGTTGTGGGAACAGTTCAGTGTTGAGGTGAGTGAAGTTCTCCCCTCGGTTCAAGAGCCTGATGGCTGAAGGTAATAACTGTTCCTGAACCCGGTGGTGTGGAACCCGAGACCTCCTTCCTGATGGTGGTAGTGTTTCATGCACTTCATCTGGCTGTGGTGAACACTATGCTGAGGATCTAGGGACGGACCGGTAGCTTGTCGGTCAGTGTAATGCTATTACAGTACCAGAACCCTGAGTTTAGTTTCAGCCACTGTCTGCAAGGAGTTTGTACATTCTCTCTGTGTGCTCCAGTTTCCTCCCACAATCCAAACACACGCAGGTTTGTAGGCTACTTGGTCACTTGGGTGTCATTGGTCAGCAGAAAATAAAAACAGATCTTTGAGAAGCACCTACTCTTGTCTGCAGGGGGCAGATAAGTACGATGAACAGTTGTTACCCCTCAACCACCAGCCTCCTGAACCAGAGGGAATAACTTCACTCACCGCAACACTGAACTGTTCCCACAACCAATGGACTCACTTTCAAGGAAGTTTCACCTGATGCTCTCGGTGATCAATAATAATCATTATTATTATTATTTTGCCTGGTTTCTCTTTTCGTAGTTCCGCAGTTTGAGGTCTTTTGCACAGCGGTCGATCGTCTGACCTGTTGTGCACGGTTTTTCACTGATTCCATCGTGTTTCTTTGTATTTACTGTGAATGCCTGCAAGGAAATGAGTCTCAGGGTTGTATATGGTGACATATATACAGTACTTTGAGATTAACTTTACTTTCAGTTTGAATTTTAGACTGCTCACTGCACATTCCTGCCTCGGTACTGTGCAGACACAGCGGTGTTGTTTAAGTGTGATGTGATTAATGGTGTTATGTCCATGAAGTTTGAGCATAATTGGCGATATGAGTGAGTCATGCAGTGCTGTTATACACCAGCTGTTATCTCTCTCTCCTCTCCTCTCTCTCTCCCTCTCCCTCTCACCTAACTCTCCCTCTCCCCTCTCCCCCTCCCTCTCCCTCTCCCCCCCTCTCTCTCTCTCTCTCTCTCTCTCTCTCTTTCTCTCCTTCCCCACCCCCCCTCCATCTTGCAAGAATCTTGTTACACTTTAATGTTGGGCTGTGATCTTCTGTGTTGTAGATTTACCCTTTGTGTGAGAATGTCTGATAGGTGTTTACCAACTCCGGAACACGTCCCTGTTGCAGTCTGACCTGAGAGACAGGGATCCCTGGGCATTATGGTCAGTCTGTGCCCATGTCCTTACCACAGTCAATTGATATGACTGTGCAATAATCCGCTCTTGCTGCTTGGAGTTTCCAACCACAGCCTCCTAGTAGTCGCCTGACAGTTGTTTAATGTAGATAATTTATACAGAATAATGTAAATATAGTCAGATAAGGGAAGTAGAGCAGCCCTTCGCACATCTGTGGGTTAGTGTGCTGGTATTAAGAGAATTGGGGGACAACGAGTTTGAGAGCTGTGTTCCTGTTCCCCGGTGGAGCAGGTTTAGTGTATAGAGCGTAGAACCAGATATATCACTATCTGATGTGGGAATTACAAGCCATCTGACTGCAAGTCACTACAAAGTATTGTGAGTACAGCTGAGAAGACCATCAGGGTCTCTCTTCCACCCATCAGAGATATTTATCAGAAGCGCTGTGTCTGCAGGGCTGTTAACATAGTCAATGATTCCTCCCTCCATCCAACAATCTCTTTGACCCCCTACTATCGGGCAGGAGGTACTTAGGACAAAGACTGTTAGGATGGAAACCAGCTTCTTCCTCCAGTCTGTGAGACTACTGAACTCACTGCCATCTCATCACGTACCAGGTATTGATAGTAGATGATCAGCCATGATCTCAGAATGGCGGTGTAGGCTCGAAGGGCCGAATGGTCTACTTCTGCACCTATTGTCTGTTGTCTATTGTATGAAGCATCAGTATTGTTATACTGTTTACTTTTTGACTTGAGTCTTAAATGCACCTTATGCTAATGTCAATCTTCTGGAATATATTTTGTTCTTTGTGAATTTAGTTGTGGTAATATTACTTTGTGGGTTGTGTGTTAGTTATTGTACTGTGTTGTGCACGTTGGTCTGGAGGAGCGTTGTTTTATTTGGTGGTATACGTCTGTATGGTTGTACAACAATAAACTGAATTTGAATTTGATGAAACACAGAACATAAAACAGTACAGAACAGTACAGGCCTCTCAGCCCATGATGTCATGCCGATCTTTTAACCTACTCTGAGATCAATCTAACCCTTCTCTTCCGCATGGCCCTCCATGTTTCTATCCTCCATGTGCCTATCTAAGAGTCTCTTGAATGTCCCTAATGTATCTGCCTCTACCACCACCCCTGGCAGTGTGTTCTGCACACCCACCACTCTCAGTGTGAAAAGAAAACTACCTACCTCTGACATCACCCTGTACTTTCCTCCAATCATTTTAAAATTGTGTCCCCTTGGATTAACCATTTCTGCCCTGGGGAAAAAGTCTCTGTCTACTCACTCGATCTATGCCTTTTATCATCTAATACATCTCTATCAAGTCACCTCTCAGAATCAGAATCAGGTTTATTATCACCAGCATGTGTCGTGAAATTTGTTAACTTAGCAGCCGCAGTTCAATGCAACACATGATATGGACGAAAGAAGAAAAATAATAATAAATAATTAAATTAATTACAGTATACATATATTGAATAGATTATAAATCGTGCAAAAACAGATATATTTGTAACACTTACCCAACAGGCTGGTATATGTCTAGGGGAAAAGGAGATCCAGCCACTCACCAACCCCACCTCCCGTACGCGCAGGTGCTGTGAGAATCAAGTTTATGCCGTGCGTACACACACAATATCAAACTCACACCAGATACCGTTATGGAATACACTTTAAAGATTTTACTAAAACTAAAAGAGTACTATGCAATACAACATATATGAAGGAAAAGAAAATAAAGTAAAAGGCGCCACCTTATCAAAGTTCAGTCAGTTTAGTGCACATTGTTGGAGCTCCACCATCGAACCATTCGACCCCTCGTCACTTTCCTCCGACCTCCACGTCCTTGCACCTGGGACCACCCTAGTGGTCGACCGAGCAGTGCAGCGCATGTCCACCTTCCTCGGCATCTTCTTCCCGACTCCCACGAAAACCCCCAAGCTCCCAGCCTCACAAGACAAAATAACATTCCCCCATTGGTTAACAAATGAATACAATCCCGATATCAGCAAGTCTAAAGCTAAACAACTGCGAGAGAAAGCACTTATCATACTCTTCCTACTCTTTCCTACTCTTAACAAAACAAAGAAGCCATTTTGATTAACATACACAGTACATTGTACATATTAAAAAGGTGGGGTAGTGTTCACAGGTTCAATGTTCACTCAGGAATCAGACAGCAGAGGGGACAGGGAGGGAAGCAGAGGAGGTGGGGGCGTGGCACTGCTGATGAGAGACAGTGTCACAGCTGCAGAAAAGGAGGACGCCATGGAGGGATTGTCTACAGAGTCTCTGTGGGTGGAGGTTAGGAACAGGAAGGGGTCAATAAATCTACTGAGTGTTCTTTATAGACTACCCAATAGTAACAGGGGCATCGAGGAACAGATAGGGGGACAGATTCTGGAACGGTGTAATAATAACAGGGTTGTCGTGATGGGAGATTTTAATTTCCCAAATATCAATTGGTATCTCCCTAGAGCAAGGGGTTTAGATGGGATGGAGTTTGTTAGGTGTGTTCAGGAAAGTTTTCTGACAGAATATGTAGATAAGCCTACAAGAGGAGAGGCTGTACTTGATCTGGTATGGGGAACTGGAACTGGTTAGGTGTCAGGTCTCTCAGCTTTTTGGAGATAGTGATCACAATTCTATTTCCTTTTCCATTGGAGAGGGATAGGAACAGACAAGTTAGGAAAGTGTTTAATTGGAGTAAGGGGAAATATGAAGCTATCAGGCAGGAAGCATAAATTGGGAGCAGTTGCTCTCAAGGAAATGTACAGCAGAAATGTGGCAAATGTTCATGAGATATTTGCGTGACATTCTGCATAGGTACACTCCAACAAGACAGGGAAAGGATGGTAGGGTACAGGAACATGTTGTACAAAGGCTGTTGAAAATTTAGTCAAGAAGAAAAGAAAAGCTCATGAAAGGTTCAAAAAACTAGGTAATGATAGAGATCTGGAAAATTATAAAGCTAGCAGGAAGGAGTTTAAGAATGAAATTAGGAGTGCCAGAAGGCCTTGGCGAGCAGGATTAAGGAAAACTCCAAGGCATTCTACAAGTATGTGAAGAGCAAGAGGATAAGACATGAGAGAATAGGACCAATCAAGTGTGACAGTGGAAAAGTGTGTATGGAACTGGAGAAGGTAGCAGAGGTACTTAATGAATACTTTGCTTCAATATTCACTACGGAAAAGGACTTTGGCGATTGTAGTGATGACTTACAGTGGAGCAAAAAGCTTGAGCATATAGACATTAAGAAAGAGGATGTGCTGGAGTTTTTGGAAAGTGTCCAGTTGGATAAATCGCCGGAACCAGACGAGATATACCCCAGGCTACTGTGGGAGGTGAGGGAAGAGATTGCTGAGCCTCTGACAATGATCTTTGCATCATCAATGGGGATGGGAAAAGTTTTGAAGGATTGAAGAGTTACAGATGTTCCCTTATTCAAGAAAGTGAGCAGAGATAGCCCAGGAAATTATAGATCAGTGAGTCCTACTTCAGTGGTGTGTAAGTTGATGGAGAAGATCCTGAGAGGTAGGATTTATGAACATTTGGAGAGGCATAATGTGCTTAGGAATAGTCAGCATAACTTTGTCAAGGGCAGGTTGTGCCTTACGAGCCTGATTGAATTTTTTGAGGATGGGACTAAACACATTGATGAAGGTAGAGCAGTAGATGTAGTGTATATGAATTTCAACAAGGCATTTGACAAGGTACCCCATGCAAGGCTTATAGAGAAAGTAAGGAGGCATGGGATCCAAGGGGACATTGCTTTGTGGATCCAGAACTGGCTTGCCCACAGAAGGCAAAGAGTGGTTGTAGACGGGTCATATTCTGCATGGAGGTTGGTGACCAGTGGTGTGCCTCAGTGATCTGTTCTGGGACCCCTTCTCTTCATGATTTTTGTAAATGACCTGGAAGTGGAGGGATGGGTTAGTTAATTTGCTGATGACACAAAGGTTAGGGGTGTTGCGGATAGTGTGGAGGGCTGTCAGAAGTTACAGCGGGACATCAATTGGATGCAAAACTGGGCTGTAAAGTGGCAGATGGAGTTCAACCCAGATAAGTTTGAGATGGTTCATTTTGGTAGGTCAAATATGATGGCAGAATATAGTATTAATGGTCAGACTTTTGGCAGTGTGGAGGATCAGAGGGATCTTGGGATCTGAGTCCATAGGACACTCAAAGCTACTGTGCAGGTTGTCTGTGTGGTTAAGAAGGCAGATGGTGTATTGCCTTCATCAACAGTAGGATTGAATTCAAGAGCTGAGAGGTAATGTTACAGCTGTATAGGACCCTGGTCAGACTCCACTTGGAGTACTGTGCTCAGTTCTGATCACCTCACTACAGGAAGGATGTGAAACCCATAGAAAGGGTGCAGAGGAGATGTACAAGGATGTTGCCTGGATTACGGAGCATGCCTTATGAGAATAGGTTGAGTGAACTCAGCCTTTTCTCCTTGGAGCAACAGAGGATGAGAGGTGACCTGATAGAGGTGTGTAAGATGATGAGAGGCATTGATCGTGTGGATAGTCATAGGCTTTTTCCCGGGGCTAGAATGGCTAGCAAGAGGGCACAGCTTTATTTTAAGGTGCTTGGAAGTAGGTACAGAGGAGATGTCAGGGGCAAGTTTTTATGCAGAGAGTGGTGAGTGCGTGAAATGGGCTGCCAGCAACGGTGGTGGAGGCAGATACAATAGGGTCTTTTAAGAGACTCCTGGATAGGTACATGGAGCTTAGAGAAATAGAGGGCTATGGGTAACCCTAGGTAATTTCTTAAATAAGTACATGTTCTGCACAGCATTGTGGGCCAAAGGGCCTGTAATGCGCTGTAGGTTTTCTATGTTTCCGTATTTTTCCAGCCCTTTACCACCCAGCTTCACCCCATCCACCTTCGCCCTCACCTATCAGCTGCCAGCTTGTCCTCCTCCCCTCCCTCACCTTATTCGGGTATCTTCTCCCTTCCTTTCCTGTCCTGATAAAGGGTCTCGGCCTGAAATGTTGATTGTTTATTCATTTCCATCGACACTAAGAATCAGGTTTAATGTCACTGGCTTACTGTATGCTGTGAAATTTGTGTTTCTGAGCTGCCTGGCCTGCTGAGTTCCTCCAGCATTGTGTGTGTGTTGCTTATTTATCTGACTCTGAGCTTGTCCTCAAAGAGAAACTGATTTTCCAGATGCAAAGTTAAACAAAGTTCCCTTTTCATGTTTTGACTGATTGGACCGGAGGCGGGAGAGGGGAGGGTGAGAAATGTATGGGACCATTGGAAAGGGAGGGGAGAGAGAGGGAGAAATGAGGGAGAATGGGATACAGGGAGAGAAAGGAGGAGATATGGAGGGCAGGAAGTGAGAGAGAGGTGGAGGGACTGAGAAAGAGACAGATGGAGAGAAACAAACAGAGAGAGACAGAAACTGTGTCAGAGAAAGTGATAGATCTGGAGAGAGACTGGCAGAGAGAGACAGAGAGAGGGAGTGAGTGAGGGAGAGAGAGAGAAGCAGTGTGAAATAAGGAGAACTTGAGGCAGAGAAAGACTATGGGAGAGAGTGAAAGAGCTGGGGAGAGGGAGACAGAGTGAAAGAGCTGGGGGAGAGAGAGAGGGGAGAGGGAGAGAGAGACAGAGAGTGAGAGAGCTGGGGAGAGAGAGAGGGAGAGAGAGAGAGAGAGAGAACAGGACCAGATGTAACATTGCCCTTAAATGGTAAAAGCTCCCAGGAGTGAGAGAGAGGCTGGGCTGAGAATAGCAGGAATTAGTCTGACAGTCCGTACTGAGCCTGTGAGTCTTTAGGGGGATCTATATAACGGGATCTGAGCATTGGGTCCTGACGACTGAGTAGAGTCCTTGTGTCTCCTGCCCCTGACCAGGTACAGTACCTTTGCCTTAAGTTTGTAAATAGCGGTCGGAGGAACGCTACACGCAGCAGCCTTTAAAGATCGCATCTCGCCTGTGTAATTAACTAACTGCATGCAATAGTCGAGCGAGCAGAGAGAGAGAGAGAGGCGATTTCTCATGTAGTTCTCTAACTGTGTTGTGATGTTGCGATTTACTGTGAGGCTATTGTAGCTCACCGCTGGCTGCCGGCAGTGAGTGTGAAAATAGAACTATCCCATCAGAGAGTTCTCCATTGATGCGCCGAATGGCCTAATTCTGCCCTTGTGTCTTATGGATACCAATTCCTTCTGACAACCGGGGAGACGTGCGGAGCATGTCTTCATTAGATGTGAATGTCTGGTCGGTCGCTTTCGTCCTCTCACCAGTACACTAAGGAGAGAGCTGCATTTCTGTAGCACCTTCCGCAGCCCCAGAACCACCCAAAGCAGCTGACAGCCAATGACAAACACAGGAGATTCTGCAGATGCTGGAAATCCAGAGCAACACACACACACAAAATGCTGGAGGAACTCAGCACGTCAGGCAGCATCTATGGAAATGAATTAACAGTCGGCGTTTCAGGCTGAGACCCTTCATCAGGTCTGGAAAGATAGAGAGAAGACAGAATAGGAAGGTGAAGCTGGGAGGTGAAAGTTGGAAAAGGTAAAGGGCTGGAGAAGAAGGAATCAGATAGGAGGGAGAGTGGACCATGGGAGACAGGGGAGGAGGAGGCACATCAGGGGGAGGTGATGGGCAGGTGAGGAGATGAGATAAGAGGTCAGAGGGGGAATTGAAAAAGATGGATGGGCAAGGGGAGAATTTGCCGGAAGTTGGAGAAATCCAATCACAAAGAGGAGAAAATCTGCAGATACTGGAACACACACAGAGGCAACACACAAAATGCTGGAGGAACCCAGCAGGCCAGGCAGCAGCTATGAAAAGAGTACAGATGATGTTTCGGGCTGTACTGGGCCTGAAATGTTGACAACTCTTTTCCATAGATACTGCCTGGCCTGCTGAGTTCCTCCAGCATTTTGTGTGTGTTGTTTGCAGAGGCTGGAGAAATTGATTTCAGCTAATGAAATGTTTTCAAAGTGTAACCTGTTGCCAATTTGTGCAGAACTCAGTCCCATAAATTGTAATCGGATAATCTGTTTCCGTGATTTTGATTAAGGGATTAACATTGACTGCAGGACCTAAGGAGGATCTTTGGTTTCTTAGTCACAGAGTTGTACAGTATGAAAACAGACCATTCAGCCCAACTGTTCCATGCTGACCAAGGTTCAGATTCAGAATCAGGGTCAATGTCATTGGTATGTGTGGTGAAATTTGCCATGGGTAAGGCCAAGGAATTGATTGTGGACTTCAGGAAGGGGAAGTCAAGGGAACACACACCAGTCCTCATCGAGGGATCAGCAGTGGAAAGGGTGAGCAGTTTCAAGTTCCTGGGTGTCAACATCTTTGAAGCTTTATCCTGGGCCCAACATATTGATGCAATTACAAAGAATGGCATGGCAGCAGCTATATTTCATCAGGAGTTTGAGGAGTCTTGATATGACATGAAAGGCTCACAAATTTCCAGGTGTCAACTGGTTGAGTAGTATTGCAGCAATAACCTTGCACTCAACATCAGTAAGGCCAAGTAATAGACTGTGAACTTAAGGAAGGGGAAGTCAAAGGAACACACACCAGTCCTCATCGAGGGACCATAAAAACATAGAAACATTGAAAACCTACAGCACAATACAGACCCTTCGGCCCACAATGCTGTGCCGAACATATATTTACTTTAGAAATTACCTAGGGTTACCATATCCCTCTATTTTCCTAAGCTTCACGTACCTATCCAGGAGTCTCTTAAAAGACCCTATCATCTCTGCCTCCACCACAGTCACCGGCAGCCCATTCCACGCACTCACCACTCTCTGCGTAAAAAACTTAACCCTGACATCTCCTCTGTACCTACTTCCAAGCACCTTAAAACTGTGCCCTCTCGTGTTAGCCATTTCAGCCCTGGGAAAAAGCCTCTGACTATCCACACATATCAATGCCTCTCATCATCTGAAATAACTCTGTCAGGTCACCTCTCATCCTTCATCGCTCCAAGGAGAAAAGGCCAAGTTTACTCAACATGTTTTCATAAGGCATGCTCCCCAATCCAGGCAACATCCTTGTAAATCTCCTCTGCGCCCTTTCTATGGTTTCCACATCCTTCCTGTAGTGAGGTGACCGGATTTGAGCAGAGTACTCCCAAGTATGTTTGACCAAGGTCCTATATAGCTGCAACATTACCTCTCGGCTCTTAAACTTAATCCCATGGTTGATGAAGGTCAATACACCGTATGCTTTCTTAACCACAGAGACAACCTGTGCAGCAGCTTTGAGCGTCCTATGGACTCGGACCCCATGATCCCTCTGATCCTCCACACTGCCAAGAGTCTTACCATTAATACTATATTCTACCATCATATTTGAGCTACTAAAATTAACCACTTCACACTTATCTGGGTTGAACTCAGCCCAGTTCTGCCACTTCTCAGCCCAGTTTTGCATCCTATCAATGTCCCGCTGTAATCTCTGATAGCCCTCCACACTATCCACAACACCTCCAACTTTTGTGTCAGAAGTGAAAATGTGGGTGGTTTCAAGTTCTTGTGTGTAAACATCTCTGAGGATCAGCCCAACATATTGATGCAATTACAAAGGAAGCACGACAGCAGCTACATTCCATTAGGAGACTTAATACATTGGCAAACTCTCGCAAGTTAAACTTGTCCCACTTGCCTGTGTTTGACCATATCTCTCCAATCCTTTTTTATCCGTGTACCTGTTCAGGTACCTTTTACATACAAAAGACTGGACTCAACAGCTCAGGCTGCAATATAGAGTCAACATTCTGGGTCTCATAGAAACATGGAAACATAGAAAACCTACAGCACAATACAGGCCCTTCGGCCCACAATGCTGTGCCGAACATGTACTTAATTAGAAATTACCTAAGGTTACCCATAGACCTCTATTTTTCTAAATTCCATGTACCTATCCAGGAGTCTCTTAAAAGACCCTATTGTATCCGCCTCCACCACCGTTGCCGACAGCCCATTCCATGCACTCACCACTCGCTGCGTAAAAATCTTACCCCTGACATCTCTGTACCTACTTCCAAGCACCTTAAAATTGTGCCCTCTTGTGATAGCCATTTCAGCCCTGGGAAAAAGTCTATGATTATCCACACGATCAATGCCTCTCATCATCTTTTACACCTCTATCAGGTCACTTCTCATCTTCTGCCGCTCCAAGGAGAAAAGGCTGAGTTCACTCAAACTATTCTCATAAGGCATGCTCCCCAATCCAGGCAACATCCTTGTAAATCTCCTCTGCACCCTTTCTATAGTTTACACATCCTTCCTGTAGTGAGGCGACCAGAACTGAGCAGAGTACTCCAAGTGGGGTCTGACTAGGGTCCTATATAGCTGTAACATTACCTCTCGGCTCTTAAACTCAATCCCATGGTTGATGAAGGGCAATGCACCGTGTGCCTTCTTAACCACACAGTCAACCTGTGCAGCAGCTTTGAGTGTCCTATGGACTCGGACCCCATGATCCCTCTGATCCTCCACACTGCCAAGAGTTTTACCATTAATACTATATTCTGCCATCATATTTGACCTACCAAAATGAACCACCTCACAGTTATCTGTGGTGAACTCCATCTCATAAAGGATCTTGGCCTGTAATGTTGACTGTTTATTCCTCTTCATAGATATGGCCTGACCTGCCAAGTTCCTCCAGCATCTTGCACATGTTTCTCTGGATTTCCAACATCTGCAGAATCTCCTGTGTTTATACTCTTTGCATGTTCTTGCACCCGCACCTGTATCAACCACTTGCTCTGGCAGCTCATTCCATACACTGACCACCCTCCGTGTGGAAACATTGCCAATCACATCTTATTAGATCTCTTCCCTTTCACCTTAAACTTCTACTCTCTTGTTGTTGATTCCCCATTCCTGAAAAAACAACTGAGCCCACTCACCCTGCCCCTGCCTCCCATGGTTTTCTACACCTGTATACCATCACCTCATACTTTCCTGCACTCCAAGAATCAGGAATGTTGGATTTCAAAACAAGATAATATGATTGCAATAATGCAGACAGTTTTGTTCCAAATACATCAGTACCTGTTGTGACATTGGAATATTGAGCCAGCACCTCACTCTGTAATGGACACTCATTTAAGCCTGTCCTTCTGAATTGTATCGGTCAGCATTCCCCCTAGTAAATTACCTACTGTGGATTTTAAGTTTCTTTAGAAATAAGGAACTAATGTGTTCAATGGAGAGGTGAAGGGGCCCACGTTTAGTGCCTTGGCCTGGGCCTTGGTAAGTCACTAAGGACACCTCTAGATGTTTGTGCTGTAGACTCTGGAGAGGATTATGAACCCACATTTTATTGAAACCTAGTAAGCTCAAACATGATCCTTACAGTGAGGAATTCATTTTAAGTTGCAGAGTTAATGATTAAAGATTAGTTTTAATTTATCTTATGTATATTGAAACATACAGTGAAATGTGTTGTTTGTGTCAATGACCAACACAGTCCAAGAATGTGCTGGGGGCAGCCTACAAGTGTAACCGTGCTTCCGGCACCAACATAGCATGCCCATAAGCTGCTGTCCCGTACGCATTTGGAATGTGGGAGGAAACCGGAGCACCCGGAGGAAATGCACATGGTCACAGGAAGAACGTACAAACTCCTTACAGACAGCAGAGGGAATTGAACCCTGACTGGAGATGACTGGACTGGCACGGTGAGGTGTTGTCCTACCCAGTACACTACCATGCCGTCCCTGGAGAGTGAGCGGTATTAGGTGAAATTCTTTTGTATTAACATTGCTCAGTTGGGTGACCACAGGTTAATTCAGAGTTCAGTGCATTGTAGATCCTACCTTCTGAAAGCAAACAGCAGTAACCTCTCTCTCTCTCTGCACTTAGCTGAAAGAAGGTGCCAGCTCACTGCAGCAACATCACAGGGAGAGGAAATTGTTGCTGTTAGCTGCCATTTGCTTTCAGATGACGGGGTCTCTAATGTCTGCGGGCTTCCTTCATGACCATATTGCACAGGAAAGACGTTGACACTTTGGAGGGGGCTCAGGAGAGACTCACCAGAATGTTGCTTGCATTAAAGAGCACGTGCTATCACGAGAGGTTGGACAAACTTGGGTTGCTTTTTCTAGAGTGGCAGAGGCTGAGGGGAGACCTGATACAGGTCTTTAAGATTATGGCAGGCACAGACGGAGTAGCATAAGACAATAAGACATTAGGCCATTCAGCCCATCGAGTCTGCTTCGCCATTCAACATGGCTGATCCTTCTTTCCTATCTCCTCCTCAACCCCAGTTCCCGGCCTTCTCCCCATAACTTTTGATGCCATGTCCAATCAAGAACCTATCAATCTCTGACTTAAATGCACCCAACGACTGGCCTCCACAGCTGCATGTGGCAACAAATTCCACAAATTCACCACCCTTGGGCTAAAGAAACTTCTCCACATCTCTGTTTTGACAGTATCTTTTTCCCAGGGTTGAAATGTCTAATACCAGAGGGTAGGCATTTAAGGTGAGAGGGGGTAAATTCAAAGGAGATGCGAGGGGCAAGTTTTTTACACTATGGTCAGTGTTTTCACTTAGACATAAAACATAGACAGTACAGCACAGGAACAGGCCCTTCGGCCCACAATGTTGTGCCATACCAATTAAATTAGTAATCAAATGTCCAACTAAACTAATCTTTTCTGCCGACGCAATGTCCATATCGTTTCATTTTCCTCACATTCATGCACCTATCTAAATGTATCCAATGTATCTGCCTCCACTACCACCCCAGGCAGGGCATTCCAGCATCCACCACCCTGTGTTTAAAAAAAACTTGCCCTCACAGCTCATTTGAACTTACTCCCTCTCTCCTTCAATGCCTGTCCTAATCACTAGAGTTTAGCAACACTCTAATCACTTTGCACTAGCATGCACTTAGTTTTGTGAAATTAGATTTTTAATTTATGTTTACCTGTGAGTGCCCCTGTGATGCTGCTGTTGTAAGTTTTCCATCGCACACGGACTGGTGCAGATGACGATAAACTCGGCGTTGACTGTGAGTCAGGGAGTCATACAGTGTTGTCAGAGACACCGCATGGACATCAATTAATCACCCTGAGAGTGCCGAGAATCCCACTCGAAAGTCAAAGTGGAGGGGCCCAACAAGTTCCAGCAACACAGAGTAAATCTTGTACTGAGGGGTGCAGAGAGTTATTCAGACAACATTTTATTGTGTAGTGTTATGGTGGTTAGTTTTATGAAACGTCCGTGCAGATGGGGTTTGTCAGCCATGGTTGGCAGCTCATCTAGGAGAAGGAAAACTCTGATTTTGAACTTACTCTGCCCTGCAGCTCTACCCAGTCATGGGGAAGGCTTCTGGGAAAAGTGCAGAGCTGAAGTCCCTGAGGTAGTCCTACATCTGAGTCCTGATGAGGGGTCTCGACCCAAAGCGTTGACAGTTTATTCCTTTCCATAGACGCTGCCTGACCTGCTGGGTTCCTCCAGCATTTTGTGTGTATCGCTCTAGATTTCCAGCATCTGCAGATTTTCTCAGGTTTGAGTTCAATGCTGACTAGCAACTCCTGAGATGCTGCCAGTGCCAAACTATTGGTTTCTGCTGTTCCTTTGGACCGTCAGTGTGTGGAGAGCAGAAGCCGGCTGCATGGGCAGCCGCTTGCTCTCCATATCATACTGCCCTGGCTTGTGCATCATGCAGACAGCTGGATTGCAACATCCACGGCCAACCCCGACTAGTGGAGGGGCCTCCTTTAAAGTTTGATGATAACTAAATAGTTAAGACAACTCGAGTGCTGAAAGGAATCTATTTATAAATGTCATTTTTAAACAATTTAGCGAGTTATTTCTGGGTAGGTTGTGAGTTTGGACTGCAGTGTGTGGGCATTTGAGGCTGTCTCAAAACTGCTGTGGATGTGTCCATCTTGAACCTCTTTAGTGCAACGTGTCAGGAAATGTAGAGGAGGCTTGACCCAAAAGCAGAGCAGCGGAGACGATTCAGAGGTGCACGATAAGTTTAATAATAAACTTCAGAATAACAAGCCACGAGGGGAGGGGCCACGAGGCCAAGCGAGAACAGATACAAAATTCACAGGTAATAAGGTTATTGAAGGCTATGCCTTGAAAAGGTGATGTCTCAGACAGGCACCATCCATCATTAAGGATCCCCATCGCCCATGCTCTCTTCTCATTGCTACCATCAGGGAGAAAGTATAGAGGCCTGAAGACACACACTCAACATTTCAGGAACAGCTTCTTCCCCTCCGCCATTGGGGTTGGATGCTGGTTACCAGTGGTGTTCCACAGGGGTCTGTGTTGGGGCTGCTTCTTTTTACGTTGTAGATCAATGATTTGGATTATGGAATAGATGGCTTTGTGGCTAAGTGTGCTGATGATACAAAGGTAGGTGGAGGGGCCGGTAGTGCTGAGGAAACAGAGAGTCTGCAGAGACTTGGATCGGTTGCAGGACAATGTACAATGACATGGCAAGCGCCACAGTAGCATAGCGGTCAACATAACACCATTACAGCGTAGGGCATTGCAGAGTTCGGAGTTCAATCCCAGTGCCGTCTGTAAGAATTCTCTGTACATCATCTCCATGGAATGCGTGGGTTTTCCGATGGTCATCTGGTTTTCTCCCACAGTCCAAAGATTACAGTCCTGGGTTAATTGGTTATTGTAAATTGTCCAGTGATTATGTCGGGGTTTGTCAGGGGTTGCTGAGGCGATGTGACTCGAAGGGCTAGGAAGCCTACTCAGCTGTGTCTCTAAAATTTTTTAAAATGGTGACATACAGTGTCTTTAAAAAGTACTCAATCCGGCACCCCCCAGAAGTTTTCATGTTTTATTGTTTCACAACACTGAATCACAGTGGATTTAATTTGGCTTTTTTGACACTGATCAACAGAAAAAACACTTTGGTGTCAAAGTTCGAAAAAAATTCTACAAATTGGTCTAAATTTATTACAAAGATAAAGCACAATATAATATTCACCCCCTTCAAGTCAGTATTTAGTAGATGCACCTTTAGCAGCAATTACAGCCTTGAGTCTGTGTGGATAGGTCTCTATCAGCTTTTGCACATCTGGACACTGCAATTTTTCCCCATTCCTTTTTGACAAAACTGCACAAGTTCTGTCAGATTGCTTGGGGATCATGAGTGAACAGCCTTATTTAAGTCCAGCCACAAATTCTCAATTGGGCTGAGGTCCGGACCCCGACTAGGACATTAACTTTGTTGGTTTTAGACCATTCCTGTGTAGCTTTGGCTTTATGCTTGGGATCATTGTCTTGCTGGAAAACAAATCTTCTCCCAAGTCAGAGTTCTCTTGCAGACTGCATCAGGTTTTCCTCCAGGATTTCCTTGTATTTTGCTGCATTCATTTTACTCTCTGCCTTCACCAGTCTTCCAGGGCCTGCTGCAGTGAAGCATCCCCACAGCATGATGCAGCCACCGCTATGCTTCACAGTAGGAATGGTGTGTTTTTGATTATGTGTGGTGTTTGGCAAACATAGCGTTTAGTCTGATGGCCAAAAAGCTCAGTTTTGGTTTAATCAGACCATAGAACTTTCTTTCAGTCAACTTCTGAGTTTCCCTCTTGCCTTCTGGCAAACTCTTGCTGAGATTTCATGTGAGGTTTTTTCAACAGTGGCTTTCTCTTTGCCACTCTCCCATAAAGCTGCGACTGGTGAAGCACCCAGGCAACAGTTGTTGTATGTGAGCCTCTCCCATCTCAGCCAATGAAGATTGTAACTCCTCCAGAGTTGTCACAGGTCTCTTGGTGGCCTCCCTCACTAGTCCCCTTCTTGCACGGTCACTCAGTTTTTGAGGACGGCCTGCTCTCGGCAGATTTACTGCTGTGCCATATTCTTTCCATTTTTTGATGATTGACTTAACTGACTTAACCAAGGGATATTCAGTGACTTGGAAATTTTCTTGTATCCATCTTCTAACTTGTTCTTTTCAATAATTTTTTTGTGGAGTTGCTTGGAGAGTTCTTTTGTCTTCATGGTGTAGTTTTTGCCAGGATACTGACTCACCAGCAGTTGAACTGTCCAGACACAGGAGTATTTTCACTACAAACAATTGAACACCTTGACTGCACACAGGTGATCTCCATTTAACTAATTATGTGACTTCTAAAACCAATTAGCTGCACCAGTGATGATTTGGTGTGTCATATTAAAGAGGTGAATACTTATGCAATCAATTATTTTGTGTTTTATGTTTGTAATTAATTTAGAACAATTTGTGGGGATCTGATTTAACAAAAGTCTTTTTCTGTTGATCAGTGTCGAAAAAAGCCAAATTAAATCTATTGTGATTCAGTATTAGAAAGATAGTAGCATAGAAAACCTACAGCACAATACAGGCCCTTCAGCCCACAAAGTTGTGCCGAAGATGTCCCTACGTTAGGAATTACTAGGCTTATCTATAGCCCTCTATTTTACTAAACTCCATGTACCGATCTAAAAGTCTCTTAAAAGACCCTATCGTATCCGCCTCCACCACCTTTGCTAGCAGCCCATTCCACACACTCACTACTCTCTGAGTAAAAAACTTACCCCTGACATCTCTTCTGTACCTACTCCCCGGCACCTTAAACTTGTGTCCTCTTGTAGCAACCATTTCAGCCCTGGGAAAAAGCCTTTGACTATCCACACAATCAATGCCTCTCATCATCTTGTACACCTCTATCAGGTCACCTCACATCCTCCTTCACTCCAAGGAGAAAAGGCTGAGTTCACTCAACCCATTCTCATAAGGCATGCTCCCCAATCCCGGCAACATCCTTGTAAATCTCCTCTGCACCCAGAACTGAGCAATACTCCAGGTGGGGTCTGACCAGGGTCCTATATAACTGCAACATTACCTCTCGGCTCCTAAATTCAATTCCACGATTGATGAAGGCCAATACACCATACGCCTTCTTAACCACAGTTAACCTGTGCAGCTGCTTTGAGTGTCCTATGGACTCGGACCCCAAGATCCGTCTGATCCTCCACACTGCCAAGAGTCTTACCATTAATACTATATTCTGCCATCATATTTGACCTACCAAAATGAACCACTTCACACTTATCTGGGTTGAACTCCATCTGCCATTTTTCAGCCCAGTTCTGCATCCTATCAATTTCCAGCTGTAACCTCTGACAGCCCTCCACGCTATCCACAACACCTCCAACCTTTGTGTCATCAGCAAACTTACTAACCCATCCCTCCACTTCCTCATCCAGGTCATTTATGAAAATCACAAAGAGTAAGGGTCCCAGAACAGATCCCTGAGACACACCACTGGTGACCGACCTCCATGCAGAATATGACCCGTCTACAACCACTCTTTGCCTCCTGTGGGCAAGCCAGTTCTGGATCTACAAAACAATGTCCCTTTGGATCCTATACCTCCTTACTTTCTCAATAAGCCTTGCATGGGGTACCTTATCAAATGCTTTGCTTAAATCCATATGCACTTCATCTACTGCTCTTCCTTCATCAATGTGTTTAATCACATCCTCAAAAAATTCAATCAGGCTTGTAAGGCACGACCTGCCCTTGACAAAGCCATGCTGATTACTCCTAATCATATTATACCTCTTCAAATGTACATAAATCCTTCCTCTGAGGATTTCTCCATCAACTTACCAACCACCGAGGTAAGACTCATTGGTCTATAATTTCCTGGGCTATCTCTACTCCCTTACTTGAATAAGGGAACAACATCTGCAACCCTCCAATCCTCTGGAACCTCTTCCGTCCCCATTGATGATGCAAAGATCATCACCAGAGGCTCAGCAATCTCCTCCCTTGCCTCCCACAGTAGCCTGGGGTACATTTTGTCCCGTTCCAGCGACTTATCCAACTTGATGCTTTCCAAAAGCTCCAGCGCATCCTCTTTCTTAATACCTACATGCTTAAGCCTTTCAGTCTGCTGCAAGTCATCACTACAATCACCAAGATCCTTTTCCATAGTGAATACTGAAGTATTCATTAAGTACCTCTGCTATTTCCTCCGGTTCCATACACACTTTCCCACTGTCATAATTGATAGGTCCTATTCTTTCACGTCTAATCCTCTTGCTCTTCACATACTTGTAGAATTCCCTGGGGTTTTCCTTAATGCTGCCTGCCAAGGCCTTCTCATGGCCCCTTCTGGCTCTCCTAATTTCCTTTTTAAGCTCCTTCCTAGTAGCTTTATAATCTTCTAGATCTCTAACATTACCTAGTTCTCAGAAACTTTTCTAAGCTTTTCTTTTCTTCTTGACTAGATTTATTACAGCCTTTGTACACCACGGTTCCTGTACCCTACCATAACTTCCCTGGCTCATTGGAATGTACCTATACAGAGCTCTACACAAATATCCCCTGAATATTTGCCATATTTCTTCCATACTTTTCCCTGAGAACCTCTGTTTCTAATTTAAGCCTCCAATTTCCTGCCTGATAGCCTCATAATTCCCCTTACTCCAATTAAATGCTTTTCTAACTTGTCTGCTCCTATCTCTCTCCAATGCTATTGTAAAGGAGATAAATATGATCACTATCTCCAAAATGCTCTCCCACTGAGAGATCTGACACCTGACCAGGTTCATTTCCCAATACCAAATCAAGTACAGCCTCTCTTGTAGGCTTATCTACATACTGTGTCAAGAAATCTCCCTGAACACACCTAACAAACTCCGCCCCATCTAAACCCCTCACTCTAGGGAGATGCCAATCGATATTTGGGAAATTAAAATCTGCCATCACGACAACCCTGTTATTATTACACCTTTCCAGGATCTGTTTCCCTATCTGCTCCTTGATATCCCTGTTACTATTGGGCGGCCTATAAAAACACCCAGTAAAGCTATTGACCCCTTCCTGTTCCTAACCTCCACCCACAGAGACTCTGTAGACAATCCCTCCATGGCGTCCACCCTTTCTGCAGCCGTGTCACTATCTCTGATCAACAGTGCTATGCCCCCACCTCTTTTGCCTCCCTCCTTGCCCTTTCTGAAACATCTAAAACCCGGCATTTGAAGTAACCAATCCTGTCCTTGAGCCATCCAAGTCTCTGTAATGGCCACCACATCATATCTCCAAGTACTGATCCACGCTCTAAGCTCATCCGCTTTGTTCACAACACTCCTTGCGTTAAAATCGACACATTTCAAACCTTCGGTCTGAGCGCGTCCCTTCTCTATCACCTGCCTATCCTCCCTCTCGCACTGTCTACAAGCTTTCTCTATTTGTAGCCAATCTCCTTTTCCCCAGTCTCTTCAGTTTGGTTCCCACCCCCCCAACAATTCTAGTTTAAAATCTCCCCAGTAGCCAGGATATTTGTCCCCCTGGGATTCAAGCGCAACCTGTCCTTTTTGTACAGGTCACACCTGCCCCAAAAGAGGTCCCAATGATCCAGAAATCTGAATCCCTGCTCCAATCCCTCAGCCACGCATTTATCCTCCACCTCATTCTATTCCTATTCTCACTGTCGCGTGGCACAGGCAGTAATCCCGAGATAACTACCTTTGCGGTCCTGCTTCTCAACTTCCTTCCTAACTCCCTGTAGACTGCTTTCAGGATCTCTTCCATTTTCCTGCCTATGTCATTGGTACCAATATGTACCATGACCTCTGGCTGCTCTCCCTCCCACCGCAGGATATTTTGGACGCGATCCGATACATACTGGACCCTGGCACCTGGGAGGCAAACCACCATCCGAGTTTCTTTCCTGCATTCACAGAATCGCCTATCTGACCCCCTAACTATAGAGTCCCCTATCACTACTGCCTTCCTCTTCCCTTCCCTACCCTTCTGAGCCACAGGGCCAGACTCTGTGCCAGAGGCACGGCCACTGCCGCTTCCCCCAGGTAGGCTGTCCCCCCCAACAGTACTCAAACAGGAGTACTTATTGTCAAGGGGTACAGCCACAGGGGTACTCTCTAGTACCAGACTCTTCCCCTTCCTGACTGTGACCCACTTGTCTGTCTTCCGTGGCCCCGGTGTGACCACCTGGTTATAACTCCTCTCTATCACCTCCTCGCTCTCCCTGACCAGGTGAAGCTCATCAAGCAGCATCTCCAGTTCCCTAACTCGGTCCTTTAGGAGCTGCAGCTCGACACACCTGGTGCAGATATGGCTGTCCAGGAGGCTGGGAGACTCCAGGACTCCCCACATCTGACACTGAGCACAGAACGTCGACCTCACGCACATACTTCCTCCTTTCCGCAAATAACACAGTAAAACTACCTTGCCTCGTCCCGTTACCGCCTAAGCCCGTTGAGCCAAAGCCGTATCACTCTGCTGTCTTTCTCTCTGCTGCCCGCTGCGACGCTGTCCGCTGGATATGTCCGTCTTCTTTTTAAACCTTTTGCGCTCTACTGGCTGATGTCACGCGCCTGCGCAGTCTCGCCTCTCTTTAACCCCGAGTAGTAAAAAACTCCCTTCGCTCCAAAAAATCAGCCATTCACTCACAGCCTCCTTGCTCCGAATGTTGTAAAATGTTGTAAAACATGAAAACTTCAAAGGTGGGGGTGGGGGTGAATAGTTTTCATAGGAACTGTATGTGTACTTTGATAGTAAATTTACTTCGAACTTCGGTTATTTGAGAATTTACTGTGATATTGAGCCGCTTCCTGTCTTGGTCATGGACATAGAAGGAAAAGCAGAGAAAAGTGCAAATCCTTGCAGTGAGGAGATGTAAAGTGCGATAAAAATAGCAGAAGTAACAGCAAGAAGGTGGGACATGAAGAATGGAAAATGATTTACAAGTGATGTCAGTCAGTAGAAGGGCTTCTTGAAAATGGATTGTGCTAACTTGGACATGAAACTAAAGAACAGACAGACACTGAACGAGGATTACTTTGCATCAATATTTACAGTGGAGGACAAGGGTAGGATGCCTGACATTCCGAGGCAAGTATCATGAATCAGCGGAGAGTGACTAACTGAAACCCACCACAGAAGACAGACTGCAGTAAATAGTTAGAACCTGGCAATCTGCAGGATCTGATGGTTCCTTACCGAGAGCTGAATGTAGGCTTCTGAAGTATAATCTCCCGAAGTTTATTTCAAAGTTCAAAATAAATTTATTATCAAAGTACATATATGTCACCATACACAACCCTGCGATTCATTTTCTTGTGGGCATACTCAATAAATCCATAATAGAATCAATGAAAGACTACACCAATCTGGGCTTTCAACCAGCATGCAAAAAACACCGAACTGTGCAAATACAAAAAAAAACTTAAATAAATAGGCAATAGAGAACATGAGATGAAGGGTCCTTGAAAGTCAGTCAATAGGTTGTGAGAACATTTCAATGATGAAATGAAGTTGAGTGAAGTTATCCTGTTTGGTTCAGGATCACTGAGGGGTAATAACTGACCCTGAACCTGGTAGTGTGGGTCCTGAGGCTCCTGTATTATCTTTCTGAAGGCAGCAGTGTGAAGAGAGGAATATTAAGAAAATTCCACATTCTTGTCCTGAGAAATGGAGCAAAGGTTGAGCAAGCAAGGGCTTTTCTCTTTGGAACGAATGAGGATGAGAAAACTCTGGTTAGACCACACTTGGAGTATTGTGTTCAATTCCAGATGCCTCAATATAGGAAGGATGTGGAAGCTTTAGAGAGGGTGCAGAGGAAATTTGCCAGGATGCTGCTGTATGGGAGAGTACCGTACATCTTATGAAGATAAGTTGAGTAGATAGATAGATAGATAGATAGATACTTTATTCATCCCCATGGGGAAATTCAACTTTTTTCCAATGTCCCATACACTTGTTGTAGCAAAACTAATTACATACAATACTTAACTCAGTAAAAAATATGATAAGCATCTAAATCACTATCTCAAAAAGCATTAATAATAGCTTTTAAAAAGTTCTTAAGTCCTGGCGGTTGAATTGTAAAGCCTAATGGCATTGGGGAGTATTGACCTCTTCATCCTGTCTGAGGAGCATTGCATCGATAGTAACCTGTCGCTGAAACTGCTTCTCTGTCTCTGGATGGTGCTATGTAGAGGATGTTCAGAGTTTTCCATAATTGACCGTAGCCTACTCAGCGCCCTTCGCTCAGCTACCGATGTTAAACTCTCCAGTACTTTGCCCACGACAGAGCCCGCCTTCCTTACCAGCTTATTAAGACGTGAGGCGTCCCTCTTCTTAATGCTTCCTTCCCAACACGCCACTACAAAGAAGAGGGCGCTCTCCACAACCGACCTATAGAACATCTTCAGCATCTCACTACAGACATTGAATGACGCCAACCTTCTAAGGAAGTACAGTCGCCTCTGTGCCTTCCGGCACAAGGCATCTGTGTTGGCAGTCCAGTCTAGCTTCTCGTCTAACTGTACTCCCAGATACTTGTAGGTCTTAACCTGCTCCACACATTCTCCATTAATGATCACTGGCTCCATATGAGGCCTAGATCTCCTAAAGTCCACCACCATCTCCTTGGTCTTGGTGATATTGAGACGCAGGTAGTTTGAGTTGCACCATATCACAAAGTCCTGTATCAGTTTCTTATACTCCTCTTCCTGTCCATTCCTGACACACCCCACTATGGCCGTGTCATCAGCGAACTTCTGCACATGGCAGGACTCCGAGTTATATTGGAAGTCTGATGTGTACAGGGTGAACAGGACCGGAGAGAGTACGGTTCCCTGCGGCGCTCCTGTGCTGCTGACCACCGTGTCAGACCTACAGTCTCCCAACCGCACATACTGAGGTCTATCTGTCAAGTAGTCCACTATCCAATCCACCATGTGAGAGTCTACTCCCATCTCCGTTAGTTTGTGCCTTAAGATCTTGAGCTGGATGGTGTTAACCCTAGTAAGCTAGGGTTTTTCTCTTTGGAGTGAAGGAGGATGAGAAGTGACCTGATAGGATATACATGATGATAGAGGCATAGATTGAGTAGACAGCCAGAGACTTTTTCCCAGTGTGGAAATGGCTAATACAAAGAGCCATAGTTTTAAGGTGATTGGTGGGAAGAATAGGGGATGTCAGAAGCAGGTTTTTTACACAGAGTGTGGTGGGTGCATAGAACACACAACCAGAGGTGGTGGCAGAGGCAGATACATAAGGACATTTAAGAAACACTTAGTGGGCACATGGGTGATAGAAAAAATGGAGGTCTGTGTGGGAGGGAATGAGTAGATTGATATTAGAGTAGGTTAAATGGTCAGCATAACATCATGAGTTGAATGGCCTGTACTGTGCTGTAGTGTTCTATGTTCGAATGCACATAAAATGCTGGAGGAACTCAGCAAGTCAGGCAGCATCAATAAAGGGAATAACAGTCTCCTCCATAGATAGAGCCTAACTTGCTGAGTTCTTCTAGAAGTGTGTGTGTGTGTGTGTGTGTGTGTGTGTGTGTGTGTGTGTGTGTGTGTGTGTGTGTGTGTGTGTGTGTGTGTGTGTGTGTGTGTGTGTGTGTGTGTGTGTGTGTGTGTGACTCAAGATTTACGCTATTTGTAGAATCTCTTGTGTACGTAAGAGATGGAATTGCAGGAATTTGCTTAACATCTGATATCTGAAAGTTACGAGAGTCTGTAATGAGGGAAAAATTGAGAGAACACCATGAAAATGTTGAGTTGGTCAGGGAGGGGCAGAGCAGATTTGTAAAGGGTTTTGCCTGCCTGCTGATGAATGAATCTTGGGAAAGGTTGACAAACTGTGCTATGAATGTGAACTTCCAGGAGGTACAATTTCTCACTAGAAATCATTGTCTTAAATTCAGGCTTATCAAAGGCAAATTATTGAGCCAGTTAGAAATTATTTCAAAGTTTAAATTCATTTTCGAAGTATCTGTACCATATACAACCTTCATCTTACAGCCAGTCAAAAAACAAAATTCACAATAGAAGCCAAACAAAGACTGACAAGCATCCAATGTGCAAAATAAAACAGATCATGCAAAAGTTAACAACTAATCAGAATCAGAATCAGGTTTATTATCACCGGCATGTGATGTGAAATTTGTTAAATTAGCAGCAGCAGTTCAATGCAATACATAATCTAGCAGAGAGAGAAAAAATAATAATAAATAAAATAAAAATAGACATAATAATCAATAAACAAGTAAATCAATTATGCATATTGAATTGATTTTAAAAAGTGCAAAAACAGAAATACTGTATATTAAAAAAAGTGAGGTGGTTTCCAAAGATTCAATGCCCATTGAGGAATTGGATGGCAGAGGGGAAGAAGTTGTTCCTGAATCACTGAGAGAGTGCCTTCAGGCTTCTGTATCTTCTACCTGATGGTAACAGTGAAAAAAGGGCATGCCCTGGGTGCTGGGGGTCCTTAATGAACGCTGCCTTTCTGAGACACTGCTCCCTAAAGATGTCCTGGGTACTTTGTAGGCTAGTACCCAAGATGGAGCTGACTAGATTTACAACCTTCTGCAGCTTCTTTTGGTCCTGTGCAGTAGCCCCTCCATACCAGACAGTGATGCAGCCTGTCAGAATGCTTTCCATGGTACAACTATAGAAATTTTTGCGTGTATTTGTTGATATGCCAAATCTCTTCAAACTCCTAATAAAGTATAGCTGCTGTCTTGCCTTCTGTATAACTACATCAATGTGTTGGGACCAGGTTAGATCCTCAGAGATCTTGACACCCAGGAACTTGAAGATGCTCACTCTCTCCACTTCTGATCCTTCTATGAGGATTGGTATGTGTTCCTTCGTCTTACCCTTCCTGAAGTCCACAATCAGCTCTTTTGTCTTACTGATGTTGAGTGCCAGGTTGTTGCTGCGACACCACTCCACTAGTTGGCATATCTCACCCCTGTATGCCCTCTCGTCTCCACCTGAGATTCTACCAACAATGGTTGTTTCATAGAATGTGGCAATGAATATAGAATATGAGCTGCAGATTCCCTGAAAGAGAGTCCACGAATTCAGAGGCAGGTGAAGCCAGTTAGGTGGTTGTAGGGGCACCAACTGTTCCCTACGTGGGACCCAGGACTCCCGCCCAATGAGAGGGAAACGGGTCAAATGTTGCTGAACACTGGCTCATTTTCTGTTCTTGGGCCTCGATGCTTTAACCTAGCTCAATGTTTTAACTGGCAGAGAGTATTTCAGAATCAGATTTATTATCACCGGCGTAAGTCGTGAAATTTGTTAACATAGTGGCAGCAGTATAATGCAATACATGATAATATAGAAAATATATAAATAAATATGTCAATTACAATAAGTATATATATAAAACCATATAACAATTACAGCACGGAAACAGGCCATCTCGGCCCTTCTAGTCTGTACCGAACACTTACTTTCACCTAGTCCCACCTACCTGCACTCAGCCCATAGCCCTCCATTCCTTTCCTGTCCATATACCTATCCAATTTGCTTTTAAATGACAAAATCGAACCTGCCTCTACCACTTCTACTGGAAGCTTGTTCCACACAGCTACCACTCTCTGAGTAAAGAAGTTACCCCTACACTTTTGCCCCTTAACTCTCAACTCATGTCCTCTTGCTTGAATCTCCCCTACTCTCAATGGAAAAAGCCTATCCACATCAACTCTATCTATCCCCCTCATAATCTTAAATACCTCTATCGTCCCCCCTCAACCTTCTACGCTCCAAAGAATAAAGATCTAACTTGTTCAACTTTTCTCTGTAACTTAGGTGCTGAAACCCAGGTAACATTCTAGTAAATCTCCTCTGCACTCTCTCTATTTTGTTGACATCTTTCCTATAATTCGGTGACCAGAACTGTACACAATTCTCCATATTTGACCTCACCAATGCCTTGTACAATTTTAACATTACATCCCAACTCCTATTCTCAATGCTCTGATTTATAAAGGCCAGCATACCAAAAGCTTTCTTCACCACCTTATCCACATGAGATTCCACCTTCAGGGAACTATGCACCATTATTCCTAGATCATGTATATATGTATATTAAATAGTTGAATTAAAAACAGTGCAAAAACAAATAATATAAAAAGGTGAGGTAGTGTTCACAGGTTCAGTGTCCAGTTAGGAATTGGATAGTAGAGGGGAAGAAGCTGTTCCTGAATAAAGCTGAGAGCAAGGTCGTCTTCTGCCCTTGGACCTCGATGAGACATCCACCAGCAGGGATAACCGTCCTGGCCGTACCTGCATCCTTGAGAGTCAAGCTTGCCGAATCCTTCAGGAGATCATCAAATTGTTAGTTGTTTTAGATGCTTCAAAAGGGAAATTACAGGCTGCAATTTACAGCGAGCATAGTCCAGAAGACATGTATCTCTTAGTGTGTGATCTGGCAGCAAAACATCGGTGTATATCGCGAGGACTACCTTGCTAAACAGTGTCAGCACCGGGGTTCCGAACATTCAGCATAGTGACATGGATAGATTAAAATATATGCTTCCATTGACCACACTCAACAACTCAGGAACAGTTTATTCAGGAACCCTTGCAAGTGGAACAAGTGCCATACCTGCCCATACACCTCCTCCCTCACTCCTATTCAGAGCCCCAGACAGTTCTTCCACGTGAGGCCACTCTTCACCTGTGAGTCTGTTGGGGTCATTTATTGTATCCGATGCTCACGGTGTGGCCACCTGTATGTTGGTGAGACCATACAGATTGGGAGACCGCTTTGCCGAGCACCTACACTCCAACCGCCAGAAAAGGTGGCATCTCCCAGTGGTCACCCTTTTCAATTCTACTTCCCATTCCATCCCATTCTGACACGTCAATCCCTGGCCTCCTTTATTGCCGCAATGAGGCCACACTCAGGTTGGAGGAAGAACAGCTTATATTCTGTCTGGTAGCCTCCAACCTGATGCCATGAACATCGATTTCTTGAATGTCCAGTAATGATGCCCCCCCCCCCCGCCCTGCTTCACCATTCCCACTACTGTTTTCTTCTTTCACCTTATCACCTCCCTCTGGTGCTCCTACCCCTTCCCTTTCTTCCGTGGTCATCTACCTTTTCCTATCAGATTACCCATTCTCCAACCCTTTATCTCTTCCATCTATCAACATCCCAGCTCTTTACTGTACCCCTCCCCCTCCCTGTTTCACCTCTCACCTACCACCTTGTACTTCTTCCTTCCCTCCCCCCTAACTTCTTATCTTTTTTTCCAGTCCTTTTTAAGGGTTTTGACCTGAAATGTCAACTGTTTACTCTTTTCCATAGATGCTGCCTGGCCTGCTGAGTTCCTCCAGCATTTTGTGTTGCTAGATGCAGAGGCTAATGGGGTGGTAGGTGAGGACAAGAGGAACGGGAGGGTGGAGTGAGGGTAGATTTTTTGTGAAATGGAAGAGGAGACAGTGAGGGCAGTGTTGATAGTGGAGGAAGGGAAGCCCCTTTCTCTGAAGAAGGAGGACTTCAAAGTTTTTCTGGAAATAAAAGCCTCATCCTGAGAGCAGATGCTGCAGAGATGGAGGAATTGAGAGAAGGGGGATGGCATTTTTTTTTATACAAGTGACAGGGTGGGAAGAGGTATTAACAAGATAACTGTGACAGTGCATGGGTTTATAAAATATAAAGATTATGGTAGATTATGGTAGAAGAAATGAAAGGGTTAACTATTTTCTAAATGGAGAGAAAATACAAAAAACTAAGGTGCAAAGGGACTTGGGAGTCCTTGTGCAGGATTCCCTAAGGATTAATTTGCAGGTTGAGTCTGAGGTGAGGAAGGCAAATACAATGAATGCTAGCATTCATTTCAAGAGCACCAGAATATAAAAGCAAGGATGCAATTTTTATAAAGCACTGGTGAAGCCTCACTTGGAGTATTGTGAACAGGTTTGGGCCCTTATCTTAGAAAGGATGTGTTCAAACTGGAGAGGGTTCAAAGGAGGTTCATGAAACTGATCCCAGGATTGAATGGCTTGTTATATGAAGAGCGTTTGATGGCTCTGGGCCTGTATTCACTAGAATTCAGAAGAATGAGGAGTGACCTAATTGAAACCTATCGAATGTTGAAAGGCCTTGACAGAGTGATTGTGGAGAGGATCTCTCCTATTTTGGGGGAGTATAAGACCAGGACACAGCCTCAGAATAAAGGGGCATCCTTTTAGAACAGAGATGAGGAGGAATTTCTTTAGCCAGAAAGTGGTGAATCAGTGGAATTCTTTGCCACTGGCAGCTGTGGAGGCCAAGTCTTTATGTATGTTTAAGGCAGTGGTTGATAGATTCTTGGTTGGTCGGGGATAAAAGGATATGGGTAGAAGGCAGGAGATTGGGGCTGAGAGGAAAATTGGATCAGCCTTGATGAAAGGGCGGAGGAGACTAGATGGGCCAAACAGCCTAATACTGCTTCTATATTTTATGCTCTCATATCAATAGATAGACTGTCTCCGGAGATGGAGACAGAGAGATTGAGAAAGGGGAGAGAGGTGTCAGAAATGGACCAAGTAAATGAGAGGGCAGGGTGGAAGTTGGAGGCAAAATTGATGAAATTATAACACAATAACAATTTGGCACAGATTAGATGGGCTGCAGGGCATGTTTCTGTCCTCTGTGACTATTTTTCTTTCACTATTTATTTATGCATGTTAGTCATTTTTATGTCTTGCACTGTGCTGCTGCCGCAAGATAACGAATTTAATGACATACGTCAGCGATAACAATTCTGATTCCGATTGCGATGAGAGTTGTTTAAATGCCTGGTGCTGTGGCAAGTGGACTGTAATCTAGCAAGGCGCTACGGTAATGTAACGGTATGGCAACTCTATTACAGCTCTGGGTGTCTGAATTCAATTCCGGCAGCGTCTGTAAGGAGAATGTGGGTCTCCTCTCTCAGTCCAAAGACGTTTCAGTTAGTCGATTAATTGGTCATTGTAAATTATCCTATGATTAGGTGAGTGCTCAATAGGTGGGTTTCTGGGTGGTGTGGCTCGTTGGACTGGAAAGGTCTATATCTCTGAATGAGTGAATCAATCATTTTTATATATCTCTTGAGGACCCAAGAACAAATCACTTGTCAACGGCAATGAGCTGGAAGTAGCAGAACCCAAAGTCTGAAACCATTAACTTGTCTTTGACAATTCCTGAAAATGAACAGAGATGTTATTGAAAAGTTGGTCTTTATCCAGACAATGGGGTTGAGCCTGGGTGCGTGGTATCCTTAGGGAACACAGAACAGGAACAGTCCCTTTGGCCCATCGTGTACTGTGCTGTTCAAGATGCCAAATTAAAGTAAACTTACCTGCCAACAGATAGTCCTTGTCCCTTCATTCCCTGAATGTTGTGACCTCAGCCTCATGGACACCAGCCTCCCCAGCATCCAGAATATCTTCAGAAAGGTGGCATCTATCATTAAGGACCTTCGTCACCCGGGACATGCCCTCTTCTCATTGCCACCATTAGGGAGGAGGTACAGGAGTCTGAAGGTACACACTCAATGATTCAGTAATGGCTTCTTCTCCTCTGCCATCAGATTTCTGAATGGACAATGAACCCATGGACACTACCTCACTATTTTCCCTCTCTTTTTCACTAACTATTTAATTTAATGTATATATATATTTCATATAGTGATCTGTAGTTTATTATTATTATCCTGTATTGCACTGTACTGCTGTCACAAACCATCAAATGTCACTACATATGCCGATGATATTTGTTGTGATGAGGCCATACTCAGGTTGGAGGAACAACACCTTATATTCCATCTGAGTAGTCTCCAACCTACATCAATTTCTCAAACTTCTGGTAATGTCCTCCCACCTTCAGCATTTCCCATCCTCTTTTCCCTCTCTGACCTTATCTCCCTGCCTGCCCATTGCCTCCTCTGGTGCTCCTCCCCCTCCCCTTTCTTTCTTCCATCGCCTTCTATATCTTTCACCAATCAACTTCCTAGTTCTTTACTTCATCCCCCTGCCCACCCTGCCAGGGTTCACTTACCACCTGGTATTTCTCTCTCCTCTCCCCCACCTTTTAAACCTATTCAGCTTTTTTTCTCCAGTCCTGCTGAAGGGTTTCAGCCCAAAACGGCGACTGTACTTTTTTGCAACTCATAGATGCTGCCTGGCCTGCTGAGTTTCTCCAGCATTGTGTGTGTGTTGCTCCAGTGCTGATTCTGATTCTGGTTCAGATTCAGATGTCCATGTGCCTGTTTGAACATTTCTGTGTGTCAGCTCCCACTGTCACCCTGGCACCACATTCTTGGTACCCACTCAGTCTCTATGTAAAACTTCTCCTAAACGTTTCCTTGAAACTTTACCCCTCTCACGTTAAAGCTATGTCCTGGAGAATTTGACATTTCCATCCTGCATAAATGACTCTGACTCTGTACCCCATCTCTGCCTCTTATGATTTTGCAAACCTCTATCAGGTTTCCCCTCAGCCTCCACCGCTCCAGAGAAAGCAACCAAGATTGTCCAGCCTCTTGTATATCTGAATCAGGATTAATATCACTTGCATATGTCATGAAGTCTGTTGCTTTGCAGCAGCAGTATACATAATCATAAAATCTGTAAGTTCCAAGAAGAAATAGCTATAAAGAATTAAATTACAGTAAATAAGTCATGGAAAAAGAGAGGAAAAATAATGAGGTAGTGTTCATAGTCCATTCAGAAATCTGATGGTGGAGGGGAAGAAGCTATTTGTAAAATGTTCAGTGTGTGTCTTCAGGCTCCTGTACCTCCTCCCTGATGGTAGCAATGAGAAGAGGGCATGTCCTGGGTGATGGGGGCCCTTAAGAACAGATGCTGCGTTTTTGAGGCATCGCCCTTTGAAGGTGTCCTGGATGCTGGGGAGGTGAGTGCCCTTAGTGATGCTGACTGAGTTTGAAACTTCCTGCAGATTTTCTCCAATCCTGTGCAATGGCCCCTCCATACATGCCCTCCAATCCAGGCAGCATCCTGGTGAATCTCTTCTGCATTGCCTGCATGTGATTCTCCAAGTGCGGTCTGCCTAAAATTTTATACCGATGCACCAGGAAGACATTGTAAATGATCTGAATTCCTGAGGATTTAAGAACATTGAGGTAGTTTAATTAAGAAAAGTAAAAAAGATAGGTCATTGAACTTGTTTCACCAGCTCTGTGATTCACAAGGTCAAAGGGCTATTTGATTGTTCTTCGAAGCTTCGAGGGGAACTGATGCCGTCCATAGGGAAAAACGGTCAGATTTCAGAATTAGATTTATTTATCACATGTAATTGAAACATACAGTGAAGTATGTCATTTGCATTAACAACCAACACAACCTAAGGGTGTGCTGGGGGCAGCCCGCAAGTGTCACCACACATTTCAGCGGCAGCATAGCGTGCCCTCAGTGCTCGGCAGAACAACACAGAACAAAACCGAACTCAGCAAGCAACCACACAACAAGAGTGAAACAAGTCCCATCCACCCACGCTCAAGCTCCAGGATAGGCCCCCAGCTTCCAGTCTTCAGGCTTCAGCAGCAAAGAAGCACTTAGGAAAACTTGTGCTCTGATAGTGTTTGCTGCAAGAGGATTTCAGGACAGGAATAGAGGTGGGATCACATCGGATCCTGGTGGGAGTGCAGTGGACAGGTCTGCCCGCCACTGTTCGCCCAGTACAGCACAGGCCATGCCACTCAGGGACTTGGGTTAGATTATCATTGTGACTTTACATTTACTGCTATCACAGTTATAGGTACGATATGTACCTTGTGCTGTGCATGACTGTGCTTTGCAACTTGGGTCCGGAGGAACACTGTTTCATTTGGCTGTATTCATGTGTATGGCTGAATGACAATTAAACTTGAACTAAACACAAGAGGTTCTGCAGATGCTGGAAATCCAGAGCAACACACACAAAATGCTGGAGGAACCCAGACTGTCAGGAAGCATCTTTGCAGAGGAAGGAATAGTTGACATTTCAGGCCATGTGCCCATATCATCAGGATTTAGACAAATGAGTAGCAGTCTCATTGCAGAGATGATGTTTTCCTCTGCTGAGGAGTGAAGAATCTGCGATCACAATCTTAAACTGAAGAGTGAGATGCTCAGGACAATGGTGAGAAGATTCTTCTCTCTGCAGAGGCCATCGAGGAGTTTAAGGACTTGGTACATCACCAAAGAGCTCACAAATTTCTAAAGATGTACCATGGAGAACGTATTATCTAGTTGCATCACATACAAGATCAGAAAAAGGTGCAGAAAGTTGTAAACTCAGCCAGCTGCATCACAGGCTGTAGCCTCCCCAGCATCGAGGACATTTCCAAAAGGCGATGCTTCAAAAATGGGGCATCCATCATTGAGGACCCTCACCACCCAGGACGTGCCCTCTTCTCATTGCTACCATCAGGGAAGCGACACAGGAGCCAGAAGACACACTATCAGTGTTTCAGGAACAACTTCTTCTCCTCCCCCATCAGATTTTGAATGGACAATGAACTCTTGTGCATTACCTCAGTACTCTTTTTTTTTGCTCTGCTTTTGTACTACTTATTTAATTTGAATTTTTTATATATATATGTACTTCTATATTTATATATATATATAAATAAATATACAGTATATTTCTTATTGTGATTTATAGATGTTTTTGTTATTTATTGCAATATACTGTCACTACAAAACTGCAAATTTCATAACAAATGGCAGTTATATTAAACCTGTTTCTTAAACTTTGGAACTGTGTACTCAAGAGGGCCGTGAAGACCTGTGGAGTATTTAAATACAAGTAACTGCATGAAAAGGCAGGTGTATTGAACTTCATCACTCAGGGTGGTGAGAATGACGAACGAGCTGAGAGAAAGTGGTGGATTATGGATTTGATTGCTACATTTAAGAGAAATTTTGATAGGAACATGAATGGGAGAGTTATGGAGGATGATGGTCCAGGTTCAGGCCAATAATACAAGGCAGATTAATAGTCTGGCATGGACTAGATGGGCCGAATGACCTGTTTCCCTGCTTTAGTGTTCCAAGACACTGGCAAAAGTAAACCAATCACTAATTACTGATCCTGACCTTTCCATGGTCTTTTGTATATATGTTGTCCCTACTGTATGGTGTCTGGGGGTAGGTCAATGGAACTAGGCTGACTGATCGTTTGGCACAGTCTAGATGGGCTGAAGGTCCTGTTTCGGTGCTGCAGTGTTCTATAAGTCTGTGCCTAATTTGCACATCTGTGGAATGTGGGAGGAAACCAGAGCAATTGGGATAAACCATAAACACAAGATTCTTCTGGAAATCCAGAGTCACACATACAAAATGCTGGAGGAACTCAGCAAGTCAGGTAGTACCTATGGAAATGAATAAACAATCGATGCTTCAGGCCGAGACCCTTCGTCAGGACTGGAAATGAAGGGGGAAGATGCTAGAAACCATGGGATAAACCATGTGGTGACAGGGAGCACATGCAAACTTCACACACCAGATCAGGGTTGAACATGATCTCTGGTGCTATGAGCTAGTGACTCTGCCATGTTACCCACTGTGTGGTCCCTATAGGGTCTGTTGTGTACAAGTCCCCTGTAGGGGCTGTTGTGTACAAGTCCCCTGTAGGGGCAGTTGTGTACAAGTCCCTATTAGGGGCAATTGTGTACAAGATCTTTGTAGGGAATGTTGTGTACAAGTTCCCTGTATGGGCAATTGTGTACAAGTCCCCTATATGGGCGTCTCAGAGCTAGGGTGCTGAATTCGAGGGACATTAGGACCACGTGTGTCCTTTGCTTCATGGAATTCAGGGTGCAGTGATTCAGATCGACAGGTTTACTATACACCACCAGGGTAGATCTATAGATTCCCTCAAAAGCAGAGATGGAGGAGTATGCCTCATGATCAACTCTTCTTGGTGCACAAATATATCAGTGCTGTTCCAATTCTGCTCACCAGACCTGGAAAATCTAGCAGTTAAGTGTCGTCCATTTTACCTATCACTGGAGATTTCTGGGATCATTTTGGTAGCAGTATACATTGCATCTCAGGCCAATGTCAATCAGGTTTTAGATGATCTGAGCAATGGGATCAACATGCATGAAACAGTGCACCCTAATGCCTTCACCATCGTTTTGGGGTTTTTTAACCAGGCCACTCAGAAAGAGATCACTAAGCAGTTACCATCACAGCAATACCAGAGGAACCAACACATCGAATCATTGTTACACCACCATCAAGAATGCCTACTGTGCTATTCCATACCCTCACTTTGGGAAGTCTGATCATCTGGTGTACTTCTACTCCCTGATTATCGGCAGAGACTGAAGACTGCAGCACCGGTAGTGAGGACCAAGAAGGTATGGACAAAGGAAGCACAGGAGTGCCTACAGGACTGCTTTGAATCGGTGGACTGGACTGTATTCAGGGATTCATCTTCGAATCTGGATGAGTTTGCTGCAGTTGTTACCGACTTCATTAAACCTGTGTGGATGAGTGTGTGCCTAAAAAGACTTACTGTACATTCCCAAACCAAAAGCTGTGGATGAGCCAGGAGGTACGTCATCTGCTGAAGGCTAGATCTGTGGCATTCAAGCCTGGTTACCCAGGTCGGTACCAGAAAGCCAGGTATGATTTGTGGAGGGCTATTTCAAGGGCAAAGAGACCATTTTGAGTGACGCTGGAAGCAACATCGGATGTATGACAACTCTGGCAGGGTTTGCAAGACATTACTTCCTACAAAGTGAAACTCAATATCATGAATGACAACGATGCTTCACTACCAGATGAACTCAACGCCTTCTATGCCCACTTTGAAAGGGAGAACACAACTACAGCTGCACCCAGTGATCTCTGTCTCAGAGACTGATGTTAGGCTATCTTTAAAGAGGGTGAACCCTTGCAAGGCAGAAGGCCCCGACGGAATACCTGGTAGCCAGCTGGTGGGAGTATTCAAGAACATTGTCAACCTTTTACTACTATGGGTGGAAGATCCCACTTGCTTCAAAAAGGCAACAATTATACCAGCATTCACATTGACAGTGATGAAATACTTTGATAGGTTGGTTATGAATAGACTGAACTCCTGCCTCAGCAAGGACCTGGACCCATTGCAATTTGCCTATCGCCACAATAGGTCAACAGCAGATGCAATTTCAATGGCTCGTCACACAGCTTTAGACCACCTGGACAACATAAACACCTATGTCAGGATGCTGATCATCGACTATAGCTCAGCATTTAATACCATCATTCCCACAATCCTGATTGAGAAGTTACAGAACCTGGACCTCTGTACCTCTCTCTGCAATTGTATCCTTGACTTCCTAACTGGAAGACAATCTGTGCAGATTGGTGATAATATCTCCTCCTTGCTGACGATCAACACTGGTGCACCTCAGGGGTGTGTACTTAGCCCACTGCTCTACTCTGTCTGTACTCATGACTGTATGGCTAGGCATAGCTCAGATACCATCTATAATTTTGCTGACGATACAACCATTGTTGGACTTTGTGGCTGATATTCTATATTCATAGCCATATTCTATGATACAACCGTTGTTGGTAGAATCTCAGATGGAGATGAAAGGTCGTACAGGAGTGAGATATGCCAACTAGTGGAGTGGTGTCGCAGCAACAACCTTGCACTCAACATCAGTAAGACAAGAGCTGTTGTGGACTTCAGGAAGGGTAGGATGAAGGAACACATACCAATCCTCATAGAGGGATCAGAAGTGGAGAGAGTGAGCAGCTTCACGTTCCTGGGTGTCAAGATCTCTGAAGACCAAACCTGGTCACAACACATCAATGCAGTTATAAAGAAGGCAAGACAGCATCTATACTTCATTAGGAGTTTGAAGAGATTTGGTATGTCAACAAATACACTCAAAAACTTCTACCGTTGTACAGTGGAGAACATTCTGCCAAGCTGCATCACTGTCTGATATGGAGGGGCTACTATGCAGGACCGAAAGAAGCTGCAGAAGATTGTAAATCTAGTCAGCTCCATCTTGGGTATTTGCCTACAAAGTGTGCAGGACATCTTCAAGGAGCAGTGTCTCAGAAAGGCAGCGTCCATTATTAAGGACCTCCAGCACCCAGGACATGCCCTTTTCTCACTGTTACCATCAGGGAGGAGGTACAAAAGCCTGAAGGCACTCACTCAGCGATTCAGGAATAGCTTCTTCCCCTCTGCCATCTGATTCCTAAATGGACATTGAACCCTTAGACACTACCTCACTTTTTAATATATATTATTTCTGTTTTTGCATGATTTTTAATCTATTCATTATACATATATTGTAATTGTTTATTATTATTATTTTTTTTCTCTTCTATATTTTGTATTGCATTGAACTGCTACTGCTAAGTTAAAAAATTTCATGACACGTTCTCATGATAATAAACCTGATTCTGATCCTGTACAAGTTCCCTGCATGGGCAGTTGCATACAAGTTTTCTGCAGGGGTAGTTGTGTACAAGTCTTTTGTAGGGGCAGTTGTGTACAAGTCCCCTGTATGGGCAGTTGTGTACAAGTCCCCTGTAGGGGCAGTTGTGTACAAGTCCCCTGTAGAGGCAGTTGTGTACAAGTTCTCTGCATGGGCAGGTGTGTTCAAGTCCCCTGTACGAACAGTTGTGTACAAGCGAAGGCATGGAGTGACCACTCCCTGCTGAACATCGGCAGCTCCTCAGTAGAGATCATTAAGAGCCCCAAATTTCTTGGTGTTCACCTGGCAGAGAATCTCACCTAGTCTCTCAACACCAGCTCCATCGCAAAGAAAGCCCAGCAGTGTCTCTACTTTCTGCGAAGACTGAGGAAAGTCCATCTCCCACCCCCCCATCCTCATCACATTCTACAGGGGTTGTACTGAGAGCATCCTGAGCAGCTGCATCACTGCCTGGTTTGGAAATTGCACCATCTCAGATCGCAAGACTCTACAGCAGATAGTGAGGTCAGCTGAGAAGATCATCAGGGTCTCTCTTCCCGCCATCACGGATATTTACACTACACGCTGCATCTGCAAAGCAAACAGCATTATGAAGGACCCCACGCACCCCTCATACAATCTCTTCTCCCTCTTGCCGTCTGAGAAAAGGCACCGAAGCATTCGGGCTCTCACAACCAGACTATGTAACAGTTTCTTCCCCCAAGCTATCAGACTCCTCAATACCCAGAGCCTGGACTGACACCTTACTGCCCTATTGTCCTGTTTATTATTTATTGTAATGCCTGCACTGTTTTGTGCACTTTATGCAGTCCTGTGTAGGTCTGTAGTCTAGTGTAGTTTTTTTCAGTGTTGTTTTTACATAGTTCAGTGTAGTTTTTGTATTGTTTCATGTAACACCATGGTCCTGAAAAACATTGTCTTATTTTTACTGTGTACTGTACCAGCAGTTATGGTCGAAATGACAATAAAAAGTGACTTGACTTGACTCGAAGTTCTCTGTAGGGGCAGTTGTGTTCAAGTCCCCTGTAGGGGCGGTTGTGTACAAGTCCCCTGCATGGGCAGTTGTGTATGTCCCCTTAGGGACAGTTGTAATTTTTATTTTTAAAATTTATTTCATCTAGAGCATATATGTCAAACTCAAGGCCCGCGGGCCAAATCCGGCCCGCGGTGGAATTATCTTTGGCCCGCGAGATAATATCTAATTACTATTAAAGCTGGCCCCAGTAATCGAAGCGCCTATGGCGTATGATATGGCTAATGCTGAGTTTATTCAGGTACCAGGTTTTCAGGGTTTTTAGTGTTTATTCGGCAGTCTTCTTCATAAGAAACGGAATTTGTAAAGTGAAACACTTTGTAGTTATAGCAGAGACTGAGACACATGAGAGCAGGCTGAAAAAACGGAGGCAACAAAAGCTGCGTTCGCACGCGTCCGACTGATCCGGCCCGCATGAAGCTGCATTTTGCTCAATCCGGCCCGTGACCTAAAATGAGTTTGACACCCCTGATCTAGAGAAACAGCACGGACCAAGCCCTTGTGGCACAGGTTTTGCCACCCAGCAATCCACTGATTTAACCCTAGTCTAATCACAGTTTGTTTGAATTTGAGGGGAAGTTACCTGTCTCTGGACTGTAGTGTTCCACTTGCAATGTGTAAGTAATTGTCAATCCAACTTTATACCATGGTCCCATCAGGGAGGAGACTATGTAACATCCACGCCAGGACCACCAGACTCAAAAACAGTTACTTTCCCCAAGCAGTGAGGCTGATCAACACCTACACCCACTAACCCACCCCTCCACACCCCCAAACACCACTACTTTATCATTTCCAGTCAATCACCTTATGTACTGACACTGCTGTGTCCAGCGTCACTATATGGACATACAATCAATCTGTGTATATGAGCTGTTTTATACATTCATACTTATTGTGTTTTTCATTATTATTGTGTTCTTTATCTTTTTGTGTTTTTTTTGTACCGCATCGGTCATGACTGACAATTATTTTGTTCTCCTTCACACGTTTGTACTGGAGATGACATTGAACAATCTTGAATCCTGAATTTGGAAGCTGATGAAAAGTTGGGCTCTTCAGCCGCTCGTTCATCATGAACCATTGTTGATTCATGTCAAATTGGGAGTTATTGCTGCAATTAAACATCATGATCAGGGTGAATGGCTTCCTAATCACATTTCGATTTTTATCATCCCACTCCACATGAGTACAAAGTGCCTCATTTTGAAAAGTCAAATTATGATTGGACTTTCACAGTGAATGGCAGGGCCCTGTGGAGTGTTGTAAAACAGGGAGACCTTGGAGTTCAGGTATATTATTTCCTGAAAGGGTGTTGGAGAAATCTTTTGGCCTTCATCAGCCAGCGCATTGGTGGGGGGTACTGTGGAAGTGGAGAGGTTATGTTGCAGTTAGTGAAGTTACACTTAGAATACTGTCTCCAGTTCTGGTCGGCCTGCTCGGAGAAGGATGTTATTACACTGGACAGACTGCAAAAAGAATTTACAAGGGTGCTACCAGGACCTCAGGGAGACATTCCTTAGAAAGTAGGATGAGAGGCATAGATATCGGGAATGTGCTCAGTCTATTTTCCAGGGTTGGGGAACCAAGAACTAGAGGGCATAGGTTAAAGCTGAGAGGGAAAGATTTATTAGGATCTTGAGGGGCAACAGAGTATAGTGCATATATGAATGAGGTGCCAGAGGAAATGGTTGAGGCAGGTACAATAGCAACTTTTAAAAGACATCTGGACAGGTACATGGATAGGAAAGGTTGAGAAGGTTACAAGCCAAACGGAGGCAAATAGACCCAGCTTGGATAGGGTTCCTTGATCAGTGTAAATCAGTCGGGCTGAAGGGCCTGTTACTGTGCCATGTGACTCGACAAAAAGATCTAAAGAAATTCAGTTTTCATCTGCCATGTCCCACAGCACAACACTGTTAAGTATTGTCCCTCCCATAGCATGACCCCCTCTGTACTGCCCCTCCCTCAGTAACAGCCTTGAGGGGTTTTTGGTGGGCTGAAATCAGCACAGAGGTTGTTCATTGCTGATGCAGCACCAAGTTTAAAAAAGAGGCTGGAAGCTTTCAGTTTTCTTTCAGGGGCTGAAATCAGTGCAAGAGGCCTTCTGTTGGTGACACAGAGCAAGGTTTAAAAAGAGGTTGAGAGCTTTCAGCAGTCTTTCAGAGACTGAAATCAGTGTGGGACCAATAGAATGGAGATTAAGTGGAGTGGCCATTGTTGGAGTGGGGCATTGTTAGAGTGCTCCGGATTTGCCTCAACAGGCTGTGGAGAACTAATGGAGGTTCTAAGTAAGTTAGAAAGAAAGTTTCTGGTAATTTTTGTTTCTGTTAGTACATAGCTAGTGCACTGAGAATGGGTCCAGGGGCAGTTCCTTGTGTGAGATGTGGGAAATTTGGGAGACCTCCAGCCTCCCTGATAACTGCATCTACATAAAGTGCATCGAGTTGCAGCTCCTTAGAGGCAGTGTTAAGGACCTTGGGCTCATACAGGAGAATGAGGAGGTGACAGATAGGTGCTACAGGGAAGTGGGCACCCCTAGGTTGCAGGAAGAGGGAAAGGGAATAGGCAGCCAATGCAGAGCACCCCTGTTGCCGTTCCCTTCATTAATAAGTACACCACTTTGGATACTGTTGGGGAGCCACTTATCGGGGAAGCGGCAGCGAGCTGGTCTCTGGCCTCGTGGCTCAGAAGTGAAGGGGGTGAAGAGAAGAGCAGGGTGATAGGAGATTCCATAATTAGAGGAGCAGAAAGCAGATTCCCTGGACGTGAAAGAGACACGTGGATGCTATGTTGCCTCCCAGGTGCCAGGGTCTCTTGCTGGCTGCTGTCAGAGGAAGGTGCAGGAGTCTTGAGATCCACGACCTTCTGAGTGAAGAAGTTTCCCCTCATGTTCCCCTTAAACTTTTCAGCTTTCACTCTTAACCCACTAGTTGTAGTCCCACCCAACCTCAGTGGAAAAAGCCTGCTTGCATTTACCTTATCTGCACCCCTGATAATTTTGTATACCTCTATCAAATCTCCTCTCAATCTTCTATATTCCAAGAAACAAAGTTCTAATCTATTCAACCTTTCTCTATAACTCAGGTCCCTGTACTCTTTCAACCTCGTTTACATCTTTCCTGTAGGTAGGTGACCAAAACTGTACACAATACTCCAAATTAGACTTCACCAATGTCTTCGACAACTCCTACATGACAACCCTTCTCTTGTACACAATAAATTGGTTTATGGAAGCCAATGTGCCAAAAGCTTTCTTTCCGAACCTATCTTCCTGTGACACCACTTTCAATGTATCGTGGACCTGTTTTCCTAGATTGCTTTGTTCTACCCCACTCCTCAGTCCCTACCGTCCACTGTGTAAGACCTACCCTGGTTGGTCCTTCCGAAGTGCAACACCTCCCACTTGTCTGCATTAATTTCTATCTGCCATTTTTCAGCCTATGTTTCCAGCTGATGCAGATCTCTCTGCAAACCATTATAACCTTCGTCGCTCTCCACTACACCCCCAATCTTGGTGTCATCTGCAAATTTCTTGATCCAATTAACCACATTATCATCCAGATTATTGATATAGCTGGCAAACAACAAAGGACCCAACACTGATTCCTGCGACACACCACTCATCACAAGCCTCCAGTCAGAGGGACAAGCATCTTCTACACTCTCTGGCTTCTCCCACAAAGCCAATGTCTAATCCAATTTACTACCTCATCTTGAATGCCCTACGACTGAACCTGTTTGACCAACCATCCATGCGGGACCAAGTCAAATGCCTTACTCAAGTCTACGTGGACAATATCCAGTGCCTTGCCTTCATCCACTTTCCTCGTAGCTTCCTCAAAAAACTCTATAAGGTTGCTTAGTCATGACCTACCATGAAAAGTATGACCTACATACTTTGATATTAAATGTAATTTGAATCTTGAAGCTTTGAAGCTTTGAAATAACAGGCAGGAGAGCCAAAGGAGAGTCAGTGGATGTTGTTTACTTGGATCTTCTGAAGGTCTTTGACAAGGTGCCATGTATGATGCTGCCTAACAAAACTAGAGCCCATGGTACAACAGGAGAGGCACTAGCATGGATAGAAGATTAGCTGACTGGCAAAAAGCAAAGAGTGAGGAATAAAGGGGGACTTTTCTTGTTGGCTGTTAGTGACTAGTAGGGTACTGCTGAAGATGGGGTTGGGACTGCTTCTTTTCATGTTGTATGTCAATGATTTGGATGATGGAATTGTGGCCAAGTTTGCAAATGATATGAAGATAGGCAGGGGGGCAGGTGGTGTTAAGGAAGCCAGATATCTGCAGAAGGACATTAGACAGATTAGGAGAATGGGCAAAGAAGTGGGGAGATGAAATATAATTTAGGAAAGTGCATGGTCATGCACTTTGGTAGAAGGAATAAAGGTGCTGACTATTTTCTAAATGGGGAAAAAATTTTAAAAATCCGAGGTGCAAAGGGGCTTGAGAATCCTCGTGCAGGATTCCCTAAAGGTTAATTTTCAGGTTGAATCAGTGGTGAGGAAAGTGATGCAATATTAACATTCATTTTGAAAGACTAGAATATAAAAGCAAGGATGTAATGCTGAGACTTTATAAGGCATTGGTCAGACTGCACTTGGAGTATTGTGAACTGTCTTGGGCCCCTCATCTAAGAGAGGATGTGCTGACATTGGAGAGGGTCCAGAGGAGGTTCACGAGAATGATCCCAATAATGAAAGGGTTAACATATGAGGAGCATTTGATGGCTCTGAGTCTGTACTTGCTGGAGTTTAGAAGAATGAGGGGGATCTCATTGCAACCTATCGAATATTGAAAGGCCTGGATAGAGTGGATATAGAGAGGATGTTTCTTATGTGGGGGAGTCTAGAACCAGAGGCACAGACTTAGAATTGAGGAACATCCATTTAGAATGGAGATGAAGGAAAATTTCATTAGCCAAAGGGTGATGAATCTATGGAATTCATTTCCAAAGATAGCTGTGAATGCCAAGACACTGGGTGTATTCAAAGCTGAGGTTGATAGGTTCTTGATTAATTAGGCCATCAATGGTTATGGGGAGAAGACTGGAGAATGGGGTTGAGAGGGAAAATAAATCAGCCACGATGGAATGGTGGGGCAACTCAATGGACCGAATGGTCAGATTCTGCTCCAATGTTTTATGGTCTAATGGTCTTATGATTAGTGTGACCCTCCCTCAGTACCATGCCCTCTGCCCACAGTGTGACCCATCCTCTCTTTGACTAAGTCAGCCTAGTCTACCCTGTTACCTCGAGCCTATTGCTGTGATTCACAGCAGCCTCAGAGCAGTTAGTAAGACACTAGAAGTCCCAGTGTCCTGTTGAGTGTCTGGGATGCTGCCAGAGTGAAGATCTAAGCAGGACATTTAGTTCTTGACACAGAGCCCAAGAACATCAATCCTCACCCTGTGTGGACCTGTAGCAGGTCGCAGCGATGAGATGATAGATATACATTGATCTTTGCTTGGCCCTGAAGGCGAGGTCTGTCTGTTCACTGACTTCCGGAGTAAATCACTGTGAGTAATAATGTTCTCGAGAGGGATGTCCTCACTCCTCTCTCTTGGCAGGGTCTCTGAACTGATGCCAGCTTTTTGAACTGGCTGGGGATTCCCAGGGTCTAGTGATCTGAATGTGTCCAGAACTTTCTTTGAAAGAGTAAGGATATAATTCTGAGGCTTCATAAGGCATTGGTCAGACTGCACTTGGAGTATTGTGAGCAGTTTAGAGTCCCTTATCTAATAAAGGATTTGCTGGCTTTGGAGAGGGTCAAGAAGAGGTTCTCGAGAATGATTCTGCGATTGAAAGGGTTAATGTATGAGGAGTATTTGATGGCTCTGTGCCTGTACTCTGTGCAATTTAGAAAAATGGGGAGGGGGATCTCATTGAGACCTATCGAATACTGAAAGGTCTAGATAGAGTGGATGTGGAGAGGATGTTTCCTATAGTGGGGGAGTCTCGAACCAGAGGACACAGCCTGAGAATAGAGGGATGTCCACTTGGAACAGAGATGAGGGGGAATTCCTTTAGCCAGTGGGTGGTGAATCTGTGGAATTCATTGCCACAGGCAGCTGTGGAGGCCAAGTCATTGGGTAGGTTTAAAGGGAAGGTTGATGGTTTGTTGAGATGGTCGTGGTGAGAAGGCAGGAGAATGGGGTTGAGAGGGAAAATAAATCAGCATGATGGAATGGCGGAGCAGACTCGATGTCTTAAGGCCTATGGACATAGTCAGGACAAGGGCACTGCAGTGACGGATGCAAACACATCTATCTGTGGAGCAGCATGGTGGTGTAGTAGTTAGCATAACTCCTTACGATGCCAGCGATCGAAGGTTCAATTCCTGCTGCTGTCTGTAAGGAGTTTGTACCATCTCCCTGTGACCATGTGGGTTTCCTCCCACTGCCTCGGTTTCCTCCCACATTCCAGCGCGGTACAGGTTAGGGTTAGTAAGTTGTGGGCATGCTATGTTGGTGCTGGAAGTATGGTGACACTTGCAGGCTGCCCCCAGTACATCCTCGAACTGTGTTGGTTGTTGACGCAAATGACGCATTTCACTGTATGTTTCGATGTACATGTGACAAATAAAGCTAATCTAATCTAATTTAATCTAATCCCTGCCTCACATCTGATTGAGTGTCCCGGTTGGGTTGTCTGTATGTAATGTGGGCAGGCAAAGACCTGAATCTTATTATTCATTTTGTTTACTTTGAGATACAGCACAGCAACGGGCTCTTCCGGCCCAATTACATCCATACGATCAATTAATCTGCTACCTGCTAACTCATTCCTCTTTGGACTGTGGGAGGAAACTGGAGCACCCGGAGGAAATCTACGCAGGCACAGTGAGAATGTACAACTCCTTACTGACCATGGTGGGACTTGAACCGGGTAGCTGGTGCTGTAAAGTGTTTTGCTAACTGCTATGCTATCATGCTGTTCAACAATGTCAATATTCCACTTCCAGCATGGGTCCCACAAGACCATAAGGCTTAGGAGCAGAATCGGGCCATTCAGCCCATTGAGTCTCTGCCATTCTATCACTGCCTGTGAATTATCCCTCTTAACCCCTTTCTCTTCCCTTCTGCCATTACTAAGCTAGAACCTTGGAGAGATTCCGAGCAACACACACAAAATGCTGGAGGAACTCAGCAGGCCAGGCAGCATCTATGGAAAAGAGTAAACAGTCGACATTTTGGGCCGAGACCCTTCAATAGGATTGGAGAAAAATAGATGAGGAGTCTGAGTAATAAGGTGGGGGAGGGGTGGAGGAAGTACAAGGTTGTAGGTGATAGGTGAAACTGGGAGGGGGGAGGGGTGAAGTAAAGAGCTGGGGCGTTAAGTGCAGGAATACAGAAGCCTTGTTGTAACTGAATAGATCTTTAGCCCAGGGGTTCCCAAATGGGGTCCACAGACTTCTCTGTTATTGTAAAGGTCCACAGCATAAAAAGGCTGGGAACCCCGCTTTACAAACGAGCAAATCTGCAGATGCTGGAAATCTAAACACACACAAAATGCTGGGGGAACTCAGCAAGCCAGGCAGCATCTGTGGAAAAGAGTACAGTCGACATTTCGAACTGAGACCCTTCGGCTGGACTGTAGAGAAAGCTGAGGAGTAGATTTAAAAGGTGGGGGGAGGGGAGAGATAGGGGATAGGGGACAAGGTGATAGGGGAAACCTGAAGAGGGAGGGGTGAAGTAGAGAGCTGGGAAGTCAATTGGTAAAGGAGATACAGGGCTGGGGAAGGGGAGTCTGATAGAAAAGGATAGAAGGCTATGGAAGAATGAAAAGGGGAGGGGAGGAGCACCAGGGGGAGGTGATGGGCAAGCAGGGAGAAGGTGAGAGTGGGAAAAGTGGATGGGGAATGGTGAAGGGGGGCACTACAGGAAGTTGAAGAAGTCGATATTCATGCCATCAGATTGGAGGCTGCCCAGACAGAAAACAAGGTGTTACTCCTCCAAACGGAGTGTGCTCTCATCATGGCAGTAGACGAGGCCATGGATTGACGTATTGGAATGGGAATGGGAAGTGGAAATAAAATGGCTGGCCACTGGGAGATCCTGCTTTTTATAATCCAATCACAAATAGAAAATCTGCAGATGCTGGAAATCCAAGCAACAGACACAAAATGCTGGAGGAACTCAGCAGGCCAGGCAGCATGGTTGATATTTCGGACTGAGACTCAGTCAAGCGGGATCTCTAAGTGGCCACCCATTTTAATTCCACTTCCCATTACCATTCCGGTATGTCCATCCATGGCCTCCTCCACTGTCGTGATGAGGCCACACTTGGGTTGAAGGAACAACACTTTATATTCTATCTGGGTAACCTCCAACCTGATGGCATGAACATTGATTCCTTGAACTTCTGGTGAGGCCCCCCCCCTTCACCATTTCCCATCCCCTTTTCCTTTTCTCACCTTACCTCGTTACTTGCCCCTCACCTCCTTCTGCTGCTCCTTCCCCCCCCCCCCAGCTTTCTTTCTTCCATGGCCCCCTGGCCTCTCCTATCAGACTCCCCTTCTCCAACCCTGTATCTCTTTTACCAATTAATTTCCCAGCTCTTTACTTCATCCCTCCCCCTCCCAGTTTCACCTATCACCTTGTTTTTCTCCCTCCACTCCCCCCACCTTTTAAATCTACTTCTCAGCTTCTTTCTGTCTAGTCCTGCTGAAGGGTCTTGGACCGGAAGATCGACTGTACTCTTTTCCATAGATGTTGTCTGGCCTGCAGAACCCCGCTTTAGCCAGCCCTCACTCGGAGTATCTTGTGCAGTTCTGGTTACCCCATTTCAGGGAGGGTGTAGAGAGTGTGCAGAAGAGGTTCAATAGGATGCTGCCTGGATTACAGAGCATGGGCTATATGGACAGATTTGGTTATTCTCCTTGGAGTGGGAGAGGGAAGACATGATAAACGTTTTTATAATTATGAGAGACACAGATAAGTAGACAGTCAGAATCTGTTCCCCAGGATAGAAATTATTCTTAACAGTATGGAGGAACAGAGGGCTCTTGGGGTCCAAGTGCATAGATCCTTCATGGAGGTTACTGGGATGGTAAAGAAGGCCTAAAGTGTGTTGTCCTTCATTAGTCGGGGGGATTGAGTTCAGAAGCACGAGGTTATGTTGCTACTCCGTTGTGACTGTGACTGAGACACTCCAGTGTGATACTCCAGTGTCCACTCCAGATATAGAAGTTTGTTTCTCATGGAGACACTCGCGGTAAAGTCTCTCAAACTCAAATGTACATCACATTTATATGCCCATGAGATCAATAGGTGATTCTATGCAGTTTTAAACGTTACAATGGCATTGTTTACTTCAATACTTTGGTTGACAAATGGTCCCTTTGAGATACATAGTGGAAGCACATTGTGAGTGATAAGACACTTCTGAAAGTTTAAATGCCTTTGTTTGGAGCAAAACAATTAGCACAGACATTCTAAAAATTTATGACAACAGAGAGCTAGAATTAATGTTGTCAGGACTATCTCTGAATAGACAAATATCCCGAGTACACAAAAAGTTATTGAAGACGGAGAGCCAGCCATCAGAGTACATGACAGATCAGCTACTGATTGCAAATATCCCTGTGTCCACGTTTGATCTGCTAAGTGACATCATCATTCTGGTCTTCCAACTTGAACTCAAGTCACAATGGTGCAAATAGCTTAGCCCATGTGACCTGGTTTGATGCAACCCATTGTTTTAACATTTCGTGGATGCATGTATGAACATCCCAGGGTCACCATTTTGCATACCATCTCTTAGTCTGTGGGGCAGTCTAACTTCAATTTACAATAAAAGCTGAAGACTAATTGCAAACTTCCTGAACTTATTTGCATTTACAAAGAGAACTGAAGACTGATACTTATTTGAATTAATATCTGTCATATTCACATAAATCCAGAATACTCTGAATGCTCTATGAAACTTTGGTCAGGCCACATGAGTATTGCTGTATGTATCTGGGTCTGTGACAATCAGAAAGACACTGTCTTAGGGATAGATTTATTAGCTTGTAAAACTAAGATTCAGATGTATGTATTTATTTATCACATGTACACCGAAGCATACAATGAAATGTGTTGTTTCCATTAACAACCACACACCTTAAACTTCCGGTTTAAGATGATGCTACTGAAGGTGAGTGACAGCTTACTGCTAGTGCAAAAGGCAGGGAATTAACACCTTTTGTGAAGTAAATTGTGGTCAACTATCACGCGAACAATGAAGAGCTGAGCGAAGACGAAGTGAACTTAAGGAATGAGCTGTGCTGGGACAATGCAAAATTGATGCAGATGTCCACCTAACCCAGGTGCTCTAAGTGCTGAGGTGAATCGGAGAGGTTGAGAGTGACTTCAGGCTGGGTGGTGTGGTGTAGGCCCAGGGCATTTTGCTGTCTGGGTCCTATTATGAGGCACAATCTGCTGTTTGCACAATTTGAACACTGGCCTAGATAGACTGGAAAGGCAGGGTGTTGGGTCTGGAGGCGAGGAGTGGGCCGATTTCACACTATGAGACTGGCCCGGCTGCCATGCTTCATGTCTGCAAGCTTCACAGCAATTTGCCCTGATGATATGATGAGCTGAGACTGAGGTTTCGGGCCTACTCTGAGGATTTGGATCTAAGGACTCAATCTGGTTGTCTCACCTCTGTTTGCATGATTTGTGGTTTTTTCTCTTTCTCTGTGCATTGGGTGTTGGTCTTTATTTTTTTAAATTGGATTCTTACTTTGTGAGTGCCTGTAAGCAGACAAATCTCAAGGTTGTATAATTTATGCATTCTTTGTGTACTTTAAATCTTAAATCTTTGAACCTTGACCTGTGGATTTGCTGCCACACATTCCTGCGCCAACATAGCATGTCCACCCTGTTCAGCAGAGCAACAACAACAATAAACAAACCTCTTCCCTAAACACAGGAGATCTGCAGATTCTGGAGATCCAGAGCAACACACACACAATGCTGGAGGAGCTCAGCAGGCCTGGCAGCATCTATGGAGGGGGAGGAGGATGATGGAAGAAGCTGGGAGGTGATAGGTGGAAATGGTAAAGGGCTGGAGAGGAACGAATCTGATAAGAGAGAGGAGAGTGGACCAGGGGGAGGTGATGGGCAGGTGAGAAGAGGTAAGATGTAAGAGGGGCCAGAGTGGGAAATTGAAGAAGAGAGAAGTGGATCGATGAGGACACTGCTCCACCTTCTGCCAAAGGGAAGGTCACTCCCGAAGAATCAGAATCAGGTATATGTTGCGAAATATATTGTTTTGGGGAAGAAGTACAGTGCAGTACTTAATAAAAAATGATAAATTACAATAAGTATATATACAAATTAAATAAGTAGAGCAAAAGGAGAGCAAATAAAAAGAAGAAAATAGTGAGGTAGTGTTGATGGGTTCATTATCCATTCAGAAATCTGATGTGGAAGGGAGGAAACTGTTCCTGAAACATTGAGTGTGGGTCTTCAGGCTCCTGTGCCTCCTCCTTTCACCCAGTGGCAGGGCTCACCCTCCTGTGGGCAGCAGGGGTATTGCTGCTATGGATTTAGTTGGCATTGGCTGGTTTGTGGTGAAGGGCAGGTCCCGCTTCTTGCCAACCCATTCCGAAGCTCCACACAACACCCGCAAAAACTACTGGAACAATTTAGAAGGTCTGCTTCATCCGCAAAAAAGCATGATTTCCTGGTGGCCAACCATTCCGATTCCAATCCCCATTCCCATTCCGACATGTGGCCTCTTCTACCACGATGAGGCCACTCTCAGGTTGGAGGAGCAACACGTCAAATTCCGTCTAGGTAGCCTCCGACCTGATGGCCTGAACATTGATTTTTCCAAATTCTAGTAATTATTCCACCTCCACCTTCCCTCTTCTTCAATTCCCCACTATGATGCCCTCTGACCTCTTCTCCTCACTGGCCAGTCACCTCCCCCTGATGCTCCTCCTTCCCTTTCTCCCATTGCCCACATTCCCCTAAGAGATTCCTTCTCCTCCAGCCTTTTACTTTTTTCACCAACCACCTCCCAGCCTCTTACTTCCCCCACTCTCATTTACTGACTTCACCTATCATCTTCTAGCTTGTCCTCCTTCCCCTCCCCCCATCTTCTTATTCGGGAAACTTCCCCTTCACTTTCCAGTCCTGATAAAAGGTCGCAGTCCAAAACAGTGACGGTTTCTTCATTTCTATAGATGCTGCCTGGCCTGCCAAGTTCCTCCAGCATTTTGCTTGTGTGTTGCTCCGGATTTCTGGCATCAGCAGAATCTCTTGTGTTTAAGAAGGCATGTGGTGTGCTGACCCTCTGTGGTCAGGGGATTCAGTTCAAGCTCCTTGAGATAATGCTGAAGCTGCAGTAGTAACGTGATCGAGTCGAGTGTGATGATCTCCTAAAGGGGTTGTCTATTGGTGGATCCTCAAGTGGCTGTAGAGACCGATCCGGGGTGCAGTGTAGGCAAGAGCAAGTGGCTGTAGAGACCGATCCGGGGTGCAGTGTGGGCAACAGCAAGTGGCTGTAGAGACCGATCCGGGGTGCAGTGTGGGCAAGAGCAAGTGGTGGCTGTAGAGACCGATCCAGGGTGCAGTGTGGGCAAGAGCAAGAGGCTGTAGAGACCGATCCGGGGTGCAGTGTGGGCAAGAGCAAGAGGTGGCTGTAGAGACCGATCTGGGGTGTAGTGTGGGTAAGAGCAAGTGGCTGTAGAGACCGATCCAGGGTGCAGTGTGGGCAACAGCAAGTGGCTGTAGAGACCGATCCGGGGTGCAGTGTGGGCAGCAGCAAGTGGTGGGTGTAGAGACCGATCCGGGGTGCAGTGTGGGCAGCAGCAAGTGGTGGCCGTAGAGACCGATCCGGGGTGCAGTGTGGGTAAGAGCAAGTGGCTGTAGAGACCGATCCGGGGTGCAGTGTGGGCAGCAGTAAGTGGTGGCTGTAGAGACCGATCCAGGGTGCAGTGTGGGCAAGAGCAAGAGGCTGTAGAGACCGATCCGGGGTGCAGTGTGGGCAAGAGCAAGAGGTGGCTGTAGAGACCGATCTGGGGTGTAGTGTGGGTAAGAGCAAGTGGCTGTAGAGACCGATCCAGGGTGCAGTGTGGGCAACAGCAAGAGGCTGTAGAGACCGATCCGGGGTGCAGTGTGGGCAGCAGCAAGTGGTGGGTGTAGAGACCGATCCGGGGTGCAGTGTGGGCAGCAGCAAGTGGTGGCCGTAGAGACCGATCCGGGGTGCAGTGTGGGTAAGAGCAAGTGGCTGTAGAGACCGATCCGGGGTGCAGTGTGGGCAGCAGTAAGTGGTGGCTGTAGAGACCGATCCGGGGTGCACTGTGGGCAAGAGCTAGTGGCTGTAGAGACCGATCCGGGGTGCAGTGTGGGCAACAGCAAGTGGTGGGTGTAGAGACCGATCCGGGGTGCAGTGTGGGCAGCAGCAAGTGGTGGCTGTAGAGACCGATCCGGGGTGCAGTGTGGGTAAGAGCAAGTGGCTGTAGAGACCGATCCGGGGTGCAGTGTGGGTAAGAGCAAGTGGTGGCTGTAGAGACCGATCCAGGGTGTAGTGTGGGCAACAGCAAGTGGTGGCTGTAGAGACCGATCCGGGGTGCAGTGTGGGCAACAGCAAGTGGTGGCTGTAGAGACCGATCCGGGGTGTAGTGTGGGTAAGAGCAAGTGGCTGTAGAGACCGATCTGGGGTGTAGTGTGGGCAGCAGCAAGTGGTGGCTGTAGAGACCGATCCGGGGTGCAGTGTGGGTAAGAGCAAGTGGCTGTAGAGACCGATCTGGGGTGTAGTGTGGGCAAGAGCAAGTGGTGGCTGTAGAGACCGATCCGGGGTGCAGTGTGGGCAACAGCAAGTGGTGGCTGTAGAGACCGATCCAGGGTGTAGTGTGGGCAAGAGCAAGTGGTGGCTGTAGAGACCGATCCGGGGTGTAGTGTGGGCAAGAGCAAGTGGTGGCTGTAGAGACCGATCCGGGGTGCAGTGTGGGCAACAGCAAGTGGCTGTAGAGACCGATCCAGGGTGTAGTGTGGGCAAGAGCAAGTGGTGGCTGTAGAGACCGATCCGGGGTGCAGTGTGGGCAACAGCAAGTGGCTGTAGAGACCGATCCGGGGTGTAGTGTGGGCAACAGCAAGTGGCTGTAGAGACCGATCCGGGGTGCAGTGTGGGCAACAGCAAGTGGTGGCTGTAGAGACCGATCCAGGGTGTAGTGTGGGCAACAGCAAGTGGTGGCTGTAGAGACCGATTCGGGGTGCAGTGTGGGCAGCAGCAAGTGGCTGTAGAGACCGATATGGGGTGCAGTGTGGGCAACAGCAAGTGGTGGCTGTAGAGACCGATCCGGGGTGCAGTGTGGGCAAGAGCAAGTGGCTGTAGAGACCGATCCGGGGTGTAGTGTGGGCAACAGCAAGTGGTGGCTGTAGAGACCGATCCGGGGTGCAGTGTGGGCAGCAGCAAGTGGCTGTAGAGACCGATCCAGGGTGCAGTGTGGGCAGTAGCAAGTGGTGGCTGTAGAGACCGATCCGGGGTGCAGTGTGGGCAGCAGCAATTGGTGGCTGTAGAGACCGATCCAGGGTGTAGTGTGGGCAGCAGCAAGTGGTGGCTGTAGAGACCGATCCGGGGTGCAGTGTGGGCAGCAGCAAGTGGTGGCTGTAGAGACCGATCCGGGGTGCAGTGTGGGCAAGAGCAAGTGGCTGTAGAGACCGATCCGGGGTGTAGTGTGGGCAGCAGCAAGTGGTGGCTGTAGAGACCGATCCGGGGTGCAGTGTGGGCAGCAGCAATTGGTGGCTGTAGAGACCGATCCAGGGTGTAGTGTGGGCAGCAGCAAATGGTGGCTGTAGAGACCGATCCGGGGTGCAGTGTGGGCAGCAGCAAGTGGCTGTAGAGACCGATCCGGGGTGCAGTGTGGGCAGCAGCAATTGGTGGCTGTAGAGACCGATCCAGGGTGCAGTGTGGGCAGAGGCAAGTGGTGGCTGTAGAGACCGATCCAGGGTGCAGTGTGGGCAGCAGCAAGTGGCTGTAGAGACCGATCCGGGGTGTAGTGTGGGCAACAGCAAGTGGTGGCTGTAGAGACCGATCCGGGGTGCAGTGTGGGCAGCAGCAATTGGTGGCTGTTGAGACCGATCCAGGGTGCAGTGTGGGCAGCAGCAATTGGTGGCTGTAGAGACCGATCCGGGGTATAGTGTGGGCAACAAACAGCAAGTGGTGGCTGTAGAGACCGATCCGGGGTGCAGTGTGGGCAGCAGCAATTGGTGGCTGTTGAGACCGATCCAGGGTGCAGTGTGGGCAGCAGCAATTGGTGGCTGTAGAGACCGATCCAGGGTGTAGTGTGGGCAGCAGCAAGTGGTGGCTGTAGAGACCGATCCGGGGTGCAGTGTGGGCAACAGCAAGTGGCTGTAGAGACCGATCCGGGGTGTAGTGTGGGCAACAGCAAGTGGTGACTGTAGAGACCGATCCGGGGTGCAGTGTGGGCAACAGCAAGTGGCTGTAGAGACCGATCCGGGGTGTAGTGTGGGCAGCAGCAATTGGTGGCTGTAGAGACCGATCCGGGGTGCAGTGTGGGCAGCAGCAATTGGTGGCTGTAGAGACTGATCCGGGGTGCAGTGTGGGCAGCAGCAATTGGTGGCTGTAGAGACCGATCCGGGGTGCAGTGTGGGCAGCAGCAATTGGTGGCTGTAGAGACCGATCCGGGGTGTAGTGTGGGCAGCAGCAAGTGGCTGTAGAGACCGATCCGGGGTGCAGTGTGGGCAGCAGCAAGTGGTGGCTGTAGAGACCGATCCAGGGTGCAGTGTGGGCAACAGCAAGTGGCTGTAGAGACCGATCCAGGGTGTAGTGTGGGCAAGAGCAAGTGGTGGCTGTAGAGACCGATCCGGGGTGCAGTGTGGGCAGCAGCAATTGGTGGCTGTAGAGACCGATCCGGGGTGCAGTGTGGGCAGCAGCAATTGGTGGCTGTAGAGACCGATCCGGGGTGTAGTGTAGGCAAGAGCAAGTGGTGGCTGTAGAGACCGATCCGGGGTGCAGTGTGGGCAACAGCAAGTGGTGTCTGTAGCGACCGATCCGGGGTGTAGTGTGGGCAGCAGCAAGTGGCTGTAGAGACCGATGCAGGGTGTAGTGTAGGCAAGAGCAAGTGGTGGCTGTAGAGACCGATCCGGGGTGCAGTGTGGGCAACAGCAAGTGGTGTCTGTAGCGACCGATCCGGGGTGTAGTGTGGGCAGCAGCAATTGGTGGCTGTAGAGACCGATCCGGGGTGCAGTGTGGGCAGCAGCAATTGGTGGCTGTAGAGACCGATCCAGGGTGCAGTGTGGGCAACAGCAAGTGGCTGTAGAGACCGATCCGGGGTGCAGTGTGGGCAGCAGCAATTGGTGGCTGTAGAGACCGATCCAGGGTGTAGTGTGGGCAACAGCAAGTGGTTGTAGAGACCGATCCGGGGTGTAGTGTGGGCAACAGCAAGTGGCTGTAGAGACCGATCCGGGGTGTAGTGTGGGCAGCAGCAAGTGGTGGCTTTAGAGACCGATCCGGGGTGCAGTGTGGGCAGCAGCAATTGGTGGCTGTAGAGACCGATCCGGGGTGCAGTGTGGGCAACAGCAAGTGGTGGCTGTAGAGACCGATCCGGGGTGCAGTGTGGGCAGCAGCAATTGGTGGCTGTAGAGACCGATCCGGGGTGCAGTGTGGGCAACAGCAAGTGGCTGTAGAGACCGATCCGGGGTGTAGTGTGGGCAGCAGCAAGTGGTGGCTTTAGAGACCGATCCGGGGTGCAGTGTGGGCAACAGCAAGTGGCTGTAGAGACCGATCCGGGGTGTAGTGTGGGCAACAGCAAGTGGCTGTAGAGACCGATCCGGGGTGCAGTGTGGGCAGCAGCAATTGGTGGCTGTAGAGACCGATCCGGGGTGCAGTGTGGGCAACAGCAATTGGTGGCTGTAGAGACCGATCCGGGGTGCAGTGTGGGCAGCAGCAATTGGTGGCTGTAGAGACCGATCCGGGGTGTAGTGTGGGCAACAGCAAGTGGTGGCTGTAGAGACCGATCCAGGGTGTAGTGTGGGCAACAGCAAGTGGTGGCTGTAGAGACCGATTCGGGGTGCAGTGTGGGCAGCAGCAAGTGGCTGTAGAGACCGATCTGGGGTGCAGTGTGGGCAACAGCAAGTGGTGGCTGTAGAGACCGATCCGGGGTGCAGTGTGGGCAAGAGCAAGTGGCTGTAGAGACCGATCCGGGGTGTAGTGTGGGCAACAGCAAGTGGTGGCTGTAGAGACCGATCCGGGGTGCAGTGTGGGCAGCAGCAAGTGGCTGTAGAGACCGATCCAGGGTGCAGTGTGGGCAGCAGCAAGTGGTGGCTGTAGAGACCGATCCGGGGTGCAGTGTGGGCAGCAGCAATTGGTGGCTGTAGAGACCGATCCAGGGTGTAGTGTGGGCAGCAGCAAGTGGTGGCTGTAGAGACCGATCCGGGGTGCAGTGTGGGCAGCAGCAAGTGGTGGCTGTAGAGACCGATCCGGGGTGCAGTGTGGGCAAGAGCAAGTGGCTGTAGAGACCGATCCGGGGTGTAGTGTGGGCAGCAGCAAGTGGTGGCTGTAGAGACCGATCCGGGGTGCAGTGTGGGCAGCAGCAATTGGTGGCTGTAGAGACCGATCCAGGGTGTAGTGTGGGCAGCAGCAAGTGGTGGCTGTAGAGACCGATCCGGGGTGCAGTGTGGGCAGCAGCAAGTGGCTGTAGAGACCGATCCGGGGTGCAGTGTGGGCAGCAGCAATTGGTGGCTGTAGAGACCGATCCAGGGTGCAGTGTGGGCAGAGGCAAGTGGTGGCTGTAGAGACCGATCCAGGGTGCAGTGTGGGCAGCAGCAAGTGGCTGTAGAGACCGATCCGGGGTGTAGTGTGGGCAACAGCAAGTGGTGGCTGTAGAGACCGATCCGGGGTGCAGTGTGGGCAGCAGCAATTGGTGGCTGTTGAGACCGATCCAGGGTGCAGTGTGGGCAGCAGCAATTGGTGGCTGTAGAGACCGATCCGGGGTATAGTGTGGGCAACAAACAGCAAGTGGTGGCTGTAGAGACCGATCCGGGGTGCAGTGTGGGCAGCAGCAATTGGTGGCTGTTGAGACCGATCCAGGGTGCAGTGTGGGCAGCAGCAATTGGTGGCTGTAGAGACCGATCCAGGGTGTAGTGTGGGCAGCAGCAAGTGGTGGCTGTAGAGACCGATCCGGGGTGCATTGTGGGCAACAGCAAGTGGCTGTAGAGACCGATCCGGGGTGTAGTGTGGGCAACAGCAAGTGGTGACTGTAGAGACCGATCCGGGGTGCAGTGTGGGCAGCAGCAATTGGTGGCTGTAGAGACCGATCCGGGGTGCAGTGTGGGCAACAGCAAGTGGCTGTAGAGACCGATCCGGGGTGTAGTGTGGGCAGCAGCAATTGGTGGCTGTAGAGACCGATCCGGGGTGCAGTGTGGGCAGCAGCAATTGGTGGTTGTAGAGACCGATCCGGGGTGCAGTGTGGGCAGCAGCAATTGGTGGCTGTAGAGACCGATCCGGGGTGCAGTGTGGGCAGCAGCAATTGGTGGCTGTAGAGACCGATCCGGGGTGTAGTGTGGGCAGCAGCAAGTGGCTGTAGAGACCGATCCGGGGTGCAGTGTGGGCAGCAGCAAGTGGTGGCTGTAGAGACCGATCCAGGGTGCAGTGTGGGCAACAGCAAGTGGCTGTAGAGACCGATCCAGGGTGTAGTGTGGGCAAGAGCAAGTGGTGGCTGTAGAGACCGATCCGGGGTGCAGTGTGGGCAGCAGCAATTGGTGGCTGTAGAGACCGATCCGGGGTGCAGTGTGGGCAGCAGCAATTGGTGGCTGTAGAGACCGATCCGGGGTGTAGTGTAGGCAAGAGCAAGTGGTGGCTGTAGAGACCGATCCGGGGTGCAGTGTGGGCAACAGCAAGTGGTGTCTGTAGCGACCGATCCGGGGTGTAGTGTGGGCAGCAGCAAGTGGCTGTAGAGACCGATGCAGGGTGTAGTGTAGGCAAGAGCAAGTGGTGGCTGTAGAGACCGATCCGGGGTGCAGTGTGGGCAACAGCAAGTGGTGTCTGTAGCGACCGATCCGGGGTGTAGTGTGGGCAGCAGCAATTGGTGGCTGTAGAGACCGATCCGGGGTGCAGTGTGGGCAGCAGCAATTGGTGGCTGTAGAGACCGATCCAGGGTGTAGTGTGGGCAACAGCAAGTGGCTGTAGAGACCGATCCGGGGTGTAGTGTGGGCAACAGCAAGTGGCTGTAGAGACCGATCCGGGGTGTAGTGTGGGCAGCAGCAAGTGGTGGCTTTAGAGACCGATCCGGGGTGCAGTGTGGGCAGCAGCAATTGGTGGCTGTAGAGACCGATCCGGGGTGCAGTGTGGGCAACAGCAAGTGGTGGCTGTAGAGACCGATCCGGGGTGCAGTGTGGGCAGCAGCAATTGGTGGCTGTAGAGACCGATCCGGGGTGCAGTGTGGGCAACAGCAAGTGGCTGTAGAGACCGATCCGGGGTGTAGTGTGGGCAGCAGCAAGTGGTGGCTTTAGAGACCGATCCGGGGTGCAGTGTGGGCAACAGCAAGTGGCTGTAGAGACCGATCCGGGGTGTAGTGTGGGCAACAGCAAGTGGCTGTAGAGACCGATCCGGGGTGCAGTTTGGGCAGCAGCAATTGGTGGCTGTAGAGACCGATCCGGGGTGCAGTGTGGGCAACAGCAATTGGTGGCTGTAGAGACCGATCCGGGGTGCAGTGTGGGCAGCAGCAATTGGTGGCTGTAGAGACCGATCCGGGGTGTAGTGTGGGCAGCAGCAATTGGTGGCTGTAGAGACCGATCCGGGGTGTAGTGTGGGCAGCAGCAAGTGGCTGTAGAGACCGATCCGGGGTGCAGTGTGGGTAAGAGCAAGTGGCTGTAGAGACCGATCCGGGGTGCAGTGTGGGCAGCAGCAAGTGGTGGCTGTAGAGACCGATCCAGGGTGCAGTGTGGGCAACAGCAAGTGGCTGTAGAGTCCGATCCAGGGTGTAGTGTGGGCAAGAGCAAGTGGTGGCTGTAGAGACCGATCCGGGGTGCAGTGTGGGCAACAGCAAGTGGTGGCTGTAGAGACCGATCCGGGGTGCAGTGTGGGCAGCAGCAATTGGTGGCTGTAGAGACCGATCCGGGGTGCAGTGTGGGCAGCAGCAATTGGTGGCTGTAGAGACCGATCCGGGGTGTAGTGTAGGCAAGAGCAAGTGGTGGCTGTAGAGACCGATCCGGGGTGTAGTGTGGGCAGCAGCAATTGGTGGCTGTAGAGACCGATCCGGGGTGCAGTGTGGGCAGCAGCAATTGGTGGCTGTAGAGACCGATCCAGGGTGCAGTGTGGGCAACAGCAAGTGGCTGTAGAGACCGATCCGGGGTGCAGTGTGGGCAGCAGCAATTGGTGGCTGTAGAGACCGATCCAGGGTGTAGTGTGGGCAACAGCAAGTGGCTGTAGAGACCGATCCGGGGTGTAGTGTGGGCAACAGCAAGTGGCTGTAGAGACCGATCCGGGGTGTAGTGTGGGCAGCAGCAAGTGGTGGCTTTAGAGACCGATCCGGGGTGCAGTGTGGGCAGCAGCAATTGGTGGCTGTAGAGACCGATCCGGGGTGCAGTGTGGGCAACAGCAAGTGGTGGCTGTAGAGACCGATCCGGGGTGCAGTGTGGGCAGCAGCAATTGGTGGCTGTAGAGACCGATCCGGGGTGTAGTGTGGGCAACAGCAAGTGGCTGTAGAGACCGATCCGGGGTGTAGTGTGGGCAGCAGCAAGTGGTGGCTTTAGAGACCGATCCGGGGTGCAGTGTGGGCAGCAGCAATTGGTGGCTGTAGAGACCGATCCGGGGTGCAGTGTGGGCAACAGCAAGTGGTGGCTGTAGAGACCGATCCGGGGTGCAGTGTGGGCAGCAGCAATTGGTGGCTGTAGAGACCGATCCGGGGTGCAGTGTGGGCAACAGCAAGTGGCTGTAGAGACCGATCCGGGGTGTAGTGTGGGCAGCAGCAAGTGGTGGCTTTAGAGACCGATCCGGGGTGCAGTGTGGGCAACAGCAAGTGGCTGTAGAGACCGATCCGGGGTGTAGTGTGGGCAACAGCAAGTGGCTGTAGAGACCGATCCGGGGTGCAGTGTGGGCAGCAGCAATTGGTGGCTGTAGAGACCGATCCGGGGTGCAGTGTGGGCAACAGCAATTGGTGGCTGTAGAGACCGATCCGGGGTGCAGTGTGGGCAGCAGCAATTGGTGGCTGTAGAGACCGATCCAGGGTGTAGTGTGGGCAACAGCAAGTGGATGTAGAGACCGATCCGGGGTGTAGTGTGGGCAGCAGCAAGTGGTGGCTGTAGAGACTGATCCAGGGTGCAGTGTGGGCAAAAGCAAGTGGCTGTAGAGACCGATCCGGGGTGCAGTGTGGGCAGCAGCAATTGGTGGCTGTAGAGACCGATCCGGGGTGCAGTGTGGGCAACAGCAAGTGGTGGCTGTAGAGACTGATCCGGGATGCAGTGTGGGCAGCAGCAATTGGTGGCTGTAGAGACCGATCCGGGGTGTAGTGTGGGCAGCAGCAAGTGGCTGTAGATACCGATCCGGGGTGCAGTGTGGGCAACAGCAATTGGTGGCTGTAGAGACCGATCCGGGGTGTAGTGTGGGCAACAGCAAGTGGCTGTAGAGACCGATCCGGGGTGTAGTGTGGGCAGCAGCAATTGGTGGCTGTAGAGACCGATCCGGGGTGCAGTGTGGGCAGCAGCAATTGGTGGCTGTAGAGACCGATCCGGGGTGTAGTTTGGGCAACAGCAAGTGGTGGCTGTAGAGACCGATCCGGGGTGCAGTGTGGGCAACAGCAAGTGGTGGCTGTAGAGACCGATCCGGGGTGCAGTGTGGGCAGCAGCAATTGGTGGCTGTAGAGACCGATCCGGGGTGCAGTGTGGGCAGCAGCAAGTGGCTGTAGAGACCGATCCGGGGTGCAGTGTGGGCAAGAGCAAGTGGTGGCTGTAGAGACCGATCCGGGGTGTAGTATGGGCAACAGCAAGTGGTGGCTGTAGAGACCGATCCGGGGTGCAGTGTGGGCAACAGCAAGTGGTGGCTGTAGAGACCGATCCAGGGTGCAGTGTGGGCAGCAGCAATTGGTGGCTGTAGAGACCGATCCGGGGTGCAGTGTGGGCAAGAGCAAGTGGTGGCTGTAGAGACCGATCCGGGGTGTAGTGTGGGCAAGAGCAAGTGGCTGTAGAGACCGATCCAGGGTGCAGTGTGGGCAGCAGCAAGTGGTGGCTGTAGAGACCGATCCGGGGTGCAGTGTGGGCAGCAGCAAGTGGCTGTAGAGACCGATCCGGGGTGCAGTGTGGGCAGCAGCAAGTGGTGGCTGTAGAGACCGATCCGGGGTGCAGTGTGGGCAACAGCAAGTGGCTGTAGAGACCGATCCGGGGTGCAATGTGGGCAAGAGCAAGTGGTGGCTGTAGAGACCGATCCGGGGTGTAGTGTGGGCAACAGCAAGTGGCTGTAGAGACCGATCCGGGGTGTAGTGTGGGCAACAGCAAATGGTGGCTGTAGAGACCGATCCGGGGTGCAGTGTGGGCAACAGCAAGTGGTGGCTGTAGAGACCGATCCGGGGTGCAGTGTGGGCAACAGCAAATGGTGGCTGTAGAGACCGATCCGGGGTGCAGTGTGGGCAACAGCAAGTGGTGGCTGTAGAGACCGATCCGGGGTGTAGTGTGGGCAACAGCAAGTGGCTGTAGAGACCGATCCGGGGTGTAGTGTGGGCAACAGCAAGTGGCTGTAGAGTCCGATCCGGGGTGCAGTGTGGGCAACAGCAAGTGGTGGCTGTAGAGACCGATCCGGGGTGCAGTGTGGGCAACAGCAAGTGGTGGCTGTAGAGACCGATCCGGGGTGCATTGTGGGCAACAGCAAGTGGCTGTAGAGACCGATCCGGGGTGCAGTGTGGGCAACAGCACGTGGTGGCTGTAGAGACCGATCCGGGGTGTAGTGTGGGCAACAGCAAGTGGTGGCTGTAGAGACCGATCCGGGGTGTAGTGTGGGCAGCAGCACGTGGTGGCTGTAGAGACCGATCCGGGGTGTAGTGTGGGCAACAGCAAGTGGCTGTAGAGACCGATCCGGGGTGCAGTGTGGGCAACAGCAAGTGGTGGCTGTAGAGACCGATCCGGGGTGCAGTGTGGGTAAGAGCAAGTGGCTGTAGAGACCGATCCGGGGTGTAGTGTGGGCAAGAGCAAGTGGTGGCTGTAGAGACCGATCCGGGGTGCAGTGTGGGTAAGAGCAAGTGGCTGTAGAGACCGATCCGGGGTGCAGTGTGGGTAAGAGCAAGTGGTGGCTGTAGAGACCGATCCGGGGTGTAGTGTGGGCAACAGCAAGTGGCTGTAGAGACCGATCCGGGGTGCAGTGTGGGCAACAGCAAGTGGCTGTAGAGACCGATCCGGGGTGCAGTGTGGGCAACAGCAAGTGGCTGTAGAGACCGATCCGGGGTGCAGTGTGGGCAACAGCAAGTGGTGGCTGTAGAGACCGATCCGGGGTGCAGTGTGGGCAACAGCAAGTGGTGGCTGTAGAGACCGATCCGGGGTGTAGTGTGGGCAACAGCAAGTGGTGGCTATAGAGACCGATCCGGGGTGCAGTGTGGGCAAGAGCAAGTGGCTGTAGAGTCCGATCCGGGGTGCAGTGTGGGCAACAGCAAGTGGTGGCTGTAGAGACCGATCCGGGATGCAGTGTGGGCAGCAGCAATTGGTGGCTGTAGAGACCGATCCGGGGTGCAGTGTGGGCAGCAGCACGTGGTGGCTGTAGAGACCGATCCGGGGTGTAGTGTGGGCAACAGCAAGTGGTGGCTGTAGAGTCCGATCCGGGGTGTAGTGTGGGCAACAGCAAGTGGCTGTAGAGACCGATCCGGGGTGCAGTGTGGGCAGCAGTAAGTGGCTGTAGAGACCGATCCGGGGTGCAGTGTGGGCAGCAGTAAGTGGTGGCTGTAGAGACCGATCCGGGGTGTAGTGTGGGCAAAAGCAAGTGGCTGTAGAGACCGATCCGGGGTGCAGTGTGGGCAAGAGCAAGTGGTGGCTGTAGAGACCGATCCGGGGTGCAGTGTGGGCAACAGCAAGTGGTGGCTGTAGAGACCGATCCGGGGTGTAGTGTGGGCAACAGCAAGTGGCTGTAGAGACCGATCCGGGGTGCAGTGTGGGCAACAGCAAGTGGTGGCTGTAGAGACCGATCCGGGATGTAGTGTGGGCAGCAGCAATTGGTGGCTGTAGAGACCGATCCGGGGTGCAGTGTGGGCAACAGCAATTGGTGGCTGTAGAGACCGATCCGGGGTGCAGTGTGGGCAGCAGCAAGTGGTGGCTGTAGAGACCGATCCGGGGTGTAGTGTGGGCAGCAGCAATTGGTGGCTGTAGAGACCGATCCGGGATGTAGTGTGGGCAAGAGCAAGTGGTGGCTGTAGAGACCGATCCGGGATGTAGTGTGGGCAAGAGCAAGTGGCTGTAGAGACCGATCCGGGGTGTAGTGTGGGCAACAGCAAGTGGCTGTAGAGACCGATCCGGGGTGCAGTGTGGGCAACAGCAAGTGGTGGCTGTAGAGACCGATCCGGGATGTAGTGTGGGCAAGAGCAAGTGGCTGTAGAGACCGATCCGGGGTGTAGTGTGGGCAACAGCAAGTGGTGGCTGTAGAGACCGATCCGGGATGTAGTGTGGGCAACAGCAAGTGGTGGCTGTAGAGACCGATCCGGGGTGCAGTGTGGGCAACAGCAAGTGGTGGCTGTAGAGACCGATCCGGGATGTAGTGTGGGCAACAGCAAGTGGTGGCTGTAGAGACCGATCCGGGATGTAGTGTGGGCAAGAGCAAGTGGCTGTAGAGACCGATCCGGGGTGCAGTGTGGGCAACAGCAAGTGGTGGCTGTAGAGACCTATCCGGGATGTAGTGTGGGCAGCAGCAAGTGGCTGTAGAGACCGATCCTGGGGTGTAGTGTGGGCAACAGCAAGTGGTGGCTGTAGAGACCGATCCGGGGTGCAGTGTGGGCAGCAGCAAGTGGCTGTAGAGACCGATCCGGGGTGTAGTGTGGGCAACAGCAAGTGGTGGCTGTAGAGACCGATCCGGGGTGCAGTGTGGGCAGCAGCAAGTGGCTGTAGAGACCGATCCGGGGTGTAGTGTGGGCAACAGCAAGTGGTGGCTGTAGAGACCGATCCGGGGTGCAGTGTGGGCAACAGCAAGTGGTGGCTGTAGAGACCGATCCGGGGTGCAGTGTGGGCAACAGCAAGTGGTGGCTGTAGAGACCGATCCGGGGTGCAGTGTGGGCAGCAGCAAGTGGCTGTAGAGACCGATCCGGGGTGCAGTGTGGGCAGCAGCAAGTGGTGGCTGTAGAGACCGATCCGGGGTGCAGTGTGGGCAGCAGCAAGTGGCTGTAGAGACCGATCCGGGGTGCAGTGTGGGCAGCAGCAAGTGGTGGCTGTAGAGACCGATCCGGGGTGCAGTGCGGGCAACAGCAAGTGGCTGTAGAGACCATTCCGGGGTGTAGTGTGGGCAACAGCAAGTGGTGGCTGTAGAGACCGATCCGGGGTGCAGTGCGGGCAGCAGCAAGTGGCTGTAGAGACCGATCCAGGGTGCAGTGTGGGCAGCAGCAAGTGGCTGTAGAGACCGATCCGGTGTGCAGTGTGGGCAACAGCAAGTGGTGGCTGTAGAGACCGATCCGGGGTGCAGTGTGGGCAACAGCAATTGGTGGCTGTAGAGACCGATCCGGGGTGCAGTGTGGGCAGCAGCAAGTGGTGGCTGTAGAGACCGATCCGGGGTGCAGTGTGGGCAACAGCAATTGGTGGCTGTAGAGACCGATCCGGGGTGCAGTGTGGGCAGCAGCAAGTGGTGGCTGTAGAGACCGATCCGGGGTGTAGTGTGGGCAACAGCAAGTGGTGGCTGTAGAGACCGATCCGGGGTGCAGTGTGGGCAGCAGCAAGTGGTGGCTGTAGAGACCGATCCGGGGTGTAGTGTGGGCAACAGCAAGTGGCTGTAGAGACCGATCCGGGGTGCAGTGTGGGCAACAGCAAGTGGTGGCTGTAGAGACCGATCCGGGGTGTAGTGTGGGCAACAGCAAGTGGCTGTAGAGACCGATCCGGGGTGCAGTGTGGGCAACAGCAAGTGGTGGCTGTAGAGACCGATCCGGGATGCAGTGTGGGCAACAGCAAGTGGTGGCTGTAGAGACCGATCCGGGGTGTAGTGTGGGCAACAGCTAGTGGCTGTAGAGACCGATCCGGGGTGCAGTGTGGGCAGCAGCAAGTGGCTGTAGAGACCGATCCGGGGTGCAGTGTGGGCAGCAGCAAGTGGCTGTAGAGACCGATCCGGGGTGTAGTGTGGGCAACAGCAAGTGGTGGCTGTAGAGACCGATCCGGGGTGTAGTGTGGGCAACAGCAAGTGGCTGTAGAGACCGATCCAGGGTGTAGTGTGGGCAGCAGCAATTGGTGGCTGTAGAGACCGATCCGGGGTGCAGTGTGGGCAACAGCAAGTGGTGGCTGTAGAGACCGATCCGGGATGTAGTGTGGGCAAGAGCAAGTGGCTGTAGAGACCGATCCGGGGTGTAGTGTGGGCAAGAGCAAGTGGTGGCTGTAGAGACCGATCCGGGGTGCAGTGTGGGCAGCAGCAAGTGGTGGCTGTAGTTACCGATCCGGGGTGCAGTGTGGGCAGCAGCAAGTGGCTGTAGAGACCGATCCGGGGTGTAGTGTGGGCAACAGCAAGTGGTGGCTGTAGAGACCGATCCGGGGTGTAGTGTGGGCAACAGCAAGTGGTGGCTGTAGAGACCTATCCGGGGTGCAGTGTGGGCAGCAGCAAGTGGTGGCTGTAGAGACCGATCCGGGGTGTAGTGTGGGCAACAGCAAGTGGCTGTAGAGACCGATCCGGGGTGCAGTGTGGGCAACAGCAAGTGGTGGCTGTAGAGACCGATCCGGGGTGTAGTGTGGGCAACAGCAAGTGGCTGTAGAGACCGATCCGGGGTGCAGTGTGGGCAACAGCAAGTGGTGGCTGTAGAGACCGATCCGGGGTGCAGTGTGGGCAACAGCAAGTGGTGGCTGTAGAGACCGATCCGGGATGCAGTGTGGGCAGCAGCAAGTGGTGGCTGTAGAGACCGATCCGGGGTGTAGTGTGGGCAACAGCAAGTGGCTGTAGAGACCGATCCGGGGTGCAGTGTGGGCAGCAGCAAGTGGCTGTAGAGACCGATCCGGGGTGCAGTGTGGGCAGCAGCAAGTGGCTGTAGAGACCGATCCGGGGTGTAGTGTGGGCAAGAGCAAGTGGTGGCTGTAGAGACCGATCCGGGATGCAGTGTGGGCAACAGCAAGTGGTGGCTGTAGAGACCGATCCGGGGTGCAGTGTGGGCAGCAGCAAGTGGCTGTAGAGACCGATCCGGGGTGCAGTGTGGGCAGCAGCAAGTGGCTGTAGAGACCGATCCGGGGTGTAGTGTGGGCAACAGCAAGTGGTGGCTGTAGAGACCGATCCGGGGTGTAGTGTGGGCAACAGCAAGTGGTGGCTGTAGAGACCGATCCGGGGTGTAGTGTGGGCAACAGCAAGTGGCTGTAGAGACCGATCCAGGGTGTAGTGTGGGCAGCAGCAATTGGTGGCTGTAGAGACCGATCCGGGGTGCAGTGTGGGCAACAGCAAGTGGTGGCTGTAGAGACCGATCCGGGATGTAGTGTGGGCAAGAGCAAGTGGCTGTAGAGACCGATCCGGGGTGTAGTGTGGGCAAGAGCAAGTGGTGGCTGTAGTTACCGATCCGGGGTGCAGTGTGGGCAGCAGCAAGTGGCTGTAGAGACCGATCCGGGGTGCAGTGTGGGCAGCAGCAAGTGGTGGCTGTAGTTACCGATCAGGGGTGCAGTGTGGGCAGCAGCAAGTGGCTGTAGAGACCGATCCGGGGTGTAGTGTGGGCAACAGCAAGTGGTGGCTGTAGAGACCGATCCGGGGTGTAGTGTGGGCAACAGCAAGTGGTGGCTGTAGAGACCGATCCGGGGTGCAGTGTGGGCAGCAGCAAGTGGTGGCTGTAGAGACCGATCCGGGGTGTAGTGTGGGCAACAGCAAGTGGCTGTAGAGACCGATCCGGGGTGCAGTGTGGGCAACAGCAAGTGGTGGCTGTAGAGACCGATCCGGGGTGTAGTGTGGGCAACAGCAAGTGGCTGTAGAGACCGATCCGGGGTGCAGTGTGGGCAACAGCAAGTGGTGGCTGTAGAGACCGATCCGGGATGCAGTGTGGGCAACAGCAAGTGGTGGCTGTAGAGACCGATCCGGGGTGTAGTGTGGGCAACAGCAAGTGGCTGTAGAGACCGATCCGGGGTGCAGTGTGGGCAGCAGCAAGTGGTGGCTGTAGAGACCGATCCGGGGTGTAGTGTGGGCAACAGCAAGTGGCTGTAGAGACCGATCCGGGGTGCAGTGTGGGCAACAGCAAGTGGTGGCTGTAGAGACCGATCCGGGATGCAGTGTGGGCAACAGCAAGTGGTGGCTGTAGAGACCGATCCGGGGTGTAGTGTGGGCAACAGCAAGTGGCTGTAGAGACCGATCCGGGGTGTAGTGTGGGCAACAGCAAGTGGTGGCTGTAGAGACCGATCCGGGGTGCAGTGTGGGCAGCAGCAAGTGGTGGCTGTAGAGACCGATCCGGGGTGTAGTGTGGGCAACAGCAAGTGGCTGTAGAGACCGATCCGGGGTGCAGTGTGGGCAACAGCAAGTGGTGGCTGTAGAGACCGATCCGGGGTGTAGTGTGGGCAACAGCAAGTGGCTGTAGAGACCGATCCGGGGTGCAGTGTGGGCAACAGCAAGTGGTGGCTGTAGAGACCGATCCGGGATGCAGTGTGGGCAACAGCAAGTGGTGGCTGTAGAGACCGATCCGGGGTGTAGTGTGGGCAACAGCAAGTGGCTGTAGAGACCGATCCGGGGTGCAGTGTGGGCAGCAGCAAGTGGCTGTAGAGACCGATCCGGGGTGCAGTGTGGGCAGCAGCAAGTGGCTGTAGAGACCGATCCGGGGTGTAGTGTGGGCAACAGCAAGTGGTGGCTGTAGAGACCGATCCGGGGTGCAGTGTGGGCAGCAGCAAGTGGCTGTAGAGACCGATCCGGGGTGTAGTGTGGGCAACAGCAAGTGGCTGTAGAGACCGATCCAGGGTGTAGTGTGGGCAGCAGCAATTGGTGGCTGTAGAGACCGATCCGGGGTGCAGTGTGGGCAACAGCAAGTGGTGGCTGTAGAGACCGATCCGGGATGTAGTGTGGGCAAGAGCAAGTGGCTGTAGAGACCGATCCGGGGTGTAGTGTGGGCAAGAGCAAGTGGTGGCTGTAGTTACCGATCCGGGGTGCAGTGTGGGCAACAGCAAGTGGCTGTAGAGACCGATCCGGGGTGCAGTGTGGGCAGCAGCAAGTGGCTGTAGAGACCGATCCGGGGTGCAGTGTGGGCAACAGCAAGTGGCTGTAGAGACCGATCCGGGGTGCAGTGTGGGCAGCAGCAAGTGGCTGTAGAGACCGATCCGGGGTGTAGTGTGGGCAACAGCAAGTGGTGGCTGTAGAGACCGATCCGGGGTGTAGTGTGGGCAACAGCAAGTGGCTGTAGAGACCGATCCAGGGTGTAGTGTGGGCAGCAGCAATTGGTGGCTGTAGAGACCGATCCGGGGTGCAGTGTGGGCAACAGCAAGTGGTGGCTGTAGAGACCGATCCGGGATGTAGTGTGGGCAAGAGCAAGTGGCTGTAGAGACCGATCCGGGGTGTAGTGTGGGCAAGAGCAAGTGGTGGCTGTAGTTACCGATCCGGGGTGCAGTGTGGGCAGCAGCAAGTGGTGGCTGTAGTTACCGATCCGGGGTGTAGTGTGGGCAGCAGCAAGTGGCTGTAGTTACCGATCCGGGGTGCAGTGTGGGCAGCAGCAAGTGGTGGCTGTAGTTACCGATCCGGGGTGTAGTGTGGGCAAGAGCAAGTGGCTGTAGAGACCGATCCGGGGTGTAGTGTGGGCAAGAGCAAGTGGCTGTAGAGACCGATCCGGGGTGTAGTGTGGGCAGCAGCAACTGGTGGCTGTAGAGACCGATCCGGGGTGCAGTGTGGGCAAGAGCAAGTGGCTGTAGAGACCGATCCGGGGTGTAGTGTGGGCAAGAGCAAGTGGTGGCTGTAGTTACCGATCCGGGGTGCAGTGTGGGCAGCAGCAAGTGGTGGCTGTAGTTACCGATCCGGGGTGTAGTGTGGGCAGCAGCAAGTGGCTGTAGTTACCGATCCGGGGTGCAGTGTGGGCAGCAGCAAGTGGTGGCTGTAGTTACCGATCCGGGGTGTAGTGTGGGCAAGAGCAAGTGGCTGTAGAGACCGATCCGGGGTGTAGTGTGGGCAAGAGCAAGTGGCTGTAGAGACCGATCCGGGGTGTAGTGTGGGCAGCAGCAACTGGTGGCTGTAGAGACCGATCCGGGGTGCAGTGTGGGCAAGAGCAAGTGGCTGTAGAGACCGATACGGGGTGTAGTGTGGGCAGCAGCAACTGGTGGCTGTAGAGACCAATCCGGGGTGTAGTGTGGGCAACAGCAAGTGGTGGCTGTAGAGACCGATCCGGGGTGCAGTGTGTGCAACAGCAAGTGGCTGTAGAGACCGATCCGGGGTGCAGTGTGGGCAACAGCAAGTGGTGGCTGTAGAGACCGATCCGGGGTGTAGTGTGGGCAAGAGCAAGTGGTGGCTATAGAGACCGATCCGGGGTGCAGTGTGGGCAAGAGCAAGTGGCTGTAGAGTCCGATCCGGGGTGCAGTGTGGGCAACAGCAAGTGGCTGTAGAGACCGATCCGGGGTGCAGTGTGGGCAGCAGTAAGTGGCTGTAGAGACCGATCCGGGGTGTAGTGTGGGCAACAGCAAGTGGTGGCTGTAGAGTCCGATCCGGGGTGCAGTGTGGGCAACAGCAAGTGGCTGTAGAGACCGATCCGGGGTGCAGTGTGGGCAGCAGTAAGTGGCTGTAGAGACCGATCCGGGGTGTAGTGTGGGCAGCAGTAAGTGGTGGCTGTAGAGACCGATCCGGGGTGTAGTGTGGGCAACAGCAAGTGGCTGTAAAGACCGATCCGGGGTGCAGTGGGGGCAACAGCAAGTGGCTGTAGAGACCGATCCAGGGTGCAGTGTGGGCAGCAGTAAGTGGTGGCTGTAGAGACCGATCCGGGGTGTAGTGTGGGCAACAGCAAGTGGCTGTAGAGACCGATCCGGGGTGCAGTGTGGGCAAGAGCAAGTGGTGGCTGTAGAGACCGATCCGGGGTGCAGTGTGGGCAACAGCAAGTGGTGGCTGTAGAGACCGATCCGGGGTGTAGTGTGGGCAATAGCAAGTGGCTGTAGAGACCGATCCGGGGTGCAGTGTGGGCAACAGCAAGTGGTGGCTGTAGAGACCGATCCGGGGTGTAGTGTGGGCAACAGCAAGTGGCTGTAGAGACCGATCCGGGGTGCAGTGTGGGCAACAGCAAGTGGTGGCTGTAGAGACCGATCCGGGATGTAGTGTGGGCAAGAGCAAGTGGCTGTAGAGACCGATCCGGGGTGTAGTGTGGGCAACAGCAAGTGGCTGTAGAGACCGATCCGGGGTGTAGTGTGGGCAACAGCAAGTGGCTGTAGAGACCGATCCGGGATGTAGTGTGGGCAAGAGCAAGTGGCTGTAGAGACCGATCCGGGGTGCAGTGTGGGCAACAGCAAGTGGTGGCTGTAGAGACCGATCCGGGATGTAGTGTGGGCAACAGCAAGTGGTGGCTGTAGAGACCGATCCGGGATGTAGTGTGGGCAAGAGCAAGTGGCTGTAGAGACCGATCCGGGGTGCAGTGTGGGCAACAGCAAGTGGTGGCTGTAGAGACCGATCCGGGATGTAGTGTGGGTAAGAGCAAGTGGCTGTAGAGACCGATCCGGGGTGCAGTGTGGGCAACAGCAAGTGGTGGCTGTAGAGACCTATCCGGGATGTAGTGTGGGCAGCAGCAAGTGGCTGTAGAGACCGATCCTGGGGTGTAGTGTGGGCAACAGCAAGTGGTGGCTGTAGAGACCGATCCGGGGTGCAGTGTGGGCAGCAGCAAGTGGCTGTAGAGACCGATCCGGGGTGTAGTGTGGGCAACAGCAAGTGGTGGCTGTAGAGACCGATCCGGGGTGCAGTGTGGGCAGCAGCAAGTGGCTGTAGAGACCGATCCGGGGTGTAGTGTGGGCAACAGCAAGTGGTGGCTGTAGAGACCGATCCGGGGTGCAGTGTGGGCAACAGCAAGTGGTGGCTGTAGAGACCGATCCGGGGTGCAGTGTGGGCAACAGCAAGTGGTGGCTGTAGAGACCGATCCGGGGTGCAGTGTGGGCAGCAGCAAGTGGCTGTAGAGTCCGATCCGGGGTGCAGTGTGGGCAGCAGCAAGTGGTGGCTGTAGAGACCGATCCGGGGTGCAGTGTGGGCAGCAGCAAGTGGCTGTAGAGACCGATCCGGGGTGCAGTGTGGGCAGCAGCAAGTGGCTGTAGAGACCGATCCGGGGTGCAGTGTGGGCAGCAGCAAGTGGCTGTAGAGACCGATCCAGGGTGTAGTGTGGGCAGCAGCAATTGGTGGCTGTAGAGACCGATCCGGGGTGCAGTGTGGGCAACAGCAAGTGGTGGCTGTAGAGACCGATCCGGGGTGCAGTGTGGGCAACAGCAAGTGGTGGCTGTAGAGACCGATCCGGGGTGCAGTGTGGGCAGCAGCAAGTGGCTGTAGAGACCGATCCGGGGTGCAGTGTGGGCAGCAGCAAGTGGTGGCTGTAGAGACCGATCCGGGGTGCAGTGCGGGCAACAGCAAGTGGCTGTAGAGACCATTCCGGGGTGTAGTGTGGGCAACAGCAAGTGGTGGCTGTAGAGACCGATCCGGGGTGCAGTGCGGGCAGCAGCAAGTGGCTGTAGAGACCGATCCAGGGTGCAGTGTGGGCAGCAGCAAGTGGCTGTAGAGACCGATCCGGTGTGCAGTGTGGGCAACAGCAAGTGGTGGCTGTAGAGACCGATCCGGGGTGTAGTGTGGGCAGCAGCAAGTGGTGGCTGTAGAGACCGATCCGGGGTGCAGTGTGGGCAGCAGCAAGTGGTGGCTGTAGAGACCGATCCGGGGTGTAGTGTGGCCAACAGCAAGTGGTGGCTGTAGAGACCGATCCGGGGTGTAGTGTGGGCAACAGCAAGTGGTGGCTGTAGAGACCGATCCGGGGTGCAGTGTGGGCAACAGCAAGTGGTGGCTGTAGAGACCGATCCGGGGTGCAGTGTGGGCAACAGCAAGTGGTGGCTGTAGAGACCGATCCGGGGTGCAGTGTGGGCAACAGCAAGTGGTGGCTGTAGAGACCGATCCGGGGTGTAGTGTGGGCAACAGCAAGTGGCTGTAGAGACCGATCCGGGGTGCAGTGTGGGCAACAGCAAGTGGTGGCTGTAGAGACCGATCCGGGATGCAGTGTGGGCAGCAGCAAGTGGTGGCTGTAGAGACCGATCTGGGGTGCAGTGTGGGCAACAGCAAGTGGTGGCTGTAGAGACCGATCCGGGGTGCAGTGTGGGCAGCAGCAAGTGGCTGTAGAGACCGATCCGGGGTGCAGTGTGGGCAGCAGCAAGTGGCTGTAGAGACCGATCCGGGGTGTAGTGTGGGCAACAGCAAGTGGTGGCTGTAGAGACCGATCCGGGGTGTAGTGTGGGCAACAGCAAGTGGCTGTAGAGACCGATCCAGGGTGTAGTGTGGGCAGCAGCAATTGGTGGCTGTAGAGACCGATCCGGGGTGCAGTGTGGGCAACAGCAAGTGGTGGCTGTAGAGACCGATCCGGGATGTAGTGTGGGCAAGAGCAAGTGGCTGTAGAGACCGATCCGGGGTGTAGTGTGGGCAAGAGCAAGTGGTGGCTGTAGTTACCGATCCGGGGTGCAGTGTGGGCAGCAGCAAGTGGCTGTAGAGACCGATCCGGGGTGCAGTGTGGGCAGCAGCAAGTGGTGGCTGTAGTTACCGATCCGGGGTGTAGTGTGGGCAGCAGCAAGTGGCTGTAGTTACCGATCCGGGGAGCAGTGTGGGCAGCAGCAAGTGGTGGCTGTAGTTACCGATCCGGGGTGTAGTGTGGGCAAGAGCAAGTGGTGGCTGTAGAGACCGATCCGGGGTGCAGTGTGGGCAAGAGCAAGTGGCTGTAGAGACCGATCCGGGGTGTAGTGTGGGCAAGAGCAAGTGGCTGTAGAGACCGATCCGGGGTGTAGTGTGGGCAGCAGCAACTGGTGGCTGTAGAGACCGATCCGGGGTGCAGTGTGGGCAAGAGCAAGTGGCTGTAGAGACCGATCCGGGGTGTAGTGTGGGCAGCAGCAACTGGTGGCTGTAGAGACCGATCCGGGGTGCAGTGCGGGCAACAGCAAGTGGCTGTAGAGACCAATCCGGGGTGTAGTGTGGGCAACAGCAAGTGGTGGCTGTAGAGACCGATCCGGGGTGCAGTGTGTGCAACAGCAAGTGGCTGTAGAGACCGATCCGGGGTGCAGTGTGGGCAACAGCAAGTGGTGGCTGTAGAGACCGATCCGGGGTGCAGTGCGGGCAACAGCAAGTGGTGGCTGTAGAGACCGATCCGGGGTGCAGTGTGGGCAGCAGCAAGTGGTGGCTGTAGAGACCGATCCGGGGTGCAGTGTGGGCAAGAGCAAGTGGTGGCTGTAGAGACCGATCCGGGGTGCAGTGTGGGCAGAAGCAAGTGGCTGTAGAGACCGATCCGGGTTGCAGTGTGGGCAACAGCAAGTGGCTGTAGAGACCGATCCAGGGTGCAGTGTGGGCAGCAGCAAGTGGCTGTAGAGACCGATCCGGTGTGCAGTGTGGGCAACAGCAAGTGGTGGCTGTAGAGACCGATCCGGGGTGCAGTGCGGGCAGCAGCAAGTGGCTGTAGAGACCGATCCGGTGTGCAGTGTGGGCAACAGCAAGTGGTGGCTGTAGGGTCCGATCCGGGGTGCAGTGCGGGCAGCAGCAAGTGGCTGTAGAGACCGATCCGGTGTGCAGTGTGGGCAACAGCAAGTGGTGGCTGTAGAGACCGATCCGGGGTGCAGTGTGGGCAGCAGCAAGTGGTGGCTGTAGAGACCGATCCGGGGTGTAGTGTGGGTAAGAGCAAGTGGTGGCTGTAGAGACCGATCCGGGGTGTAGTGTGGGCAACAGCAAGTGGTGGCTGTAGAGACCGATCCGGGGTGCAGTGTGGGCAGCAGCAAGTGGCTGTAGAGACCGATCCGGGGTGCAGTGTGGGCAGCAGCAAGTGGCTGTAGAGACCGATCCAGGCTGTAGTGTGGGCAGCAGCAAGTGGCTGTAGAGACCGATCCGGGGTGCAGTGTGGGCAACAGTAAGTGGTGGCTGTAGAGACCGATCCGGGGTGCAGTGTGGGCAGCAGCAAGTGGCTGTAGAGACCGATCCGGGGTGCAGTGTGGGCAGCAGCAAGTGGTGGCTGTAGAGACCGATCCGGGGTGCAGTGTGGGCAGCAGCAAGTGGTGGCTGTAGAGACCGATCCGGGGTGCAGTGTGGGCAGCAGCAAGTGGCTGTAGAGACCGATCCGGGGTGTAGTGTGGGCAACAGCAAGTGGTGGCTGTAGAGACCGATCCGGGGTGTAGTGTGGGCAGCAGCAAGTGACTGTAGAGACCGATCCGGGGTGTAGTGTGGGCAACAGCAAGTGGTGGCTGTAGAGACCGATCCGGGGTGTAGTGTGGGCAACAGCAAGTGGCTGTAGAGACCGACCCGGGGTGTAGTGTGGGCAACAGCAAGTGGCTGTAGAGACCGATCCGGGGTGCAGTGTGGGCAAGAGCAAGTGGCTGTAGAGACCGATCCGGGGTGCAGTGTGGGCAAGAGCAAGTGGCTGTAGAGACCGATCCGGGGTGCAGTGTGGGCAAGAGCAAGTGGCTGTAGAGACCGATCCGGGGTGCAGTGTGGGCAACAGCGAGTGGCTGTAGAGACCGATCCGTGGTGTAGTGTGGGCAAGAGCAAGTGGTGGCTGTAGAGACCGATCCGGGGTGCAGTGTGGGCAACAGCAAGTGGTGGCTGTAGAGACCTATCCGGGGTGTCGTGTGGGCAAGAGCAAGTGGTGGCTGTAGAGACCGATCCGGGGTGCAGTGTGGGCAACAGCAAGTGGCTGTAGAGACCGATCCGGGGTGTAGTGTGGGCAAGAGCAAGTGGTGGCTGTAGAGACCGATCCGGGGTGTCGTGTGGGCAAGAGCAAGTGGTGGCTGTAGAGACCGATCCGGGGTGCAGTGTGGGCAACAGCAAGTGGCTGTAGAGACCGATCCGGGGTGTAGTGTGGGCAAGAGCAAGTGGTGGCTGTAGAGACCGATCCGGGGTGTCGTGTGGGCAAGAGCAAGTGGTGGCTGTAGAGACCGATCCGGGGTGCAGTGTGGGCAACAGCAAGTGGCTGTAGAGACCGATCCGGGGTGCAGTGTGGGCAACAGCAAGTGGCTGTAGAGACCGATCCGGGGTGCAGTGAGGGCAACAGCAAATGGTGGCTGTAGAGACCGATCCGGGGTGTAGTGTGGGCAAGAGCAATTGGTGGCTGTAGAGACCGATCCGGGGTGCAGTGTGGGTAAGAGCAAGTGGCTGTAGAGACCGATCCGGGGTGCAGTGTGGGCAACAGCAAGTGGCTGTAGAGACCGATCCGGGGTGCAGTGTGGGCAAAAGCAAGTGGTGGCTGTAGAGACCGATCCGGGGTGCAGTGTGGGCAGCAGCAAGTGGTGGCTGTAGAGACCGATCCGGGGTGCAGTGTGGGTAAGAGCAAGTGGCTGTAGAGTCCGATCCGGGGTGCAGTGTGGGCAACAGCAAGTGGTGGCTGTAGAGACCGATCCGGGGTGCAGTGTGGGCAACAGCAAGTGGCTGTAGAGACCGATCCAGGGTGCAGTGTGGGCAGCAGCAAGTGGTGGCTGTAGAGACCGATCCGGGGTGCAGTGTGGGTAAGAGCAAGTGGCTGGAGAGACCGATCCGGGGTGCAGTGTGGGCAGCAGCACGTGGTGGCTGTAGAGACCGATCCGGGGTGCAGTGTGGGCAGCAGCAAGTTGTGGCTGTAGAGACCGATCCGGGGTGCAGTGTGGGTAAGAGCAAGTGGCTGTAGAGACTGATCCAGGGTGCAGTGTGGGCAACAGTAAGTGGTGGCTGTAGAGACCAATCCGGGGTGCAGTGTGGGCAGCGGCACGTGGTGGCTGTAGAGACCGATCCGGGGTGCAGTGTGGGCAAAGGCAAGTGGCTGTAGAGACCGATCCGGGGTGCAGTGTGGGCAGCAGCACGTGGTGGCTGTAGAGACCGATCCAGGGTGCAGTGTGGGCAACAGCAAGTGGCTGTAGAGACCGATCCGGGGTGTAGTGTGGGCAACAGCAAGTGGTGGCTGTAGAGACCGATCCGGGGTGCAGTGTGGGCAGCAGCACGTGGTGGCTGTAGAGACCGATCCGGGGTGCAGTGTGGGCAGCAGCAAGTGGTGGCTGTAGAGACCGATCCGGGGTGCAGTGTGGGTAAGAGCAAGTGGCTGTAGAGACTGATCCAGGTGCAGTGTGGGCAGCAGCAATTGGTGGCTGTAGAGACCGATCCGGGGTGCAATGTGGGCAGCAGCAATTGGTGGCTGTAGAGACCGATCCGGGGTGTAGTGTGGGCAACAGCAAGTGGTGGCTGTAGTTACCGATCCGGGGTGCAGTGTGGGCAGCAGCAATTGGTGGCTGTAGAGACCGATCCGGGGTGTAGTGTGAGCAACAGCAATTGGTGGCTGTAGAGACCGATCCGGGGTGCAGTGTGGGCAGCAGCAATTGGTGGCTGTAGAGACCGATCCGGGATGTAGTGTGGGCAAGAGCAAGTGGTGGCTGTAGAGACCGATCCGGGGTACAGTGTGGGCAGCAGCAATTGGTGGCTGTAGAGACCGATCCGGGGTGTAGTGTGGGCAACAGCAAGTGATGGCTGTAGAGACCGATCCGGGGTTCAGTGCGGGCAACAGCAAGTGGCTGTAGAGACCGATCCGGGGTGTAGTGTGGGCAAGAGCAAGTGGTGGCTGTAGAGACCGATCCGGGGTGTAGTGTGGGCAACAGCAAGTGGTGGCTGTAGAGACCGATCCGGGGTGCAGTGTGGGCAACAGCAAGTGGCTGTACAGACCGATCCGGGGTGCAATGTGGGCAAGAGCAAGTGGTGGCTGTAGAGACCGATCCGGGGTGTAGTGTGGGCAAGAGCAAGTGGCTGTAGAGACCGATCCGGGGTGCAGTGTGGGCAACAGCAAGTGGCTGTAGAGACCGATCCGGGGTGTAGTGTGGGCAACAGCAAGTGGTGGCTGTAGAGACCGATCCGGGGTGTAGTGTGGGCAAGAGCAAGTGGTGGCTGTAGAGACCGATCCGGGGTGTAGTGCGGGCAACAGCAAGTGGCTGTAGAGACCGATCCGGGGTGCAGTGTGGGCAACAGCAAGTGGCTGTAGAGACCGACCCGGGGTGCAGTGAGGGCAACAGCAAGTGGTGGCTGTAGAGACCGATCCGGGGTGTAGTGTGGGCAAGAGCAATTGGTGGCTGTAGAGACCGATCCGGGGTGTAGTGTGGGTAAGAGCAAGTGGCTGTAGAGACCGATCCGGGGTGCAGTGTGGGCAAGAGCAAGTGGCTGTAGAGACCGATCCGGGGTGCAGTGTGGGCAAGAGCAAGTGGTGGCTGTAGAGACCGATCCGGGGTGCAGTGTGGGTAAGAGCAAGTGGCTGTAGAGACCGATCCGGGGTGCAGTGTGGGCAACAGCAATTGGTGGCTGTAGAGACCGATTCGGGGTGCAGTGTGGGCAACAGCAATTGGTGGCTGTAGAGACCGATCCGGGGTGCAGTGTGGGCAAAAGCAAGTGGCTGTAGAGACCGATCCGGGGTGCAGTGTGGGCAACAGCAAGTGGCTGTAGAGACCGATCCAGGGTGCAGAGTGGGCAGCAGCAAGTGGTGGCTGTAGAGACCGATCCGGGGTGCAGTGTGGGTAAGAGCAAGTGGCTGTAGAGACCGATCCTGGGTGCAGTGTGGGCAACAGCAAGTGGTGGCTGTAGAGACCGATCCGGGGTGCAGTGTGGGCAGCAGCAAGTGGTGGCTGTAGAGACCGATCCGGGGTGCAGTGTGGGCAACAGTAAGTGGTGGCTGTAGAGACCGATCCGGGGTGCAGTGTGGGCAGCAGCACGTGGTGGCTGTAGAGACCGATCCGGGGTGCAGTGTGGGCAAGAGCAAGTGGTGGCTGTAGAGACCGATCCGGGGTGTAGTGTGGGCAACAGCAAGTGGTGGCTGTAGAGACCGATCCGGGGTGCAGTGTGGGCAGCAGCAATTGGTGGCTGTAGAGACCGATCCGGGGTGCAGTGTGGGCAAAAGCAAGTGGCTGTAGAGACCGATCCGGGGTGCAGTGTGGGCAACAGCAAGTGGCTGTAGAGACCGATCCAGGGTGCAGAGTGGGCAGCAGCAAGTGGTGGCTGTAGAGACCGATCCGGGGTGCAGTGTGGGTAAGAGCAAGTGGCTGTAGAGACCGATCCTGGGTGCAGTGTGGGCAACAGCAAGTGGTGGCTGTAGAGACCGATCCGGGGTGCAGTGTGGGCAGCAGCAAGTGGTGGCTGTAGAGACCGATCCGGGGTGCAGTGTGGGCAACAGTAAGTGGTGGCTGTAGAGACCGATCCGGGGTGCAGTGTGGGCAGCAGCACGTGGTGGCTGTAGAGACCGATCCGGGGTGCAGTGTGGGCAAGAGCAAGTGGTGGCTGTAGAGACCGATCCGGGGTGTAGTGTGGGCAACAGCAAGTGGTGGCTGTAGAGACCGATCCGGGGTGCAGTGTGGGCAGCAGCAATTGGTGGCTGTAGAGACCGATCCGGGGTGCAGTGTGGGCAACAGCAATTGGTGGCTGTAGAGACCGATCCGGGGTGCAGTGTGGGCAGCAGCAATTGGTGGCTGTAGAGACCGATCCGGGGTGTAGTGTGGGCAGCAGCAATTGGTGGCTGTAGAGACTGATCCGGGGTGCAGTGTGGGCAACAGCAAGTGGTGTCTGTAGCGACCGATCCGGGGTGTAGTGTGGGCAACAGCAATTGGTGGCTGTAGAGACCGATCCGGGGTGCAGTGTGGGCAACAGCAATTGGTGGCTGTAGAGACCGATCCGGGGTGCAGTGTGGGCAAAAGCAAGTGGCTGTAGAGACCGATCCGGGGTGCAGTGTGGGCAACAGCAAGTGGCTGTAGAGACCGATCCAGGGTGCAGTGTGGGCAGCAGCAAGTGGTGGCTGTAGAGACCGATCCAGGGTGCAGTGTGGGTAAGAGCAAGTGGCTGTAGAGACCGATCCAGGGTGCAGTGTGGGCAACAGCAAGTGGTGGCTGTAGAGACCGATCCGGGGTGCAGTGTGGGCAGCAGCACGTGGTGGCTGTAGAGACCGATCCGGGGTGCAGTGTGGGCAGCAGCAAGTGGTGGCTGTAGAGACCGATCCGGGGTGTAGTGTGGGCAAGAGCAAGTGGTGGCTGTAGAGACCGATCCGGGGTGTAGTGTGGGCAAGAGCAAGTGGCTGTAGAGACCGATCCGGGGTGTAGTGTGGGCAAGAGCAAGTGGTGGCTGTAGAGACCGATCCGGGGTGTAGTGTGGGCAAGAGCAAGTGGTGGCTGTAGAGACCGATCCGGGGTGTAGTGTGGGCAAGAGCAAGTGGTGGCTGTAGAGACCGATCCGGGGTGTAGTGTGGGCAAGAGCAAGTGGTGGCTGTAGAGACCGATCCGGGGTGTAGTGTGGGCAACAGCAAGTGGCTGTAGAGACCGATCCGGGGTGTAGTGTGGGCAAGAGCAAGTGGTGGCTGTAGAGACCGATCCGGGGTGTAGTGTGGGCAACAGCAAGTGGCTGTAGAGACCGATCCGGGGTGTAGTGTGGGCAAGAGCAAGTGGTGGCTGTAGAGACCGATCCGGGGTGTAGTGTGGGCAACAGCAAGTGGCTGTAGAGACCGATCCGGGGTGTAGTGTGGGCAAGAGCAAGTGGTGGCTGCAGAGACCGATCCGGGGTGTAGTGTGGGCAACAGCAAGTGGCTGTAGAGACCGATCCGGGGTGTAGTGTGGGCAAGAGCAAGTGGTGGCTGTAGAGACCGATCCGGGGTGCAGTGTGGGCAACAGCAAGTGGTGGCTGTAGAGACCGATCCGGGGTGCAGTGTGGGCAGCAGTAAGTGGTGGCTGTAGAGACCGATCCGGGGTGCAGTGTGGGCAACAGCAAGTGGTGGCTGTAGAGACCGATCCGGGGTGCAGTGTGGGCAACAGCAAGTGGTGGCTGTAGAGACCGATCCGGGGTGCAGTGTGGGCAAGAGCAAGTGGCTGTAGAGACCGATCCGGGGTGCAGTGTGGGCAAGAGCAAGTGTTGGCTGTAGAGACCGATCCGGGGTGCAGTGTGGGCAGCAGCAAGTGGCTGTAGAGACCGATCCGGGATGCAGTGTGGGCAGCAGCAAGTGGTGGCTGTAGAGACCGATCCGGGGTGCAGTGCGGGCAAGAGCAAGTGGTGGCTGTAGAGACCGATCCGGGGTGCAGTGTGGGCAAGAGCAAGTGGTGGCTGTAGAGACCGATCCGGGGTGTAGTGTGGGCAAGAGCAAGTGGTGGCTGTAGAGACCGATCCGGGGTGCAGTGTGGGCAGAAGCAAGTGGCTGTAGAGACCGATCCGGGGTGCAGTGTGGGCAACAGCAAGTGGCTGTAGAGACCGATCCAGGGTGCAGTGTGGGCAGCAGCAAGTGGCTGTAGAGACCGATCCGGTGTGCAGTGTGGGCAACAGCAAGTGGTGGCTGTAGGGACCGATCCGGGGTGCAGTGCGGGCAGCAGCAAGTGGCTGTAGAGACCGATCCGGGGTGTAGTGTGGGCAAGAGCAAGTGGTGGCTGCAGAGACCGATCCGGGGTGTAGTGTGGGCAACAGCAAGTGGCTGTAGAGACCGATCCGGGGTGTAGTGTGGGCAAGAGCAAGTGGTGGCTGTAGAGACCGATCCGGGGTGCAGTGTGGGCAACAGCAAGTGGTGGCTGTAGAGACCGATCCGGGGTGCAGTGTGGGCAGCAGTAAGTGGTGGCTGTAGAGACCGATCCGGGGTGCAGTGTGGGCAACAGCAAGTGGTGGCTGTAGAGACCGATCCGGGGTGCAGTGTGGGCAACAGCAAGTGGTGGCTGTAGAGACCGATCCGGGGTGCAGTGTGGGCAAGAGCAAGTGGCTGTAGAGACCGATCCGGGGTGCAGTGTGGGCAAGAGCAAGTGCTGGCTGTAGAGACCGATCCGGGGTGCAGTGTGGGCAGCAGCAAGTGGCTGTAGAGACCGATCCGGGATGCAGTGTGGGCAGCAGCAAGTGGTGGCTGTAGAGACCGATCCGGGGTGCAGTGCGGGCAAGAGCAAGTGGTGGCTGTAGAGACCGATCCGGGGTGCAGTGTGGGCAAGTGCAAGTGGTGGCTGTAGAGACCGATCCGGGGTGTAGTGTGGGCAAGAGCAAGTGGTGGCTGTAGAGACCGATCCGGGGTGCAGTGTGGGCAGAAGCAAGTGGCTGTAGAGACCGATCCGGGGTGCAGTGTGGGCAACAGCAAGTGGCTGTAGAGACCGATCCAGGGTGCAGTGTGGGCAGCAGCAAGTGGCTGTAGAGACCGATCCGGTGTGCAGTGTGGGCAACAGCAAGTGGTGGCTGTAGGGACCGATCCGGGGTGCAGTGCGGGCAGCAGCAAGTGGCTGTAGAGACCGATCCGGTGTGCAGTGTGGGCAACAGCAAGTGGTGGCTGTAGAGACCGATCCGGGGTGCAGTGTGGGCAGCAGCAAGTGGTGGCTGTAGAGACCGATCCGGGGTGCAGTGTGGGCAGCAGCAAGTGGCTGTAGAGACCGATCCGGGGTGCAGTGTGGGCAGCAGCAAGTGGTGGCTGTAGAGACCTATCCGGGGTGTAGTGTGGGCAACAGCAAGTGGTGGCTGTAGAGACCGATCCGGGGTGTAGTGTGGGCAGCAGCAAGTGGCTGTAGAGACCGATCCGGGGTGTAGTGTGGGCAACAGCAAGTGGTGGCTGTAGAGACCGATCCGGGGTGTAGTGTGGGCAACAGCAAGTGGCTGTAGAGACCGACCCGGGGTGTAGTGTGGGCAACAGCAAGTGGCTGTAGAGACCGATCCGGGGTGTAGTGTGGGCAAGAGCAAGTGGCTGTAGAGACCGATCCGGGGTGCAGTGTGGGCAAGAGCAAGTGGCTGTAGAGACCGATCCGGGGTGCAGTGTGGGCAAGAGCAAGTGGCTGTAGAGACCGATCCGGGGTGCAGTGTGGTCAACAGCAAGTGGCTGTAGAGACCGATCCGGGGTGCAGTGTGGGCAACAGCAAGTGGCTGTAGAGACCGATCCGGGGTGCAGTGTGGGCAACAGCAAGTGGTGGCTTTAGAGACCGATCCGGGGTGCAGTGTGGGCAAGAGCAAGTGGCTGTAGAGACCGATCCGGGGTGCAGTGTGGGCAACAGCAAGTGGCTGTAGAGACCGATCCGGGGTGCAGTGTGGGCAACAGCAAGTGGCTGTAGAGACCGATCCGGGGTGTAGTGTGGGCAACAGCAAGTGGTGGCTGTAGAGACCGATCCGGGGTGTCGTGTGGGCAAGAGCAAGTGGTGGCTGTAGAGACCGATCCGGGGTGCAGTGTGGGCAACAGCAAGTGGTGGCTGTAGAGACCGATCCGGGGTGTAGTGCGGGCAACAGCAAGTGGCTGTAGAGACCGATCCGGGGTGCAGTGTGGGCAACAGCAAGTGGCTGTAGAGACCGATCCGGGGTGCAGTGTGGGCAACAGCAAGTGGTGGCTGTAGAGACCGATCCGGGGTGTAGTGCGGGCAACAGCAAGTGGCTGTAGAGACCGATCCGGGGTGTAGTGTGGGCAACAGCAAGTGGTGGCTGTAGAGACCGATCCGGGGTGTAGTGCGGGCAACAGCAAGTGGCTGTAGAGACCGATCCGGGGTGCAGTGTGGGCAACAGCAAGTGGCTGTAGAGACCGATCCGGGGTGCAGTGAGGGCAACAGCAAATGGTGGCTGTAGAGACCGATCCGGGGTGTAGTGTGGGCAAGAGCAATTGGTGGCTGTAGAGACCGATCCGGGGTGCAGTGTGGGTAAGAGCAAGTGGCTGTAGAGACCGATCCGGGGTGCAGTGTGGGCAACAGCAAGTGGCTGTAGAGACTGATCCGGGGTGCAGTGTGGGCAAAAGCAAGTGGTGGCTGTAGAGACCGATCCGGGGTGCAGTGTGGGCAGCAGCAAGTGGTGGCTGTAGAGACCGATCCGGGGTGCAGTGTGGGTAAGAGCAAGTGGCTGTAGAGTCCGATCCAGGGTGCAGTGTGGGCAGCAGCAAGTGGTGGCTGTAGAGACCGATCCGGGGTGCAGTGTGGGTAAGAGCAAGTGGCTGGAGAGACCGATCCGGGGTGCAGTGTGGGCAGCAGCACGTGGTGGCTGTAGAGACCGATCCGGGGTGCATTGTGGGCAGCAGCAAGTTGTGGCTGTAGAGACCGATCCGGGGTGCAGTGTGGGTAAGAGCAAGTGGCTGTAGAGACTGATCCAGGGTGCAGTGTGGGCAACAGTATGTGGTGGCTGTAGAGACCAATCCGGGGTGCAGTGTGGGCAGCGGCACGTGGTGGCTGTAGAGACCGATCCGGGGTGCAGTGTGGGCAAAGGCAAGTGGCTGTAGAGACCGATCCGGGGTGCAGTGTGGGCAGCAGCACGTGGTGGCTGTAGAGACCGATCCAGGGTGCAGTGTGGGCAACAGCAAGTGGCTGTAGAGACCGATCCGGGGTGCAGTGTGGGCAACAGCAAGTGGCTGTAGAGACCGATCCGGGGTGCAGTGTGGGTAAGAGCAAGTGGTGGCTGTAGAGACCGATCCGGGGTGCAGTGTGGGCAGCAGCAAGTGGCTGTAGAGACCGATCCGGGGTGCAGTGTGGGAAACAGCAAGTGGCTGTAGAGACCGATCCGGGGTGTAGTGTGGGCAACAGCAAGTGGTGGCTGTAGAGACCGATCCGGGGTGCAGTGTGGGCAGCAGCAATTGGTGGCTGTAGAGACCGATCCGGGGTGCAGTGTGGGCAACAGCAATTGGTGGCTGTAGAGACCGATCCGGGGTGCAGTGTGGGCAGCAGCAATTGGTGGCTGTAGAGACCGATCCGGGGTGTAGTGTGGGCAGCAGCAATTGGTGGCTGTAGAGACCGATCCGGGGTGCAGTGTGGGCAACAGCAAGTGGTGTCTGTAGCGACCGATCCGGGGTGTAGTGTGGGCAACAGCAATTGGTGGCTGTAGAGACCGATCCGGGGTGCAGTGTGGGCAACAGCAATTGGTGGCTGTAGAGACCGATCCGGGGTGCAGTGTGGGCAAAAGCAAGTGGCTGTAGAGACCGATCCGGGGTGCAGTGTGGGCAACAGCAAGTGGCTGTAGAGACCGATCCAGGGTGCAGTGTGGGTAAGAGCAAGTGGCTGTAGAGACCGATCCAGGGTGCAGTGTGGGCAACAGCAAGTGGTGGCTGTAGAGACCGATCCGGGGTGCAGTGTGGGCAGCAGCACGTGGTGGCTGTAGAGACCAATCCGGGGTGCAGTGTGGGCAGCAGCAAGTGGTGGCTGTAGAGACCGATCCGGGGTGCAGTGTGGGTAAGAGCAAGTGGCTGTAGAGACTGATCCAGGGTGCAGTGTGGGCAGCAGCAATTGGTGGCTGTAGAGACCGATCCGGGGTGCAGTGTGGGCAACAGCAAGTGGCTGTAGAGACCGATCCGGGGTGCAGTGTGGGCAGCAGCAATTGGTGGCTGTAGAGACCGATCCGGGGTGTAGTGTGGGCAACAGCAAGTGGTGGCTGTAGTTACCGATCCGGGGTGCAGTGTGGGCAGCAGCAATTGGTGGCTGTAGAGACCGATCCGGGGTGTAGTGTGAGCAACAGCAATTGGTGGCTGTAGAGACCGATCCGGGGTGCAGTGTGGGCAGCAGCAATTGGTGGCTGTAGAGACCGATCCGGGATGTAGTGTGGGCAAGAGCAAGTGGTGGCTGTAGAGACCGATCCGGGGTGCAGTGTGGGCAGCAGCAATTGGTGGCTGTAGAGACCGATCCGGGGTGTAGTGTGGGCAACAGCAAGTGATGGCTGTAGAGACCGATCCGGGGTTCAGTGCGGGCAACAGCAAGTGGCTGTAGAGACCGATCCGGGGTGTAGTGTGGGCAAGAGCAAGTGGTGGCTGTAGAGACCGATCCGGGGTGTAGTGTGGGCAACAGCAAGTGGTGGCTGTAGAGACCGATCCGGGGTGCAGTGTGGGCAACAGCAAGTGGCTGTAGAGACCGATCCGGGGTGCAGTGTGGGCAACAGCAAGTGGCTGTAGAGACCGATCCGGGGTGTAGTGTGGGCAACAGCAAGTGGTGGCTGTAGAGACCGATCCGGGGTGTAGTGTGGGCAAGAGCATGTGGTGGCTGTAGAGACCGATCCGGGGTGTAGTGCGGGCAACAGCAAGTGGCTGTAGAGACCGATCCGGGGTGCAGTGTGGGCAACAGCAAGTGGCTGTAGAGACCGATCCGGGGTGCAGTGTGGGCAACAGCAAGTGGTGGCTGTAGAGACCGATCCGGGGTGTAGTGTGGGCAAGAGCAAGTGGCTGTAGAGACCGATCCGGGGTGCAGTGTGGGCAACAGCATGTGGTGGCTGTAGAGACCGATCCGGGGTGTAGTGCGGGCAACAGCAAGTGGCTGTAGAGACCGATCCGGGGTGCAGTGTGGGCAACAGCAAGTGGCTGTAGAGACCGATCCGGGGTGTAGTGTGGGCAAGAGCAATTGGTGGCTGTAGAGACCGATCCGGGGTGCAGTGTGGGTAAGAGCAAGTGGCTGTAGAGACCGATCCGGGGTGCAGTGTGGGCAAGAGCAAGTGGTGGCTGTAGAGACCGATCCGGGGTGTAGTGTGGGCAACAGCAATTGGTGGCTGTAGAGACCGATCCGGGGTGTAGTGTGGGCAACAGCAATTGGTGGCTGTAGAGACCGATCCGGGGTGCAGTGTGGGCAAAAGCAAGTGGCTGTAGAGACCGATCCGGGGTGCAGTGTGGGCAACAGCAAGTGGCTGTAGAGACCGATCCAGGGTGCAGAGTGGGCAACAGCAAGTGGTGGCTGTAGAGACCGATCCGGGGTGCAGTGTGGGCAGCAGCAAGTGGTGGCTGTAGAGACCGATCCGGGGTGCAGTGTGGGTAAGAGCAAGTGGCTGTAGAGACCGATCCTGGGTGCAGTGTGGGCAACAGCAAGTGGTGGCTGTAGAGACCGATCCGGGGTGCAGTGTGGGCAGCAGCACGTGGTGGCTGTAGAGACCGATCCGGGGTGCAGTGTGGGCAGCAGCAAGTGGTGGCTGTAGAGACCGATCCGGGGTGCAGTGTGGGCAACAGTAAGTGGTGGCTGTAGAGACCGATCCGGGGTGCAGTGTGGGCAGCAGCACGTGGTGGCTGTAGAGACCGATCCGGGGTGCAGTGTGGGCAAGAGCAAGTGGTGGCTGTAGAGACCGATCCGGGGTGTAGTGTGGGCAACAGCAAGTGGTGGCTGTAGAGACCGATCCGGGGTGCAGTGTGGGCAGCAGCAATTGGTGGCTGTAGAGACCGATCCGGGGTGCAGTGTGGGCAACAGCAATTGGTGGCTGTAGAGACCGATCCGGGGTGCAGTGTGGGCAGCAGCAATTGGTGGCTGTAGAGACCGATCCGGGGTGTAGTGTGGGCAGCAGCAATTGGTGGCTGTAGAGACCGATCCGGGGTGCAGTGTGGGTAAGAGCAAGTGGCTGTAGAGACCGATCCGGGGTGCAGTGTGGGCAACAGCAAGTGGTGTCTGTAGCGACCGATCCGGGGTGTAGTGTGGGCAACAGCAATTGGTGGCTGTAGAGACCTATCCGGGGTGCAGTGTGGGCAACAGCAATTGGTGGCTGTAGAGACCGATCCGGGGTGCAGTGTGGGCAAAAGCAAGTGGCTGTAGAGACCGATCCGGGGTGCAGTGTGGGCAACAGCAAGTGGCTGTAGAGACCGATCCAGGGTGCAGTGTGGGCAGCAGCAAGTGGTGGCTGTAGAGACCGATCCAGGGTGCAGTGTGGGTAAGAGCAAGTGGCTGTAGAGACCGATCCAGGGTGCAGTGTGGGCAACAGCAAGTGGTGGCTGTAGAGACCGATCCAGGGTGCAGTGTGGGCAGCAGCACGTGGTGGCTGTAGAGACCGATCCGGGGTGCAGTGTGGGCAGCAGCAAGTGGTGGCTGTAGAGACCGATCCGGGGTGTAGTGTGGGCAAGAGCAAGTGGTGGCTGTAGAGACCGATCCGGGGTGTAGTGTGGGCAAGAGCAAGTGGCTGTAGAGACCGATCCGGGGTGTAGTGTGGGCAAGAGCAAGTGGTGGCTGTAGAGACCGATCCGGGGTGTAGTGTGGGCAAGAGCAAGTGGTGGGTGTAGAGACCGATCCGGGGTGTAGTGTGGGCAAGAGCAAGTGGTGGCTGTAGAGACCGATCCGGGGTGCAGTGTGGGCAAGAGCAAGTGGCTGTAGAGACCGATCCGGGGTGCAGTGTGGGCAAGAGCAAGTGGTGGCTGTAGAGACCGATCCGGGGTGCAGTATGGGCAGCAGCAAGTGGCTGTAGAGACCGATCCGGGATGCCGTGTGGGCAAGAGCAAGTGTTGGCTGTAGAGACCGATCCGGGGTGCAGTGTGGGCAGCAGCAAGTGGCTGTAGAGACCGATCCGGGATGCAGTGTGGGCAGCAGCAAGTGGTGGCTGTAGAGACCGATCCGGGGTGCAGTGCGGGCAAGAGCAAGTGGTGGCTGTAGAGACCGATCCGGGGTGCAGTGTGGGCAAGAGCAAGTGGTGGCTGTAGAGACCGATCCGGGGTGTAGTGTGGGCAAGAGCAAGTGGCTGTAGAGACCGATCCGGGGTGTAGTGTGGGCAACAGCAAGTGGTGGCTGTAGAGACCGATCCGGGATGTAGTGTGGGCAAGAGCAAGTGGTGGCTGTAGAGACCGATCCGGGATGTAGTGTGGGCAGCAGCAAGTGGCTGTAGAGACCGATCCGGGGTGCAGTGTGGGCAAGAGCAAGTGGCTGTAGAGACCGATCCGGGGTGCAGTGTGGGCAAGAGCAAGTGGTGGCTGTAGAGACCGATCCGGGGTGCAGTTGGGGCAGCAACAAGTGGCTGTAGAGACCGATCCGGGATGCCGTGTGGGCAAGAGCAAGTGGTGGCTGTAGAGACCGATCCGGGGTGCAGTGTGGGCAGCAGCAAGTGGCTGTAGAGACCGATCCGGGATGCAGTGTGGGCAGCAGCAAGTGGTGGCTGTAGAGACCGATCCGGGGTGCAGTGTGGGCAGCAGCAAGTGGTGGCTGTAGTGACCGATCCGGGATGCAGTGTGGGCAGCAGCAAGTGGTGGCTGTAGAGACCGATCCGGGATGCAGTGTGGGCAGCAGCAAGTGGTGGCTGTAGAGACCGATCCGGGGTGCAGTGTGGGCAGCAGCAAGTGGTGGCTGTAGAGACCGATCCGGGATGCAGTGTGGGCAGCAGCAAGTGGTGGCTGTAGAGACCGATCCGGGATGCAGTGTGGGCAGCAGCAAGTGGTGGCTGTAGAGACCGATCCGGGATGCAGTGTGGGCAGCAGCAAGTGGTGGCTGTAGAGACCGATCCGGGATGCAGTGCGGGCAACAGCAAGTGGTGGCTGTAGAGACCGATACGGGGTGTAGTGTGGGCAAGAGCAAGTGGTGGCTGTAGAGACCGATCCGGGGTGCAGTGTGGGCAAGAGCAAGTGGTGGCTGTAGAGACCGATCCGGGGTGTAGTGTGGGCAAGAGCAAGTGGTGGCTGTAGAGACCGATCCGGGATGTAGTGTGGGCAGCAGCAAGTGGCTGTAGAGACCGATCCGGGGTGCAGTGTGGGCAACAGCAAGTGGCTGTAGAGACCGATCCGGGGTGCAGTGTGGGCAACAGCAAGTGGCTGTAGAGACCGATCCGGGGTGCAGTGTGGGCAAGAGCAAGTGGTGGCTGTAGAGACCGATCCGGGATGTAGTGTGGGCAAGAGCAAGTGGTGGCTGTAGAGACCGATCCGGGGTGTAGTGTGGGCAAGAGCAAGTGGTGGCTGTAGGGACCGATCCGGGATGTAGTGTGGGCAAGAGCAAGTGGTGGCTGTAGAGACCGATCCGGGGTGTAGTGTGGGCAGCAGCAAGTGGTGGCTGTAGAGACCGATCCGGGGTGCAGTGCGGGCAACAGCAAGTGGCTGTAGAGACCGATCCAGGGTGTAGTGTGGGCAAGAGCAAGTGGTGGCTGTAGAGACCGATCCGGGGTGTAGTGTGGGCAAGAGCAAGTGGTGGCTGTAGAGACCGATCCGGGATGTAGTGTGGGCAAGAGCAAGTGGTGGCTGTAGAGACCGATCCGGGGTGCAGTGTGGGCAACAGCAAGTGGCTGTAGAGACCGATCCAGGGTGTAGTGTGGGCAAGAGCAAGTGGTGGCTGTAGAGACCGATCCGGGGTGTAGTGTGGGCAAGAGCAAGTGGTGGCTGTAGAGACCGATCCGGGGTGTAGTGTGGGCAAGAGCAAGTGGTGGCTGTAGAGACCGATCCGGGATGTAGTGTGGGCAGCAGCAAGTGGCTGTAGAGACCGATCCGGGATGCAGTGTGGGCAAGAGCAAGTGGTGTCTGTAGAGACCGATCCGGGATGCAGTGTGGGCAAGAGCAAGTGGTGGCTGTAGAGACCGATCCGGGGTGCAGTGTGGGCAGCAGCAAGTGGCTGTAGAGACCGATCCGGGGTGTAGTGTGGGCAGCAGCAAGTGGCTGTAGAGACCGATCCGGGGTGTAGTGTGGGCAAGAGCAAGTGGTGGCTGTAGAGACCGATCCGGGGTGCAGTGTGGGCAGCAGCAAGTGGCTGTAGAGACCGATCCGGGGTGTAGTGTGGGCAGCAGCAAGTGGCTGTAGAGACCGATCCGGGATGTAGTGTGGGCAGCAGCAAGTGGCTGTAGAGACCGATCCGGGATGTAGTGGGGGCAGCAGCAAGTGGCTGTAGAGACCGATCCGGGGTGTAGTGTGGGCAGCAGCAAGTGGCTGTAGAGACCGATCCGGGATGTAGTGTGGGCAGCAGCAAGTGGCTGTAGAGACCGATCCGGGGTGCAGTGTGGGCAGCAGCAAGTGGCTGTAGAGACCGATCCGGTGTGCAGTGTGGGCAACAGCAAGTGGTGGCTGTAGAGACCGATCCGGGGTGCAGTGCGGGCAGCAGCAAGTGGCTGTAGAGACCGATCCGGTGTGCAGTGTGGGCAACAGCAAGTGGTGGCTGTAGAGACTGATCCGGGGTGCAGTGCGGGCAGCAGCAAGTGGCTGTAGAGTCCGATCCGGGGTGTAGTGTGGGCAACAGCAAGTGGCTGTAGAGACCGATCCGGGGTTCAGTGCGGGCAACAGCAAGTGGTTGCTGTAGAGACCGATCCAGGGTGTAGTGTGGGCAACAGCAAGTGGCTGTAGAGACCGATCCGGGGTGCAGTGTGGGCAACAGCAAGTGGTGGCTGTAGAGACCGATCCGGGGTGCAGTGTGGGCAGCAGCAAGTGGTGGCTGTAGAGACCGATCCGGGGTGTAGTGTGGGCAACAGCAAGTGGTGGCTGTAGAGACCGATCCGGGGTGTAGTGTGGGCAACAGCAAGTGGTTGCTGTAGAGACCGATCCAGGGTGTAGTGTGGGCAAGAGCAAGAGGTGGCTGTAGAGACTGATCCGGGGTGTAGTGTGGGCAAGAGCAAGAGGTGGCTGTAGAGACCGATCCAGGGTGTAGTGTGGGCAAGAGCAAGAGGTGGCTGTAGAGACCGATCCGGGGTGTAGTGTGGGCAACAGCAAGTGGTGGCTGTAGAGACCGATCCGGGGTGTAGTGTGGGCAAGAGCAAGAGGTGGCTGTAGAGACCGATCCAGGGTGTAGTGTGGGCAAGAGCAAGAGGTGGCTGTAGAGACCGATCCAGGGTGTAGTGTGGGCAAGAGCAAGTGGCTGTAGAGACCGATCCGGGGTGCAGTGTGGGCAACAGCAAGTGGCTGTAGAGACCGATCCGGGGTGCAGTGTGGGTAAGAGCAAGTGGTGGCTGTAGAGACCGATCCGGGGTGCAGTGTGGGCAACAGCAAGTGGCTGTAGAGACCGATCCGGGGTGCAGTGTGGGCAACAGCAAGTGGCTGTAGAGACCGATCCGGGGTGTAGTGTGGGCAACAGCAAGTGGTGGCTGTAGAGACCGATCCGGGGTGCAGTGTGGGCAGCAGCAATTGGTGGCTGTAGAGACCAATCCGGGGTGCAGTGTGGGCAACAGCAAGTGGTGGCTGTAGAGACCGATCCGGGGTGTAGTGTGGGTAAGAGCAAGTGGTGGCTGTAGAGACCGATCCGGGGTGTAGTGTGGGCAACAGCAAGTGGTGGCTGTAGAGACCGATCCGGGGTGTAGTGTGGGCAGCAGCAAGTGGTGGCTGTAGAGACCGATCCGGGGTGTAGTGTGGGCAACAGCAAGTGGCTGTAGAGACCGATCCGGGGTTCAGTGCGGGCAACAGCAAGTGGTTGCTGTAGAGACCGATCCAGGGTGTAGTGTGGGCAAGAGCAAGAGGTGGCTGTAGAGACTGATCCGGGGTGTAGTGTGGGCAACAGCAAGTGGTGGCTGTAGAGACCGATCCGGGGTGCAGTGTGGGCAACAGCAAGTGGTGGCTGTAGAGACCGATCCGGGGTGCAGTGTGGGCAACAGCAAGTGGTGGCTGTAGAGACCGATCCGGGGTGCAGTGTGGGCAACAGCAAGTGGTGACTGTAGAGACCGATCCGGGGTGCAGTGTGGGCAACAGCAAGTGGTGACTGTAGAGACCGATCCGGGGTGCAGTGTGGGCAACAGCAAGTGGTGGCTGTAGAGACCGATCCGGGGTGCAGTGTGGGCAACAGCAAGTGGTGGCTGTAGAGACCGATCCGGGGTGCAGTGTGGGCAACAGCAAGTGGTGGCTGTAGAGACCGATCCGGGGTGCAGTGTGGGCAACAGCAAGTGGTGACTGTAGAGACCGATCCGGGGTGCAGTGTGGGCAACAGCAAGTGGTGGCTGTAGAGACCGATCCGGGGTGCAGTGTGGGCAACAGCAAGTGGTGGCTGTAGAGACCGATCCGGGGTGCAGTGTGGGCAACAGCAAGTGGTGGCTGTAGAGACCGATCCGGGGTGCAGTGTGGGCAACAGCAAGTGGTGGCTGTAGAGACCGATCCGGGGTGCAGTGTGGGCAACAGCAAGTGGTGACTGTAGAGACCGATCCGGGGTGCAGTGTGGGCAACAGCAAGTGGTGGCTGTAGAGACCGATCCGGGGTGCAGTGTGGGCAACAGCAAGTGGCTGTAGAGACCGATCCGGGGTGCAGTGTGGGCAACAGCAAGTGGTGGCTGTAGAGACCGATCCAGGGTGTAGTGCGGGCAACAGCAAGTGGCTGTAGAGACCGATCCGGGGTGCAGTGTGGGCAGCAGCAAGTGGCTGTAGAGACCGATCCGGGGTGCAGTGTGGGCAGCAGCAAGTGGTGGCTGTAGAGACCGATCCGGGGTGCAGTGTGGGCAGCAGCAAGTGGTGGCTGTAGAGACCGATCCGGGGTGTAGTGTGGGCAACAGCAAGTGGTGGCTGTAGAGACCGATCCGGGGTTCAGTGCGGGCAACAGCAAGTGGTTGCTGTAGAGACCGATCCAGGGTGTAGTGTGGGCAAGAGCAAGAGGTGGCTGTAGAGACTGATCCGGGGTGTAGTGTGGGCAACAGCAAGTGGTGGCTGTAGAGACCGATCCGGGGTGCAGTGTGGGCAACAGCAAGTGGCTGTAGAGACCGATCCGGGGTGCAGTGTGGGCAACAGCAAGTGGTGGCTGTAGAGACCGATCCAGGGTGTAGTGCGGGCAACAGCAAGTGGCTGTAGAGACCGATCCGGGGTGCAGTGTGGGCAACAGCAAGTGGCTGTAGAGACCGATCCGGGGTGCAGTGAGGGCAACAGCAAGTGGTGGCTGTAGAGACCGATCCGGGGTGCAGTGTGGGCAAGAGCAATTGGTGGCTGTAGAGACTGATCCGGGGTGCAGTGTGGGTAAGAGCAAGTGGCTGTAGAGACCGATCCGGGGTACAGTGTGGGCAACAGCAAGTGGCTGTAGAGACCGATCCGGGGTGCAGTGTGGGCAACAGCAAGTAGCTGTAGAGACCGATCCAGGGTGCAGTGTGGGCAGCAGCAAGTGGTGGCTGTAGAGACCGATCCGGGGTGCAGTGTGGGTAAGAGCAAGTGGCTGTAGAGACCGATCCAGGGTGCAGTGTGGGCAACAGCAAGTGGTGGCTGTAGAGACCGATCCGGGGTGCAGTGTGGGCAGCAGCACGTGGTGGCTGTAGCGACCGATCCGGGGTGCAGTGTGGGCAACAGCAAGTGGCTGTAGAGACCGATCCGGGGTGCAGTGTGGGCAACAGCAAGTGGCTGTAGAGACCGATCCGGGGTGCAGTGAGGGTAAGAGCAAGTGGTGGCTGTAGAGACCGATCCGGGGTGCAGTGTGGGCAACAGCAAGTGGCTGTAGAGACCGATCCGGGGTGCAGTGTGGCCAACAGCAAGTGGCTGTAGAGACCGATCCGGGGTGTAGTGTGGGCAACAGCAAGTGGTGGCTGTAGAGACCGATCCGGGGTGCAGTGTGGGCAACAGCAAGTGGCTGTAGAGACCGATCCGGGGTGTAGTGTGGGCAGCAGCAAGTGGTGGCTTTAGAGACCGATCCGGGGTGCAGTGTGGGCAGCAGCAATTGGTGGCTGTAGAGACCGATCCGGGGTGCAGTGTGGGCAACAGCAAGTGGCTGTAGAGACCGATCCGGGGTGTAGTGTGGGCAGCAGCAAGTGGTGGCTTTAGAGACCGATCCGGGGTGCAGTGTGGGCAACAGCAAGTGGCTGTAGAGACCGATCCGGGGTGTAGTGTGGGCAACAGCAAGTGGCTGTAGAGACCGATCCGGGGTGCAGTGTGGGCAGCAGCAAGTGGCTGTAGAGACCGATCCGGGGTGCAGTGTGGGCAACAGCAATTGGTGGCTGTAGAGACCGATCCGGGGTGCAGTGTGGGCAGCAGCAATTGGTGGCTGTAGAGACCGATCCAGGGTGTAGTGTGGGCAACAGCAAGTGGATGTAGAGACCGATCCGGGGTGTAGTGTGGGCAGCAGCAAGTGGTGGCTGTAGAGACTGATCCAGGGTGCAGTGTGGGCAAAAGCAAGTGGCTGTAGAGACCGATCCGGGGTGCAGTGTGGGCAGCAGCAATTGGTGGCTGTAGAGACCGATCCGGGGTGCAGTGTGGGCAACAGCAAGTGGTGGCTGTAGAGACTGATCCGGGATGCAGTGTGGGCAGCAGCAATTGGTGGCTGTAGAGACCGATCCGGGGTGTAGTGTGGGCAACAGCAAGTGGCTGTAGAGACCGATCCGGGGTGCAGTGTGGGCAAGAGCAAGTGGCTGTAGAGACCGATTCGGGGTGCAGTGTGGGCAGCAGCAAGTGGCTGTAGATACCGATCCGGGGTGCAGTGTGGGCAACAGCAATTGGTGGCTGTAGAGACCGATCCGGGGTGTAGTGTGGGCAACAGCAAGTGGCTGTAGAGACCGATCCGGGGTGTAGTGTGGGCAGCAGCAATTGGTGGCTGTAGAGACCGATCCGGGGTGCAGTGTGGGCAGCAGCAATTGGTGGCTGTAGAGACCGATCCGGGGTGTAGTTTGGGCAACAGCAAGTGGTGGCTGTAGAGACCGATCCGGGGTGCAGTGTGGGCAACAGCAAGTGGTGGCTGTAGAGACCGATCCGGGGTGCAGTGTGGGCAGCAGCAATTGGTGGCTGTAGAGACCGATCCGGGGTGCAGTGTGGGCAGCAGCAATTGGTGGCTGTAGAGACCGATCCAGGGTGCAGTGTGGGCAGCAGCAATTGGTGGCTGTAGAGACCGATCCGGGGTGCAGTGTGGGCAGCAGCAATTGGTGGCTGTAGAGAGCGATCCGGGGTGTAGTGTGGGCAACAGCAAGTGGTGGCTGTAGTTACCGATCCGTGGTGCAGTGTGGGCAGCAGCAATTGGTGGCTGTAGAGACCGATCCGGGGTGTAGTGTGAGCAACAGCAATTGGTGGCTGTAGAGACCGATCCGGGGTGCAGTGTGGGCAGCAGCAATTGGTGGCTGTAGAGACCGATCCGGGGTGTAGTGTGGGCAGCAGCAAGTAGCTGTAGAGACCGATCCGGGGTGCAGTGTGGGCAACAGCAATTGGTGGATGTAGAGACCGATCCAGGGTGCAGTGTGGGCAGCAGCAATTGGTGGCTGTAGAGACCGATCCGGGGTGTTGTGTGGGCAACAGCAAGTGGCTGTAGAGACCGTTCCGGGGTGTAGTGTGGGCAGCAGCAATTGGTGGCTGTATAGACCGTTCCGGGGTGCAGTGTGGGCAGCAGCAATTGGTGGCTGTAGAGACCAATCCGGGGTGTAGTGTGGGCAAGAGCAAGTGGTGGCTGTAGAGACCGATCCGGGGTGTAGTGTGGGCAACAGCAAGTGGTGGCTGTAGAGACCGATCCGGGCTGCTGTGTGGGCAGCAGCAATTGGTGGCTGTAGAGACCGATCCGGGGTGCAGTGTGGGCAGCAGCAATTGGTGGCTGTAGAGACCGATCCGGGGTGCAGTGTGGGCAGCAGCAATTGGTGGCTGTAGAGACCGATCCGGGGTGTAGTGTGGGCAACAGCAAGTGGTGGCTGTAGAGACCGATCCGGGGTGTAGTGTGGGCAGCAGCAATTGGTGGCTGTAGAGACCGATCCGGGGTGCAGTGTGGGCAAGAGCAAGTGGTGGCTGTAGAGACCGATCCGGGGTGTAGTGTGGGCAGCAGCAAGTGGTGGCTGTAGAGACCGATCCGGGGTGCAGTGTGGGCAAGAGCAAGTGGTGGCTATAGAGACCGATCCGGGGTGCAGTGTGGGCAACAGCAAGTGGTGGCTGTAGAGACCGATCCGGGGTGTAGTGTGGGCAAGAGCAAGTGGTGGCTGTAGAGACCGATCCGGGGTGCAGTGTGGGTAAGAGCAAGTGGCTGTAGAGACCGATCCGGGGTGTAGTGTGGGCAGCAGCAATTGGTGGCTGTAGAGACCGATCCGGGGTGTAGTGTGGGCAGCAGCAATTGGTGGCTGTAGAGACCTATCCGGGGTGTAGTGTGGGCAAGAGCAAGTGGCTGTAGAGACCGATCCGGGGTGCAGTGTGGGCAACAGCAAGTGGCTGTAGAGACCGATCTGGGGTGCAGTGTGGGCAACAGCAAGTGGTGGCTGTAGAGACCGATCCGGGGTGCAGTGTGGGCAGCAGCAATTGGTGGCTGTAGAGACCGATCCGGGGTGTAGTGTGGGCAGCAGCAAGTGGCTGTAGAGACCGATCCGGGGTGCAGTGTGGGCAGCAGTAAGTGGTGGCTGTAGAGACCGATCCGGGGTGTAGTCTGGACAGCAGCAAGTGGCTCTAGAGACCGATCCGGGGTGCAGTGTGGGCAGCAGTAAGTGGTGGCTGTAGAGACCGATCCGGGGTGTAGTGTGGGCAGCAGCAAGTGGTGGCTGTAGAGACCGATCCGGGGTGCAGTGTGGGCAAGAGCAAGTGGTGGCTATAGAGACCGATCCGGGGTGCAGTGTGGGCAACAGCAAGTGGTGGCTGTAGAGACCGATCCGGGGAGTAGTGTGGGCAAGAGCAAGTGGTGGCTGTAGAGACCGATCCGGGGTGCAGTGTGGGTAAGAGCAAGTGGCTGTAGAGACCGATCCGGGGTGTAGTGTGGGCAGCAGCAATTGGTGGCTGTAGAGACCGATCCGGGGTGTAGTGTGGGCAGCAGCAATTGGTGGCTGTAGAGACCTATCCGGGGTGTAGTGTGGGCAAGAGCAAGTGGCTGTAGAGACCGATCCGGGGTGCAGTGTGGGCAACAGCAAGTGGCTGTAGAGACCGATCCGGGGTGCAGTGTGGGCAACAGCAAGTGGTGGCTGTAGAGACCGATCCGGGGTGCAGTGTGGGCAGCAGCAATTGGTGGCTGTAGAGACCGATCCGGGGTGCAGTGTGGGCAGCAGCAATTGGTGGCTGTAGAGACCGATCCGGGGTGTAGTGTGGGCAGCAGCAAGTGGCTGTAGAGACCGATCCGGGGTGCAGTGTGGGCAGCAGTAAGTGGTGGCTGTAGAGACCGATCCGGGGTGTAGTCTGGACAGCAGCAAGTGGCTCTAGAGACCGATCCGGGATGCAGTGTGGGCAGCAGTAAGTGGTGGCTGTAGAGACCGATCCGGGGTGCAGTGCGGGCAACAGCAAGTGGTGGCTGTAGAGACCGATCCGGGGTGCAGTGTGGGCAGCAGCAATTGGTGGCTGTAGAGACCGATCCGGGGTGCAGTGCGGGCAACAGCAAGTGGTGGCTGTAGAGACCGATCCGGGGTGCAGTGTGGGCAGCAGCAATTGGTGGCTGTAGAGACCGATCCGGGGTGCAGTGTGGGCAAGAGCAAGTGGTGGCTGTAGAGACCGATCCGGGGTGTAGTGTGGGCAAGAGCAAGTGGTGGCTGTAGAGACCGATCCGGGGTGCAGTGTGGGCAGCAGCAAGTGGTGGCTGTAGAGACCGATCTGGGGTGTAGTGTGGGCAAGAGCAAGTGGCTGTAGAGACCGATCCGGGATGCAGTGAGGGCAGCAGCAAGTGGCTGTAGAGACCGATCCGGGGTGCAGTGTGGGCAGCAGCAAGTGGTGGCTGTAGAGACCGATCCGGGGTGCAGTGTGGGCAAGAGCAAGTGGTGGCTGTAGAGACCGATCCGGGGTGCAGTGTGGGCAGCAGCAAGTGGCTGTAGAGACCGATCCGGGGTGTAGTGTGGGCAACAGCAAGTGGTGGCTGTAGAGACCGATCCGGGGTGCAGTGTGGGCAACAGCAAGTGGTGGCTGTAGAGACCGATCCGGGGTGTAGTGTGGGCAACAGCAAGTGGCTGTAGAGACCGATCCGGGGTGCAGTGTGGGCAAGAGCAAGTGGTGGCTGTAGAGACCGATCCGGGGTGTAGTGTGGGCAACATCAAGTGGTGGCTGTAGAGACCGATCCGGGGTGTAGTGTGGGCAACAGCAAGTGGCTGTAGAGACCGATCCGGGGTGCAGTGTGGGCAAGAGCAAGTGGTGGCTGTAGAGACCGATCCGGGGTGCAGTGTGGGCAGCAGCAAGTGGTGGCTGTAGAGACCGATCCGGGATGCAGTGTGGGCAGCAGCAAGTGGTGGCTGTAGAGACCGATCCGGGGTGTAGTGTGGGCAGCAGCAAGTGGTGGCTGTAGAGACCGATCCGGGGTGCAGTGTGGGCAGCAGCAAGTGGCTGTAGAGACCGATCCGGGGTGCAGTGCGGGCAACAGCAAGTGGTGGCTGTAGAGACCGATCCGGGGTGCAGTGTGGGCAAGAGCAAGTGGCTGTAGAGACTGATCCGGTGTGCAGTGTGGGCAGCAGCAAGTGGCTGTATAGACTGATCCGGGGTGCAGTGTGGGCAAGAGCAAGTGGCTGTAGAGACCGATCCGGGGTGCAGTGTGGGCAGCAGCAAGTGGCTGTATAGACTGATCCGGGGTGCAGTGTGGGCTAGAGCAAGTGGTGGCTGTAGAGACCGATCCGGGGTGCAGTGTAGGCAAGAGCAAGTGGCTGTAGAGTCCGATCCGGGATGCAGTGTGGGCAACAGCAAGTGGCTGTAGAGACCGATCCGGGGTGCAGTGTGGGCAAGAGCAAGTGGCTGTAGAGACCGATCCTGGGTGCAGTGTGGGCAAGAGAAAGTGGTGGCTGTAGAGACCGATCCAGGGTGCAGTGCGGGCAACAGCAAGTGGTGGTTGTAGAGACCGATCCGGGGTGCAGTGTGGGCTGCAGTAAGTGGTGGCTGGCTCTTTTCGTTGTCCAGTTTCTTCTCCCACAAGTACCACTCGTTCTCTATGGCAAGCAGAGGTGATTCTCGTGTAGTGACACACCCTCTTGAACAGAATTCTTGCAGCTCTATAAAACCCTGGTTAAACCATACTTGTGATACAGTGTTTTCATTCTGCTCCCCTCATTATAGGAAGGGTGTGGAAGCTTTCGAGAGGGTGCAGAGGAGATTTTCCAGCATGCTGCCTGGACTAGAGGGCATGGCTTATGAGGACAGGTTGAGTGATTTAGGGCTTTTCTCTTTGGAGTGAAGGAGGATGAGAGGTGACAATAGAGATGTATAGGATGAAAAGTGGCATAGATCGAGTGGACAGCCAGAGACTTTTTCCCATAGCATGAATGGCTAAAACAAGGGGACATAAGTTTAAGGTGATTGGAGGAAAGTTTTGGCGGAATGTCAGAGGTAGGTTTTTTAACACAGAGTGGTAGGTCTGTGGCATACCCTGCTATGACTGGTGGTAGAGATGGATACATTAGGGGCATTTAAGAAACTCTGAGACAGGTAAAAATGATGGAATATAGAGAGCCATATCAAAGGGAAGGGTTTGATTGATCTTGGAGTAGGTTAAAAGGTCAGCACAGCATTGTGGGCTGAAGGGCCTGTACTGTGCTGGAATATTTTATGTCCCATGTTGCCAGTTTACACAAAGAACTCTAGTTTGAAATAGAGCTTACGACCAACTCTTTTCTTGTGATGCAGAAGCAGGAAACAGATGTGCGGCCTCTGTCCCAGGAGATCTTTGAACTACTACGTCACCAGCGGCTCTCTACCCACAGTGGACGGTGCAATGATGGCAGACCAGGGCAGTACTCATCTCTGCTCGGTAAGGAAAGCAAAACCTGAAATTCTGAAATGTCTTTCAGCTTTTCTGTACTTCCCAGTGCACATTACAAATAGCTGTGCTCGCTGTAATGCTGAGGAAGTATTTCAATAATCTATTTATCGCAAATGCAATGGGTGTAGAGGAGGCCACATTCAAGTTGGAGGAGCAACACCTCATCTTCCATTTGGGTAGTGTCTAAGGGGATGGCATGAACATCAATTTGTCTTTCTGGTAATTTCTCCCCCACTCCCGTGCTCTCTCATATTTCATTTCCCATTCTGCTTCCCCCTTCACCACTTCCTCTTCTCCACTGCTGTCTGACACTTTCCTCTGGTTCCCCTCCTCCTTCCCTTGTCCAAGATCCACTGTCCTTTTCAATCGGATTCCTTCTTCTTCAGCCCTTTACTTCTTCCACCTATCACCTCCCAGCCTTTCACTTCATCACCCCCCTCCTAACCACCCACCTTCCCCAGACCTGATGTAAGGTTTCCTCAAAATGTCAACTCTTCATTTCCCCTCCACAGATGTTGCCTGACCTGATTTCCTCCAACATTTTTTGTGTGTAACCCCAGATATGGTGTCTCTAGGAAGATGACTGAGTTGGAGAATATTGCCTTGCTGGTCTTTCACACGTACTGACTACCTGGGGGGTGCGCTGTGTGCACTATTTAATCTTTTGTCCTGCTCTGCTGCAGAAGCCCTTAATCTAGAACTTTCCGGGAGCCACCAGCCGCTTGGAACCCAGAAGTGCTTTAGACCACTGCTATTCGACCAAAGTCGTGGGGAAGAAGGGAGGCCTTCATCACCAAAGGAGAGCTTGACCAAAGGACAAGACTCAGAGACCGCAGGCAGGTGAGGTCCCAGTACACGGCCATGGTGGGTACAGCCTCAGAATAAAGGGATGCCCTGGTGAATAGCGATAAGGTGAGATTTCTTTAGCCAAACAAATTCTGTGGAATTAGTTGCCACAGTGAACTGTGAAGACCTCTAGTGAAGGCCTCATTGGGTGTATTAAAGGCAGAAATTGATAGGTTCTTGATTGGTAATGGGGTTAAGGGTCACAGGGAGAAAACAGAAGAATGGTGTTGAAAATAAAGTCAGTAATAATTAAATAGTGGAGTGGACTCGATGGGTCAAATGACCCGATTCTGCTCCTGAATGGTATGGACCTATGGACTGTTGAAGGAGGGTAAGAGGTGACTTTATAGAGATGTATAAGATAATAAGAGTGCTCAGCCAGTGAAGAAGTTGCCCCTGATGTCCCTATTAAATCTCTCACCTGTATTTTTAAACCTATGCTCTCTTTAATTGAGCACCCCCTCCCTGGGAAAAAGACAATGTGCTTTCACCCTGTCTATGACCCTCATGATCTTATTTACCTCCAAATGATCACCCCTCAGTCTCCTATGTTCCAGAGAATAAAGTCCCAGTCCACACCACCTCTTTTTGTAACTCAGGCCCTCGAGTCCAGGCAACACCCTGGGAAATAGGGTGATTTAAAATGGAGGTTGATAGGTTCTTGATTAGTCAAGGCGTCAAGGTTTACGGGGAGAAGGCAGGAGATTGGAGTTGAATACGATAATAAATCAGTCATGATCAATGAATCAAAACTTGATGGGCTGAATGGTCTGATTTTTCTCCTATGTCTTAAATCTTTTCTGCACTCTGATTCTGTTGGCATTGTATCTCAGTAATGTTTAGAGAGAAGTAGGCATTGGGTTGGTGGAGTTGTGTGGATAGTGCAGAAAAGGTGTTCCCAACTTCTTTATGCCATGGCCCAATACCATTTTCAGCAAGGGGTATGTGGAGCCCAGGCTGGGAACTCCTGGTGTTGTATGTAGGTTTCACTGAGACGTGGACTGGATGCAGAGCTGGGCTGACAAGTGGCAGATGGAGTTCAGTGCAGATAACGTGTGAAGTGGTTCACTTTGAAAGGTTGGACTCGAAGACAGAGTACCTCCCCCCCCTTTCTACTTTCCGCAGGGATTGCTCCCTACGCAACTCCCTTGTCCATTCGTCATCCCCCCCATCCCTTCCCACCGATCTCCCTCCTGGCACTTATCCTTGTAAGCGGAACAAGTGCTACACCTACCCTTACACTTCCTCCCTCACCACCATTCAGGGCCCCAGACAGTCCTTCCAGGTGAGGCGACACTTCACCTTTGAGTCGGCTGGTGTGGTATACTGCGTCCGATGCTCCCGGTGTGGCCTTTTATATATTGGTGAGACCCGACGCAGACTGGGAGACCGTTTTGCTGAACACCTACGCTCGGTTCGCCAGAGAAAGCAGGATCTCCCAGTGGCCACACATTTTAATTCCATGTCCCATGCCCATTCTGATATGTCTATCCATGGCCTCCTCTACTGTCAAAATGAATCCAAACTCAGGTTGGAGGAACAACACCTTATATACCGGCTGGGTAGCCTCCAACCTGATGGCATGAACATTGACTTCTCTAACTTCCGTTAATGCCCTTCCTCCCCTTCTTACCCCATCCCTGACCTATTTAGTTGTTTGCCTGTTTTCCATCTCCCTCTGGTGCTTCCCCCTCTTCTTTCTCCCAAGGCCTCCCGTCCCATGATCCTTTCCCTTCTCCAGCTCTGTATCACTTTCGCCAATCACCTTTCCAGCTCTTAGCTTCATCCCACCCCCTCCAGTCTTCTCCTATCATTTCGCATTTCCCCCTCCCCCCACTACTTTCAAATCTCTTACTATCTTTCCTTTCAGTTAGTCCTGACGAAGGGTCTCGGCCTGAAACGTCGACAGTGCTTCTCCCTATGGATGCTGCCTGGCTTGCTGCATTCCACCAGCATTTTGTGTGTGTTGTACAGAGTTAGTGGCAGGATTCCTGGCAGTGGGTAGAAACAAAGAGATCTGGGGGTCCATGTCCATCGATCCCTCAAAGTTGCAGCAATGGGTTGATGGGATGGTTAAGAAGGCTTACTGTATGTTGGTCTTCATTAGTCAGGAGATCGAGTTCAAGAGCCACAGGGTAATGCTGCAGCTCTATAAAACTCAGGTTAGACTACACTTGGAGTATTGTGTTCATTTCTTGTCTCCTCATGTTGGGAAAGATGTGGAAGATTTGGAGAGGGTGCAGAGGATGTTTACCTGGTTTCAAGAGCATATGAGGAAAATTGAGTGAGCGAGGGCTTGAGGGAGGAGCTGGAAGGGGACACTGGCAGAGAGCAATGGTTGGAGTTTCTGGGAGCTATTTGAAAGGCACAAGAAGAGGAAGTATTCAGAAAGCAGGATGATGCAACCGTGGCTGATAAGGGAAGTCAAAGCCAACATAAAAGCAAAAGAGAGGGCACGTAATAGATCAAAAATTAATGGGAAGTTAGAGAATTGCAACATTTTTAAAAACCAACAGAAGGCAACTAAAAGCAACATCCTTCCTAGTTCCAGTACCCAAGAAGACATGTCCCACCATGACCAGTGACTACACACATTAGGAAATCATTAGCAAGACTGGTCCTGACACACCTCTAGACCAGGGGTGTCAAACTCATTTTAGGTCACGGGCCGGATTGAGCAAAATGCAGCTTCATGCGGGCCGGATCAGTCGGACGCGTGCGAACGCAGCTTTCGTTGCCTCTGTTTTTTCAGCCTGCTCTCATGTGTCTCAGTCTCTGCTATAACTACAAAGTGTTACACTTTACAAATTCCGTTTCTTATGAAGAAGACTGCCGAATAAACACTAAAAACCCTGAAAACCTGGTACCTGAATAAACTCAGCATTAGCCATATCATACGCCATAGGTGCTTCGATTACTGGGGTCAGCTTTAATAGTAATTAGATATTATCTCACGGGCCAAAGATAATTCCACCGTGGGCCAAATCCGGCCTGCGGGCCTTGAGTTTGACATATATGCTCTAGATCACTGTAAGTCAATCTCTGGACCCCTTGCAGTTTGCTTACCAACCACGTATTGAGGATGCTGTTATCTTCCTGCTTCAACGGGCTTACACCCATCTGGATGAGCCAGGCAGCACTGTGAGAATCAAGTTCTCTGATTTCTCCAGTGCTTTTAACACCATATGACCTGCTTTATTAGGAAGTAAAGTCATGGGGGTGCAGGTGGATGCTCCACTAGTGTCCCAGATTACAGACAACCTGTCCAGACGGACACAGTATGTGAGATTGCAGAGCTGTCTATCAATTACTGTGGTTAGCAGCACAGGGACACCTCAGGGGACTGTCCTGTCCCCCTTTCCTGTTCACTGTCTATACCTCTGACTTCAGATACAACTCGGAGTCCTGCCACCCACCCTCAGAAGTTCTCAGGCGATTCGGCAGTTGTGGGCTGTATCAGCCGGGGCCAAGAGGATGAGTACAGAAGAGTGGTGGAGAGCTTGGTTGAGTGGTGTGGGCTGGATCACCTGCAGCTCAACAACACTAAGACAAACGAGTTGGTGGTTGACTTCAGGAAGGTGAAAACACCCTGCATTCCCATCTCCATCGAGGAAACGGGTGTGGAAGTCATCCGGGACTACAAATACCTGGGAACTCACCTGGACAATAAACTGCACTGGACTAAAAATACAGGGGCTCTGTACAAGAAGGGACAGAGTTGACTGTACTTCCTGAGCAGGCTCCTGTCATTCAACGTCTGCAGTACTATGCTGCAGATGTTCTACAACTCAGTGGTGGCCAGCATTCTATTCTGCACTGTGGTCTGCTGGGGCAGCAGGAAGAGAGCAGCTGTCACCAAGAAGATGGATAAGCTCGTCAGGAAGGCTGGTTCTGTTCTGGGGGTGGAACTGGATTCTCTGGGGTTGTGTCTGAGAGGAGGATGCCGCAGAAGCTACGGAGCGTTATGGACAATCCCTCTCACTCTTCCATGACATCCTGGGCAAACAGAGGAGCACCTTTTGTAACAGTCGGATTCCACCGAGGTACACCACTGATCCTTTCTCCCCAGGGCTATAAGACTCTACAACTCCTCCTCCTTCAGTATATGGTTTCATTGCACATCTGTATTTTGCACTATTACTTCTTAATGCACATTTTGTATTCTTTTTCATACCTCAATGCTTACATTTTGTATTTTAAAATATATATTTCTGACTGCGCAATCTTGCAGTAATAATTTCCTTTGGGATAAATAAACCTTGATCTTGTCTTAAAAAACCATAAGGAGGGTTAAAGATGGAATACAAGGTAAGCTGGCCAATAATATCAAAAACTATACCAACGTTTTTTCAGATATACTGCACAACGAGTAAAAGAAAAGTGAGAGTAGATATTGGACTGCTGGAAAATAGTGCTGAAGAGATAGTAATGGGGGATGGAAATGGCATTCAAACGGAATAAGTATTATGCATCACACCCATGGGTACTCGCATGGGTCTCAGCTGTGCCTGTCTGGTTGTTGGCTACATGGAACAGTCTATGTTCCAAGCCTACAATGGTGACCGTCCCATACTTTCCCCATGCTACATCGACGACCTGTGCTAAGCTCGTCAATTTCATTCACCTGGCTTCCAACTTCCACACTGTCCTACCTGATCCATTTCTGCCACCTCCCTCCCTTTTCTCAATCTCACTATCTCTATTTCTCTGGAGACAGCTTATCCACTGATGTCTATCATAAACCCACAGACTCTCACAATTTTCTGGACTATACCTCTTCCCACCCAGTTTCTTGTAAAAACACTATCCCCTTCTCTCAATCTCTCCGTCTCCACCACATCAGCTCTTACGATGAGGCTTTTCATTCTAGAACGGAGATGTCCTCCTTTTTCAAAGAAAGGGCCTTCCCTTCCTCCACCATCAATGCTGCCCTCAACCACATCTCTTCCATTTCACGCAGGTCTGCTCTTACCCCATCCTCCTGCCACCCCACCAGGGTTAGGGTTCCTCTTGTCCTCACCTACCACTCCACCAGCCTCCACATCCAGCACATAATTTTCCTAAGCTTCCGCCATCCCCAACAGGATCCCACCACCAAGCACATCCTTCCCCCCCACCCCCGCCAACTTTTTGCTTTCTGCAGGGATTGCTCCCTACGCGACTCCCTTGTTCATTCATCTCCCCCCCCCACTAATCTCCCTCCTGTCACTTATCCTTGCAAGCAGAACAAGTGCTACACCTGCCCCTATAACTCCTCCCTCACTACTATTCAGGGCCCTAAACAGTCCTTCCAGATGAGGTGACATTTCACCTGTGAGTCTGTTAGGGTCATTTACTGTGTCTGGTGCTCCCGGTGTGGCCACCTGTACATCGGTGAGACCTGACGTAGATTGGGAGACCGCATTGCTGAGCACCTGTGCTCTGTCTGCCAGAAAAAGTGGGATCTCCCAGTGGCTACCCATTTTAAATCCACTTCCCATTCCCACTCTGATATGTCAATCCATTGCATCCTCTACTGTCGTGATGAGGCCACACTCAGGTTGGAGGAACAACACCTTATACAGGCAGTCCCCGGGTTACGTATGAGTTCTGTTCCTGAATCCGTCTTTAAGTTGGATTTTTACGTAAATCGGAACAAGTACATCTGGTATTATTTAGCGTCAGTTAGTCAAACGTTTGTCTTAGTATATAGTATATATTTTACCTTTCTATGCATATAAAACACTTAAGAAACGTAAGTATTCCAATAATTAAACCACTGCGTTGCTTAGTAATAATTGTAGCTTTCATCGGGGCAGAGCCTTTCACATGCTCCGTTATTCTCACTTTATCCGTTATCCTTTAAAATTGTTCCGATTGTTGACCGACTGTAGCCTAACGCTTTTCCAATGACCGATGGCGTTTCATCTCTTTCCAAACGCTTTATTAATTCCACTTTATTTTCAATCGTGATCGCTTCCCGTCAATGGAACAGAAACACTGCGGGCGGTGGGTCCCGATCTGTGCCGGCTCCCGAGGTCCGCTGGGTCCTAAGGACCACAGCAGTGAATTCCCCGGGTCCTTAACTGCACCGCACTGAGACAGGCTAAATGGGACAAGTGGGGGCTGTCACGAGGAAATCTGCAGATGCTGGAAATTCAAACAACACACACAAAATGCTGGTGGAACACAGCAGGCCAGGCAGCATCTATAGGGAGAAGCGCTGTAAGCAGGGAGCAGTGCTGGGTTTGGGTATTTGATCCTCCACAATATTCCACGTGGGAATTTAAACTGGAGGTGGCAGTGTTTTTTTTTTACAAGGTCGAGTTGCGAGCTCGACATCAACCTGGCATGGGTGGTACGGGAGTCACTGGATTGACATCAACCCGGCACGGGAGTGGTCTGTCACTAAATCGAACTCGGGAACCTCCGTTCTCTAGCCCAGTGCTGATCTGACTGCACCACCAGCCGACTGGAACGGGGGTGGGGGGGCGGGGTCAGTGTGAATCTTACTAAGAAAATTTTAAGCCAAATACAAAGTTAAACACTCAACACAATGTCAACGGCAACAACTTAAAATGGCGGACGGCGTTTTCCTTCCTCGGTTCGTAAGTACAAGTTGTCTTTGTAACTCGGGGACTACCTGTATTCCACCTGGGTAGCCTCCAACCTGATGGCATGAACATCGATTCCTCAAACTTCCAGGAATGCTCTCCACCCTTCAACATTTCCCATCCCCTTTTCCCTCTCTCACCTTATCTTCTCACCTTCCTCTGCTGAGGAAGGTTGGATAGATTTTTTTGCATATTAGGGGAATTAAGGGTTATGGGGAAAAGGTAGGTTGGTAGAGATGAGTCCATGGCCAGATTGACCATGATCTTATTGAATGACGGAGCAGGCTCAATGGGCCAGATGGCCTACTCCTGCTCCTATTTATTATGTTATTGAGTTCTTAATTTCTTATGCTCCTCCCCCTTTTCTTTCTTCCATGACCTTCTGCATCTTTCACCAATCAACTTCCTGGCTCTTTACTTCTTCCCTCCCCCTTCAGGTTTCCCCTATCACCTTGTGTTTCTCTCTGCCCTCCCCCACCTTTTAAATCTACTCCTCAGCTTTTTTCCTCCAATCCTGCTGAACAGTCTCGGCCCGAAACACCGACAATACTCTTTACCATAGATGCTGCCTGGACTGCATGAACCTTCACTTTGGAAGACATGAGCAGTATGCTGGAAGTTTGAAAGTATCAAGAGGCAGGAGAGAGTACTTTTGCTATTACTAGGGAGATGGTGATGGGAAACGGAACGGTTTGAAGGTAGATAAGTTATCTGGACCTGACGGACTACACCTCAGGGTTTTAAAAGAAGTTGCTGAAGAGATTGTGGAGGCATTAGTAATGATCTTTCAAGAATCAATAAATTTTGGAGTACTGGAAAATTGCAAATGTTACTCCACTCTTCAGACAGGGAGAGAGGCAGAAGAAAGGAAGTTATAGCCCTGTTAGCCTGACCTCAGTGGTTGGGAAGATGTTGGAGTTGATTGCTAAGGATATGATTTTGGTGTACTTGGAGGCACATGACAAAATAGGCCAAAGTCAGCATTGTTTCCTTAAGGGAAAATCTTGCCTGTGACAAATCTGTTGGAATTCTTTGATGAAATAACAAGCCGGATAGATAAAGGAGAATTGGTGGATGATGTACACTTGGATTTTCAGAAGGCCTTTGACAAGGTGCCACACGAGGCTGCTTGACAAGCTATGAGCCCATGGTATTACAGGAAAGATTCTAGCATGGAAAAAAACAGTGGCTGATTGGCAGGAGGCAAAGAGTTGGAAATAAAAGGAGCCTTTTCTGTTTGATTGCCAGTGACTGGTGGTGTTCCACAGAGGTCCGTGTTGGGATCACTTCTTTTTACGTTGTATGTCAATGATTTGGCTGAAAAAATTGATGGCTTTGTGGCCAAATTTGCAGATGGTATGAATATAGATGGAGGGGTAGGTAGTGTTGAGGAAGCTGGGGGTCTGTAGAAGGAAAATGGACAAAGAAGTGGCAGATGGAATATAATGTCGGGAAGTGTATGGTCATGCACTTTGGTAGAAGGAATAAAAGCGTAGACTATTTTCTAAGTGGAGAGAAAATTGCAAAAGGATTTGAGAGTGTGCAGGGTTCCCTAAAGGTTAATTTGCAAGTTGAGTTGATGGTGAGGAAGGAAAATGCGATGTTAGCATTCATTTCAAGAGGACTAGAATATAAAAGCAAGGATGTAATGTTGAGAATTTATAAAGCACTTCAGGTAAGCAGATTTTGGGCCCCTTTTCTAAGTAAGGATATGCTAAAATTTGGGTGTGTTCAAAGGATGCTGATGAGAATGATTTTGGGAATGAAAGGGTTATTATATGAGGAGTGTTTGATGGGCCTGTACTTACTGGAGTTTCAAAGAATGAGGGGAATCTCACTGAAACCTACAGAATGTTGAAAGGGCTTGAGAGAGTGGATATGGAGAGAATATTTCCTATGGTGGGAGAGTCTAGGACCAGAGGACACAATCTCAGAATAGAGGGACATCCATTTAGATTGGAGATGAGGAGGAAGTTCTTTAGCCAGTAGGTGATGAATCTGTAGAATTCATTGCCACAGGTGGCTGTGGTGGTCAGGTCATTCAGGAGAATGGGGTTCAGGAGAATGGGGTTGAGAGGGATGTGGATCAGCCATGATCAAATGTCAGAGCAGCCTCAAAGGGCCGGAAGTCCGAATTCTATTCCATTGTCTTATGGATAGGTTCTTGATTAGTCAGAGCATCAAAGGTTATGGGAAGCAGGCAGGAGAATGAATGGGGTTAAGAAGGATAATAGATCAGTCATGTTGGAATGGCTGATTAGTCTTGATGGGCCAAATGGCTTCATTCTGCTCCTATGTCTTATGGTCCGATCTCAGAGACACAGTTTAAACTGTGATCCTGACTACAATGCCCTGCTGCATTCGCTCAGTACCATGTTGGGTGTGAGGGCTTTAATTATTGGCTTGGTTCCCTTGGATGGGATTCAGAACCAGTCCCCTGACTTTAAAGTGAATGTCCCAGTGAGTGAAGACTGACTGGTTACAGGAAGCTGGTTGCTCTCAGAATTCTTCTGCCAACTCGGGTAATTTATTTTGTTACTGTTTTTTTTTAACCACAAGGAACAGCGTGGGTGGATCCCGGTCCCAGGAGTTGGATGTGAAGCAAAGACTGAGCCCAGAAGCTGAAGAACAGCTTCCCCCCACTGCCGTGAGTCTCTACATTCCTAATTTCTCCAAAAAATTAAGAATCAATCCAAAGAATTCCTAATTAGTCCATCAAGGACATATCAGAATCAGGTTTAATATCACCGGCATATGTCATGAAATTTGTTGACTGTTCTATATACAGAAAGATGCCAGAAAAGGCCCAGTAACACCATGAAGGATCCCACCCACCCCGCTCATGGAATGTTTGTCCCACTCCCATCAGGGAGAGGGTTTGGAGCATCCACATCAGGACCACCAGACTCAAAAACAGATACTTTCCCCAAGCAGTGAGTTTGATCAACACCTCCACCCACTAACCCACCCCTAAACACCCCCAACCACCAATACTTCATTATTTCCCTACAGTCACCTTATGTACAGACACCCCTGCGGCTAGAGTCACTTGATGGACAGACAAACAATTTGTATATAAGCTATCTTATGTATTTATATTTATTATGTTTTTATTATTATTGTGCTCTTTATCTTATTGTGTTTCTTTTGTGCTGCATCGGATCCGGAGTAACAACTATTTCACGCTCCTTTACACTTGTGTACAGGAAATGACATTAAACGATCTTGAATCTCTTGAATGTTGAATTTTTAAATGCTGACAGTTACTAGGGCAACATGATCCAAATGCAGAATCCTTGAAATTCTTTATCCATGTTTGGATTATGTCCCCTATGACTATCCATTGTGGAGGTTTCAAGTTCAAGTTTATGTTATCTGACTGTACATATATACAACCCAACATTCCTCTGGACCACGGTCACGCACAATACATATATACAACCCAACGAAACAACATTCCTCTGGACCATGTTGTACCCATAAAGCACATATCACACACAGCACATAAATCAAAATATTACCATAGGTAAGTTAATAAATGTAATTCCACATGAATGTCATGTGTAGCAGATGTAAACAATAGACGGCTCGCTGTCCTAGTGATGAGACCTCAGTGGTGGCAGGGTATTCATTAGTCTCAGAGACTGAGGGAAAAAGCTGTTACCTAGTCAGGCAGTCCAAGTCCTGATGCTCTTGTACCTCCTTCCTGATGGTAGTGGGTCAAAGGAATTGTGAAATGAGTGGTAGGGTCCTCAAAAATGTCTCAGGCCTTTTGTCTGCAACACTGCCGGTAAATGTCACAAATGGGGGAGGAGATCCCCATACTGTCTCCTCTGTAGGGTCTTGTGGCCCAATGCTTTGCAGCTTTCACACCACACAATGATACAGACAGACAGGGCACTCCACAGGGCGTGGGCTGTTTATATACAGTAACAACTGATCCGTATCCAACTGTACATGCCTGTTTGACCAGCTGACCCCATGATGTCCTCTTGGACCGAAAGGCCGGGCACACTCAATTTCATCATGGCAGCAGTATGTTGGAGCACAATTAAGATGGTAGCAACAGTCAAAGATTAGCTTTATTTATCACTTGTGGTGGTGGTTGTCCATCATATCTGATGATAACAAGAAACCTGTGCTGGAGTTTTAGACTGGAAAAGCCACTATACTGGGGCAGCTCAGATTTCGGGTTCAGTGGTATGATTCACCATCACAGTTGGGGTCTTTCGTGGTTGTAGTGGATGACCATGATTACTTCTGTACCTTGTCATGCCCTCCACTCTCCATGGAGTGTTACAGAGCCACCTTCCTGGCCGTTGGATCTCACTGTAACTCTCATCTGCCCTGTCCAATGGAGCTGACTTTGCATGTTAGGACAGTCATTTGTACACTGAAACATACAGTGAAATGAATTGATTGCATCAACAACCAAAACATAGTCCAAAGATGTGCTGGGGAGAGCCTGTAAGTGTGGCCACACTTCCATGCAAACGTAGCTTACCCAAAACTTACTAACCCTAACCCTTTGGAATGTGGAGGAACTGATGCACCATCAATAACTCTCCGAGACGTGAGGCGAGATATCGGCTTTTATTGACTGGAAGAAAGAACAAGCAGCAATTGACCACCATGCTACATCCTGGAGACTGAGGCCGGGCTCAGGCCCCAATCGCCTTTATACTGGAGTCTGTGGGAGGAGCCACGGTCAGTGGGAGGAGCCACAGGAGCAGTCAGCGGGGGGGGCGTGTCCAGACAGGTATATGTAGTTCACCACAGGAACCCATGTGGTCGCAGGGAGAACGTACAAGCTCCTTACAGAAAGTGGCGGGAACTGAACACCAATCGGTGTTGTTGACACTGTAAAGTGTTAACCACTACGCCACTGTGCTGCCAAACAGTCAAGTCAACATCACTTGGTACAAGAGGTCTACCCTTCTCATCATACATGAGCTGACCCCTTGGGTAGGTTGTGCTTTTAATCCCACTTCCTCCCTCCATTCCCCAATCCTTGCAAACACCTCCTTGTGCAGATTTTCTCATTTCCTTTGGAAAAGCATTTCCTTCTGCAGACTTCCTCTGATCCCTTTTGGAAAGTTCCCTGTTATCTCTGCTTCTACCAGCAGAGGGCTATGAGGAGGCAAGGGTTAGATTAAAAGAGAAAAAGGTTAGCACAACATAGACTTTATTCCCTGGAGTGTAGGAGAATGAGGGGAAATTTGATAGAAGTATACAAAATTATGAGGGTTGTAGACATGGTAAATGCCGGCAGGCTTTTTCCACTGAGGTTGGGTGAGACTAGAACTAAAGGTCATGCATTAAGACTGAAAGGTGAAATGTTTAAGGTGAACATGAGGGGGAGTTTCTTCACTCAGAGGGTGGTGAGAGTGTGGAACAAGCTGCCAGCACAAGTGGTGGATGCAGGTTCGATTTCAACACTCAACAGAAATTTGGATAGGTACATGGATGAGGGGATATGGAGGGCTCTGTTTAATTAGGAATAGGCAGATCAATAGTTTTGCAAGGACTAGATGGGCTGAAGGGCCTGTTACTGTGCTGTAGTGTTCCATGTTCCATGTTCTATGTAATGGGAAGAAAGCAGGAGACTGGGGTTGAGAGAAAAAAATAATCAGCCATAATGGGGCGAATGGCCTAATTCTGCTTGAATGTCTTATGATTTGATGGCCTAGCTCCAATCATCAGCAGGAGCACCACAGGCTGCAAGCTATCTGCCCCATGGTTCTCTATGGAGGTCCACACCATGTTGAAGGTCGTTTTTGTGCCCAGGGAAGTCGGAGATTTACTGGCCACTCTTTCCTCTGTTTCTCCATAACCTCTCCACTGCCTCCTCGAGCAGTCATCCTCCAGAGTGTTGACCTTGACTGGCTGCAGTGTCAGTCTTTGTGTCTTGTATCATGCTCATGGGGCTGAGAGAGAAAATAAATCAGCCATGATCGAATTATTATTATTTTTTAAATTTAGCAACATAGCATGGAGTACTTCCCTTCTGGCCCTTAGAGCTGCACTGCCCAGTTTAACCCTGGCCTAATCACAGGACAACTTACAATGACCAATTAATATACTGGTATGTCTTTGGACTGTGGGAGAAAACCAGAGCACATAGACGAAACCCACACGGTCACGCGGAGAAAACACAAACTCCTTACAGAGGACATCAGAATTGAATTAGGAGTTTGTGAAGATTCAGCATGACATCTAAAATTTTGACAAACTTCTATAGATGTATGGTGGAGAGTATATTGCTGCATCATGGCCTGGTATGGAAACACCAATGTCCTTTAATAGAAAATCCTACAAAAAGTAGTGGACACAGCCCAGTCTATCCAGAGTAAAACCTCCCCATCATTGAGCATATCTACATGGAGTGTCGTTGCAGGAAAGCAGCATCCATCATCGGGGACTGCACCCCCCCCCCCACCCCCAGGTCATGTTCTCTTCTCACTGCTGTCATCATGAAAGAAGTACAGGAGCATCAGGACCCACACCACCAGGTTCAGGAACAGTTATTACCCCTCAACCATCAGGCTCTTGAACCAGAGTGGAGAACTTCACTGAACTTCACTTGCTCTGTCACAGAACTGTTCCCACAACCTATGGGGCAATCATGAGGAAATCTGCAGATGATGGAAATTCAAACAACACACACAAAATGCTGGTGGAACACAGCAGGCCAGGCAGCATCTATAGGGAGAAGCGCTGTCGACGTTTCGGGCCGAGACCATCCATCAGGACTAACTGAAAGGAAAGATACTAAGAGATTTGAAAGTAGGAGGGGGAGGGGGAAATGCGAAATGATAGGAGAAGACCGGAGGGGGTAGGATGAAACTAAGAGCTGGAAAGGTGATTGGCAAAAGTGATACAGAGCTGGAGAAGGGAAAGGATCATGGGACGGGAGGCCTCGGGAGAAAGAAAGGGGGAGGGGAGCACCAGAGGGAGATGGAGAACAGGCAGAGTGATGGGCAGAGAGAGAGAAAAAAACAAATAACTAAATATGTCAGGGATGGGGTAAGAAGTGGAGGAGGGGCATTAACGGAAGTTAGAGAAGCAATGTTCATGCCATCAGGTTGGGGGCTACCCAGCCGGTATATAAGGTGTTGTTCCTCCAACCTGAGTGTGGCTTCATCCACAACCTATGGATTCGTTTTTAAGGACTTTTCATCTCAAGTTCTCGAAATTTATTGCTTATCATCATTATTATTATTATTATTATTATTATTATTATTATTATTATTATTATTATTATTATTATTATTATTAATAATAATTTATTTATTTTTGTATTTGCACAGTTTGTTGTCTTTTGCAACAGGTTGTCCACCCTGTTGGTGTGGTCTTTCATTGATTCTATTATGGTTATTGGATTTATTGAGTATGCCCACAAGAAAATGAATCTCAGGATTGTATATGTACTTTGTTAATAAATTTACTTTGGGCTCTGAACTCCAGTGCTCTGATGTATAATAGTGATAATAGTGTTACACTAACAGCTACGCTTCTGTGGTGCCCAATGGTGGACAGACTCAATGGACTGAATAGCCCAATTCTGCTTCTATGTCTTATAGACTTTCAGTTATCCTTGTAATGGAGGGATGGATGTCACCAAATGTCCAGTTGACCACATGAAGTGCCTCTGGGACTCCTGTGGTCATCCATTCATGAATGTGACCACTTTGGTTATTTGGAGTTGGAATTGGAATTGGTTTATTCTTGTCTCATATACTGAGGTAGTGAAAAGATTTACACTAAAATGCACTTTGCTTTTGTTCTAATTATGTTTCTTTTGGAAAAAATTGTGTATGATTTATGTTTTTTTCTTGTGAATGCCACTTAACTGAAACAAAGTGCCCGTGACTCAAGATTCAAAATTTTTTATTGTTGTTCTTCAGCACGAGTGTAAAGTTCAAAGTAAAATTATTATCAACGTACATGTACAGTGTGTACACAGTAAACACAGTAAAATCAATGATTCAAAGTAAGATTATTATCAACGTACATGTACAGTGTGTACACAGTAAATACAGTAAAATCAATGATTCAAAGTAAGATTATTATCAACGTACATGTACAGTGTGTACACAGTAAACGCAGTAAAATCAATGATTCAAAGTAAGATTATTATCAACGTACATGTACAGTGTGTACACAGTAAACACAGTAAAATCAATGATTCAAAGTAAGATTATTATCAACATACATGTACAGTGTGTACACAGTAAACACAGTAAAATCAATGATTCAAAGTAAGATTATTATCAATGTACATGTACAGTGTGTACACAGTAAACACAGTAAAATCAATGATTCAAAGTAAGATTATTATCAACGTACATGTACAGTGTGTACACAGTAAACGCAGTAAAATCAATGATTCAAAGTAAGATTATTATCAACGTACATGTACAGTGTGTACACAGTAAATACAGTAAAATCAATGAGAGACTACCCACAACAAGATGGACCAACAAGCAGTGTGCAAAAGCCAACAAACTACAAATACAAAAAGGAAAGAATAAGTAAGCAATAGGTATGAAGAACATGAGATGAAGAGTCCTTGAAAGTGAGTCCATAGGCTGTGGGAAGAGTTCAGTGTTGAGGTGAGTGAGTTGAGTGAAGTGGCAAAGTAACTCTTCTCGGCAGCAGCACGGCTTCTGAAAACACAGTAGGACAGTGACTGTCGGTGTGGATATGAGAGGTGGATGCTGCTGAAAGTGAGTTTTACGTTGCTCCTCTTTGGGCAAGAAAGCACAGCAGGGTCTCCACTTCCAGAGGAGACTGAAGTGAGCTAGACTCCCCTTCCCCCATTCTCACCAGTTTTTACAAGAGTGCCCTGACCAGCTGCGTCATGATCTGGTATGAAAATTGCAAGGCATCTGACCGCAGGTCCCAAAAAAGTATTGTGAAGACTACCGAGAGGACCATCGGGGCCTCTGCTCGACCCATCGGAGATATTTATCAGGAGCGCTGTGTACGCAGGGCCCTTAGCATTGTCAATGATCCCTCCCGTGAGACTACAGATCTCCCAGCCACCACCCACGTCTCATCATGTACGAAACGTCAGTAACATTATACTAATTGTTTTTTAATGTGTTGTAAATGCACCTGATTATTTGTTGATTTATTTGTGGTAATATTACTTAATGTGTTATGTGTGTGAGTTATATGTACCTTGTGTGTTGTGCACCTTGGTCTGGAGGAATGTTGTTTTGTTTGGTGATGTACATGTCTGCGGCTGAATGTCAATAAACTGAACTTGAACCTGAACTTGTGCACTCAGGGAATTATGCAGATAAGTATAAACTCGATCCGCTCCTCCAAAGCACTGTTGACTGAGTAATGCACATATGCTTATAAATGCAGCAGACTCTGAACCTCATAAGCCCCTACAAGGCCATCAACCGCCCGAAGTGCACCTACTAACCCAGACATCTTTGGGATATGGGAGAAAACCAGAGAAACCCTGTTGAAAACCAAGTTCAAACCAACTATTTCCCTTTCACCATCTCAACCGATTCCACAACCTTTGGACTCACTTTTAAGGGCTCTACAACTCATGTTCTTGATATTTATTGCTTGCTTGCTTGCTTATTTATTTATTTATTTAGCTATTTATCTATCTATTTATTTATTATTATTTTCTTTTGTATTTGCACAGTTTGTTGTCTTTTGCACACTGGTTGTTTGTTCATCTGTGTTGTTTTTGTTTTTTCATTGTTTCTGCTATGTTCCTTTCTATTTACTGTGAATGCCCACAAGAAGGAGAGTCTCAGGGTTGTATATAGTGACATAGGTATAAATTTACTTTGAACCTAGCGGCCGGGTACCTGCAACCTTCTCCCATGCTTTCCATGTGTGCCCAGGCCCACCGCTGTAGAGGTGTGACTCAGGACTGCAGTCAGATTACCTGCTCACCCACACACCAGAACCAATTGAAAGCTGCTTAGAGCAGAACACACAACGTACTAGGGACCTCAGCAGGTCAGCCAGTGTCCATGGAGGGAAGTGACCAGTCCATATTTCAGGCTGAGACCCTTTAACAGGAAGAACAAGACCCTCCATGGACACTGTATGACCTGCTGAGATCTTCCAGTGTTCTGTGTGAGTTGCTCTGGATTTCCAGCATTCTGTGTGAGTTGCTCTGGATTTCCAGCATTCTGTGTGAGTTGCATCCAGCATCCCTTGTGTCTCTGAAAGCTGCTGAGACTTTGGCTACTCGAGAGCCAGAAATGAGTCAGGTCCTCTGCGGGGAGCTGCTGTGCTGATGGAGTGAGCCCCACACACACACACACACACACACACACACACACAATGCTGCAGGAACTCAGCAGGTCAGGCTGAATCTCTGGAAATGAATAAATAATCATCGTTTCAGGCCAGGACCTTCTTCAGTACTGGAAAAGAGGAGGGAAGATGCCAGCAAAAGAAAGTGGGTGGAGGGGAAGGAGGACAAGCTCGAAGGTGTTAAGAAAAAGAGGTAAGAGGCCAGAGTGTGGAAATGAAGAAAAGGGAAGGGGAGGGGGAAAAGTTACTGGAAGTTGGAGAAATCGATGTTCATGGCATCAGTCTCCAATTTCTCCCTGCTCCCGTTTCCGCTTCTTTCTTTTACCATTCCCAATGCGGCTCCCCTCTCATCTCTTCTCTTCTCCTCGCCTACCCATCACCCCCTCTGGTGTCCCTCCTTCTTCCCTTTCTTCCATGGTCCTCTCTCTTCTCCTATCAGATTCCTTCTACTTCAGCCCTTTGCTTTTTCCACCTATCACCTCTCATCTTCTTACTTCATACGCCCTCCCCCATCCACCTGCCTTCTCCTATCGCCTTCCAGCTTGTCCTCCTTTCCCCCTCCCACCAGCCTTCTTTTTCTGGCATCTTCCCCCTTCTATTCTAGTCCTGATGAAGGGTCTTGGCCAGAAACATTTCCATAGATGCTGCCTGACCTGCTGAGATCCTGTGTGTATGGCTCTGGATTTCCAGCATCTGCAGAATGTCTTGTGTTTTTGATGCAGTGGGATGCCAGCCTGACCACAGAGGGAGCTGAGGATAGAAGTACTCAGCTGGGCCGTGTGTTGGTCAGGAAGCTTTGTGGTCTGACACACCTCCTTTTGTCTCTCATATTGACATAGTTACCAGAAGACGAAGACTTGGCCTCGGTCTCCTCCCTGCGGCAGCTGCTGAACAACTTCTCCTTGGCGGGTCTCGAACCCTCTCTGATCCGTGGCGCCCGTTGTGTCATAGCCCCCAGTATGCCCACCCTTCCTGAAGAGGAGGTGAGACCTGAACATCAGGAAGCAACACAGAGCACCAAACCCAACGTGAGTATCGCTGGCACTCTCTCCATCGCCGAGGTGTCCCTAGCAACAATGTACTGGACTTGGAAAGGGTGCAAATAGAGGTTTATGAAAATAATTCCAGGAATGAAAGGGTTTACATATGAGCAGCATTTGATGGCTCGGGGCCTGAACTTGCTGGAGTTTAGAAGAATGATGGGATCACATTGAAACCCACTGAATATTGAAAGACCTAGATAGAGTGGATGTGGAGAGGATGTTTCCAACAGTGGGGGGAGGGATCTAGGACCAGAGAGGACAGTCTCAGAATAGAGGGGCATCTATTTAGAACAGAGCTGAGGAGGAATCTGTGGAATTCACTTCCACGGTTGGCTGTTGCGGCCAAGTCATTAAGTATATTTAAAGAAATGGTTGATAGATTCTTGAATCAGGGTGTCAAAGGTTATAGGAGAAGGCAGAAGAATGGGTTGAGAGGGATAATAAATCAGCCACGATGGAGTGGTGGAGTAGACTCAATGGGCTGAATGGCCTAATTCTGCTCCAATGTTGTATGGCCTTATGGTCCAGACACGGGGTTGACCTGGGTGGGGAAGGGCTGAGATCGGGTGTTGTGAGGTGGGAGTAGAGGGCTGGGGAGACTGGGAGGATTTAGCTCCTGGACTACTCCATCAGTTTTCTCCAACTTCTGGCAATTCCTGCCCCTCCCCTTCTCTCGTTTTCCATTCCCTAGTCTGCCATTTTGAAATTGTATCTCTCTTGCCTTCCTCCCCATCACTGATCTTGTTCTTTGTCTCCTGGCCTCCCTGTACCTTGTGTAGCGTGAACAGTTAGCACCACGGCAGAGCAGTTAGTATAACACGTTACACCACTGGGTTCAGTTCTGTTGCTGCCTGTGGGGAGTTTGTACGTGTCCGTGTGGGTTATCCCACATTCCAAACACGTACAGGTTAATTGCTCACATGCTGTAATTGGGCAGCGTGGGCTCGTTGAGCCAGAAAGGGCCTGTTACCGTGCTGTATCTCTAAACATAAAAAGAAAATCAAGATAGTAAAATGTGAAACTGTGCACGATATGGTGTTACCGTTACAGGGAAACTGCAGGCAGGCAGGCAATAAGATGCAAGTAGATCTCTAGGTCTGAAGGTGCTGAGACCCAGGCTGACATTAATATTGTTGGGTAAATTATTGGAAGGTATTCTTTAGGATCCGATATATATGCATTTGGATGGACACGGCCTGATTAAGAATACTCAATGTGGCTTTGTGCATGGGAGGTCAGATAGTCCAAGATGCACCAACCTGACTTGTCCAGGTAGACACATTGTCTCTGTCTGCTCCTGCCCCACTGAACTCACGTCTGCATACCTCAACTCCATTCTATTGCCCCTGGTTCAGTCTCTTCCCATCTTCAGAAGCTTTCCTTCTTCTCAACAACTTTCAATTCCCAGGCCCTGACTGCCCCATCTTCAACATAGATTTTCAGTCCCTATACAATTATATCCCCCATCAAGAAGACCTCAAAGTTCTCTGCTTCTTTCTTGACAAAAGAACCAACCAATCTCTCTCCACCACCACCCTCCTCCGTCTGACAGACCTGGTCCTCACTCTCAACGGTTTCTCCTTCGGCTCCTCCCATTTTCTCCAAACTCAAGGTAGCCATGGGCAACAGCTATGCCTGCCTCTTCGTGAGTATGTAGAACAGACCATGTTCCAAGCCTTTCCTGGTAATGCTCCTCAACTCTTCCTCCACTACATTGACCACTGCATTGGAGCTGCTTCATGCACCCATGCTGAGCTTTTCAATTTCATCAACTTTGCCTTCAACTTCTACCCTACCCTTAAATTCACAGTCAATTTTTGACATCTCATTCCCCTTCCTCGACCTCCCTGTCTCCACTATACCTCTTCCCACCCAGTCTCTTGTGAAAATGCTATTCGCTTTTCTCAGTTTCTTCATCTCCACTGTATCTGTTCCCAGGATGAGGCTTTCCTTTCCAGGGAATCAGAAATGTCTTCCTTCTTCAAAGAATGGGGTTTCCCTTCCTCCATTATTGATGCTGTCCTCACCTGCATCTCCTCCACTTCCCAGACATCCATACTTACCCCATCTTCCTGCCATCTGAACAGGGATAGAGTTCTTCTTGTCTTCATCTACCACTCCATTACTCTCCTTTCCCTTTTCCCCACTTCCTTATTCTGGCTTATTCTCACTTCCTTACCAATCCTGATGAAGGGTCTCGGCCTGAAATGATGACTGTTTATTCCACTCCATAGGTACTATCTGACCTGCTGAGTTCCTCCAGCATTTTGTGTGTGTTGTTCTGGATTTCCAGTATCTGCAGAATCTTTTGTGTTTTAGGTCATGTCTAATCAATCTCATAGAGTTTTTTGAGGCAGTTACCAGGAAAGTTTATGAAGGCAAGGCTATGGATGTTGTCTACATGGACTTTAGTAAGGACTTTTGTGAGGTCCCGTATGGGAAGCTGGTCAAGAAGGTTCAGTTGCTTGCCGTTCCTGTTGAGGTAGTAAATTGGATTAGGTGTTGGTTTAAGGGAAGAACCCAAAGTGGTAGTAAGTTTGCCTCTCTGACTGGAGGCCTGTGACTAGTGGTGTACTGCAGTGATCAGTGCTGGATACTTGGCAGTGTGGAGGAGCAGAGGGATCTGGAGGTACATATCCACAGATCCCTGAAAGTTGCCTCACACGTAGATAGGATAGTTAAGAAAGCTTATGGGGTGTTAGCTTTCATAAGTCGAGGGATAGAGTTTAAGAGACGCGATGTAATGATGCAGCTCTATAAAACTCTGGTTAGGCCACACTTGGAGTACTGTGTCCAGTTCTGGTCGCCTCACTATAGGAAGGATGTGGAAGCATTGGAAAGGGTACAGAAGAGATTTACCAGGATGCTGCCTGGTTTAGAGAGTATGCATTATGATAAGAAATTAAGGGAGCTAGGGCTTTACTCTCTGGAGAGAAGGAGGATGAGAGGAGACATGATAGAGGTATACGAGATATTAAGAGGAATAGATAGAGTGGACAGCCAGTGCCTCTTCCCCAGGGCACCACTGCTCAGTACAAGAGGACATGGCTTTAAGGTAAAGGGTGGAAAGTTCAAGGGGGATATTAGAGGAAGGTTTTTCACTCAGAGAGTGGTTGGTGTGTGGAATGCACTGCCTGAGTCAGTGTTGGAGGCAGGTACACTAGTGAAATTTAAGAGATTACTAGACAGGTATATGGAGGAATTTAAGGTGGAGGGTTATATGGGAGGCAGGGTTTAAGGGTCGGCACAACATTGTGGGCCGAAGGGCCTGTACTGTGCTGTATTGTTCTATGTTCTATAATACATAGGAGCAGAATCAGGCCATTCAGCCCTTCGTGTTTATTCTGTCATTTGATCATGACTGATTTGTTATCACCTTAACCCCACTCTCCTACCTTCTCCCTGTAACCTACCTAATCAAGAACTATCAACCTCTGCTTTAAATATAACCCATGACTTAGCCTCTACAGCTGTCTGTGATGATGAATTCCACAGAATTACCAGTGCTAGCTAATGAAATTCCTCCACATCTGGGTAGTGGTTAGCATAACACTTTAGAGTACCAGTAAACATGGTTCCGTTCCTGCCGCTGTCTGTAAGGAGTTTGTACGTTTCCCTATGATCACGAGTTTTCTCTGGGTGCTCTGGTTTCCTCCCACCTTCCAAAAATGTACAGATTAGCAGGTTAATTAATCCCATGGGTGTAACTGGGTGTGTGGGCTTGTGGACTAAAAGGGCCTGTTACGGTGTTGCATTTCTAAACGTCTCTGTTCCACTCGGACAGCAAGTGAGAGTCAGCTCCCTTCACCGTCGACATTTTCTCTTCTGCTGATCGTGCTCCTTTTCTGAAGCCTCAGGGCGCCAGCTGGGGTTTGATGTCAGAGGAAGAGGTTAAGAGTTTGGCTTCATACCAGCTTCCTGAAGTGAGCAATAAGACTGAAGGAGATTTTGTCTGAGATACAAAGAGATAGTTAGTGAGCAGATTGTGTGGAGATCCCAGCAGCTGAGGCCCTCCATTGGTTGTGGTTGACCATGACTGCTGTGTCCAGCTGTTTATGTGATACACAAGCTAGCGCAGTACGATTTGGAGAGCAAGCTGTTGCCCATGCAGCAGGTTCCCCCACACCATGCAGCTGATGAATCAGAATCATCATGAGAAAGGATCCAGTGCTTTCCTGGCATATATGATGAATAAACTCTTCTCGGCTTCCAGCCAGGTACAGGTATTGATTTTAACTGATGTTTCGATGACAAACTCTGCCATCTTCATCAAGGATGACACCTGAGCATGTCTATCCCAATGGTATTTATAGCCTGTCATCTGTCCCTCCTGATTGGTTAGTCCTCATCCAATCAGGTTTCTGCTCTACCACCTTGTTTACAATTAAATTCCAATTCTTACTTGGAGTGAGACTTTCATCTTTGTTAAAATTCTTTTCCTCTACTTTTATTTCAATGGCTTCCTTCACCAGGCAGTCCCAGAAGCCATTGGCACGGTGCAGTAATTCTGTGCCATCAAAGTCAGCCAGTGTGAATGCAGTGCTCTGCTACCGCCGGGTAATGGAAACAGATACACCCATGTGCTCCTTGATGCGGGTTTCCACCATGCATCACGTCTGGCCGATATACACTGCTCCGCATTCACAGGGAATCCTGTAAACGGCAGCAGACCTGAGACCCAGTTCATCTTTGACCTCCCCCCCCCCCCCCCCCCATAAGCTGTGATTTGAACTTCCTTTATAGGTTTGTGGATGGTATTAATCCAGTATTTATTCAGGATCCTGATGACGCTTCCAGAAACTGTGGAAATATAGGGAAGACAGGCAGTAGCGACAGGTTCCTCCTTGTTGCTAGTTTTCCTGGTTTTTCTGTCAGCCCTTTTATGGGCCAGATTGATTTTCTTCACCTTGTGGTCATTCTGTAGGAACATAGTGGAGGGGAAGAAGCTGTTCTTGAAATGTCGAGTGTATGTCTTTAGGCTCCTGTAACTCCTCCCTGATGGTAGCAATGAGAAGAGGGCATGTCCTGGGTGATGGAGGTCCTTAATGATGGATGCCACCTTTTTGAGGCATTGCAGCTTGAAGGTATCCTTGAATCCAAAGGAATGGCAGAGGCTGATACAGTTTGGCACCAGCGGTGTCACAGGAGTTGCCAGTCAATGTTGAACTCAATGTAGGATTGCCTTAGGGACTCCAGCTCCGGATTTCGATCTGGAACTAGAACTAGAGTTCCTCCTCCACCACTTTGTGTGTTTCTCAGCATAAATTTTAACTGCCACATTAAGACAATTACAAAGTCAGCCTATTACCATTGTGAAAATACAGTGACAGTTAAATGGCTTATGTCTCAGCAAGATCTAGAAAAACCCATCCATACATTTGCTTTTAGTAGGCTTGGCTACCGTAATAGCGTTTCCACAGGTCTCTGTAAAAGATTCCTCAGACAGCTGCAGCTCATTCAGAACATTGCTGCTAGAATCCTCACTAAGACCAAAAAGTAGAACATGTCTCTCCAGTTCTCAGATCACTACACTGGACTCCTGTCCATCAGAGGACTGACTTTGAAATATTACTACCGGTTTATAAAGCACTGAAAATGTCTAGAGCCAAATTATATCTCTGATCTCTTAGACCATATGACTATAAGACATAGGAGCAGAATTAGGCCATTCAACCCATTGAGTCTACTCCACCATTCCATCATGGCTGATCCTGGATCCCATTTAGTCCCATACACCTGCCCTCTCGCCATATCCTTTGACGTCCTGATTGATCAGGAAACGATCAACTTCCGCCTTAAATATTCCCACAGACTGGCCTCCACCGCAGTCTGTGGCAGAGCATTCAACAGATTCACTACTCTCTGGCTATAAAAATTCCTCCTTACCTTTGTTCTAAAAGGTCACCCCTCAATTTTGAGGCTTTGCCCTCTAGTTTTGGATACCCCTGCCATAGGAAACGTCCTCTCCACATCCACCCTATCTAGTCCTTTCAACATTTGATAGGTTTCAATGAGATCCCCCTGTATTCTGCTAAATTCCAGTGAGTACAGGTCCAAAGCTGCCAAACACGCCTCATATGTTAACCCCTTCATTCCTGCAATCATCCTCGTGAACCTCCTTTGGACTCTCTCTAATGACAACACATTCTTTCTGAATTATGGTGCCCCAAACTGTTGACAAAATTCCAAGTGCTGCCTGACTAGTGTCTTGTAAAGCCTCAGCATTATCTCCTTGTTTTGATATTCTATTCCCCTTGAAATAAATGCCAACATTGCATTTACCTTCTTTACCATGGACTCAACCTGTGAATTAACCTTCTGGGAGTCTTGCACAAGGACTCCTAAGCCCCTCTGCATCTCTGATGTTTGAACCTTCTCCCCATTTAGATAATAGTCCGCACTGTTGATCCTTTTACCAAAATGCATTATCATATATTTCCCAACACTGCATTCCATCTGCCACTTTTTTGCCCATTCTATCAATTTGTCTAAGTCCTGTTGCAATCACATTGCTTCCTCAGCACCACCTACCCCTCCATCTATCTTCGTATCATCTGCAAACTTTGCCACAGAGCTATCAATCCCATTATCCAAGTCACTGTCAAACAATGTGAAAAGTAGTGGTCCCAATTCTGACCCCTGAGGAACACCACTAGTCACTGGCAGTCAACCAGAGAAGACCTCTTTTATTCCCACTTACTGCTTCCTGCCTGTCAGTCATTCCACAATCCATGCCAGTATCTTTCCTGTAACACCATAGGATTTTATCTTGTTAAGCAGCCTCCTGTGTGGCACCTTATCAAATGCCTTCTGAAAATCCAAGTAAATGACAACCACTGCCTCTCCTTTGTCCACCATGCTTGTTACTTCCTCAAATAACTCCAACAGATTTGTCAGGCAAGATATTGCTTTAAAGAAATTTATCATTAGTCTCTAAGTACCCTGAAACCTCATCCTTAATAATAGACTCCAACACTTTCCCAACCACTGACGTTAGGCTTAATAACCTACAATTTCCTTTCTTTTGCCTTTCTCCCTTCTTAAAGAGTGGAGTTTGATTTGCAATTTGGAGTGACTTGCTGCATTATGAACTTCCCTGAGTTCTCAGGTCATCTAGGGCAGGTTTGTTTTCCATCCCCAGGGTCAAAACTAAACATGGTGAAGGTTCTTTAGTTACTATGCTCCACATATCTGGAATAACCCTCCAGAGGACCTGATGTTTGCCCCAACTTTCCATTCTTTTAAATTGAGGCTTAAAATTTTTCTTTCTCCTGTAGCTTTTAATTAGAATCTCCTACATTGTAACTTCTATTTATCATAGCTATTTTTGTGTGATTTTATTCTCTTATATATTGTCAGAAATTTGATGTTTGATTTTTATATCTTGTTCTATGTAAAGCACTTTGAACTGCCTTGTGTTTGAAAAGTGACTTGCTTGCTTGTAGAATCTCTTGTGTTGAAAACAGTGCTTTCCTGTTTTTCATGCCTGGTATCATGCATCTACAGCCCTGCACATTTAACAGAGTTTCAGTGAAGAATAACACTGATGTATTAAAACACAAAACATGTCCTGTCTTGGACATAAAGATCTGTGGTGCTAAGTTCCATAAGGTTGTCATACCTGGGGTGGAGGAGGTAGTGGGGATAAGCTCCCACTACCTACTAAATGCTCCCAATGGTGTGTGTCTCAAATAGCCTCTGACAACCAAGTCCAGCTCCTGGCCTTCACCTGTGGCTTAGCTACTAAGCCCGGCAGAACTATTTCTACTGACAGGAGAAGGGGAAAAGGCAGGTTACTGGCACCTTAAAACTAATCGCTTTGGGCAGATGGGGCTTGTTAACCGTGGTTGGCAATTCATCTAGGAGAAAAAAAATTTTGATCTCAAACATTTTGAAAATCCAAGTACACAACATCCACCAATTCTCCTTTGTTTGTCCTGCTTGTTATTTTTTCAAAGAATTCCAACAGATTTGTCAGGCAAAATTTTCCCCTGAAGAAACTATACTGACTATGGCCTACTTTATCATGTGCTTTGAACTACCCTGAAGCCACATCCTTAACAATCGACTCCGACATCTTCCCAACCACTGAGGTCAGACTAACTGGCCTATAGTTTCTTCCCAATGTTGCAGTTGTACAGAATTTTGATTAAGCTGCATTTGGGGTCAGGTGTGTACAAAACTTTGGTTAGGCTGCATTTGGGGTCGGGTGTGCCGTTCTACATTGGGGGTCTGATGTGCTGTTCTGCATTTGGGGTTGGGTTGAGTCAACAGGTCAGTTCTATATAAACAACGTGCTCTGGGATAACCTCCATAAGAATGCCTTTGTCTACTTGGGTGATATCCTAACCTTCCTGAAGTCTATGGAGGTTATATTGCTCATGTCAGGAACATTTTAAAGAGGCTACTAAACAATGGACTTTATGTCGTTGGAGAAATCAGAATATCACGCGACAACTGTTTCATTTTTGGGGTTCGTCATCTCCACTGACCGTATCAAGATGGACTCTATGAAGACCCAAGCAGTCAGAGATTGTTCACAGCCATCCAGTGCCAAACTAATCAATGACTCCTAGGGTTTGCAAACTTCTTCTGGAAATTCACCTGGAACTTCGGCTCAGTGGCAGCTCCGCTGACTGCCCTAACTGAGAAATCCATGGACACTTTTGTCTGGACTACTGAAGTGGAGGCTGCTTTTGCAGAGTTTAAACAGCAGTTCATGTCAGCTCCCATCTTGGTTTCTCCTAACCCGGATCTTCCCTTCACTGTGGAGGTTGATGCCTCAGACATCGGAGTGGGTGCCACCTTCGGACAGTAAACTGCACCCGTGTGCATTCTTCTCTGGGTGGCTATACCAGGCAGAGAGGGATGATGATGCTGGGAATTGGGAGCTTCTTGAGGTTAAGTTTGCTTTGGAGGAATGGCATCACTGTCTAGAGGGGGCCAAGAACCTTTTTTATTGTTTGAACAGACCACAAAAACCTGATTTATTTTCAGGAGGCCAAAGGGCTGAATTCCAGGCGGGCCAAGTGAGCTTTATTCTTTAATTACTTTAATTGCATCCTGACCTGTTGACTGGGGTCTAAGAACCAGAAGCCAGATGCCTTGTCCTGTCAGTTTCATGAACCAGAACAAGAGGAGCAGCCTACCACTATTTTGCCCCAATCAAGGTGGTAGTGCCAATTCACGGAGGAATCAGTGCTCTTGTTTGCAAGGCCCAAGTGCAAGGGGACATTCCTAAGAACAGTCCTCCTGGTCAGTTGTACATCCTAAGTTCCATCTGGTCCCCGGTAATCCAATGGGGATATTCATCAAGAATGACTGCTCACCCAGGGATTCCCAGGATTCTCGAGTTTATCAGGAGAAGGTATTGGTGGCCTGGAATGACAAAAGTGGTTTGGCAGTACTTGCAGGCATACAAGGTATGTGCCTAGAACAAAGAGCCTCATACCCGAACTCAAGGACTCCTCCAATCCTACCTGTTCCAGAAAGACCATGGGCGCATGTCTCCATGGACTTTGTCACGGGTCTTCTGCCATCCAAAGGAAAGACTGTCATCATGGTCATTGTCAATCGGATTTTTGAGGACCTGCAAGTTCATTGCCTTGGAGAAGCTACCATCCACAGCAAAGACAGTCAGAATTGACCTGGACCAGGTCTTCAGGGTCCATGGATTTCCTGTGGGCACTGTCTCAGATCGTGGTCCACAATTCACATCACATTTCTGAAGAGCTTTCTGTAAGCTGATTGGGGCAACAGCAAGCATTTCCTCTGGGTTTCACCAGCAGTCCAATGGCCAGATGGAGCAGACTAACCAAGATTTAGGATGCCTGGCCTCCGAAAGACCCAATATATGGTGTGACCATTTGCCCACAACAACCCACAGTATGTCACAGTTTGGTTATCCTCCAGCTCTCTTTCTGGAGCAGGAGACTGAGGTTGGGGTTCCTGTGGCCAAAGATCTCATCCAATGCTCAAGCAAAAATGGAGTAAGGCAAAAGAGATTTTGCTGGTCTATACCAGTGAACCAAGGGAGAAGACGGGGACCCACTTTACAGCCTGAGCAATACGTCTGGCTGTCCAGTCATGATATGCCTCTCTGGAAGAGGTCTAGAAAGTTGGCGCCCAAGTTCATTGGACCTGGTGGCTTATACCTTGCAGTTACCCAAGACCCTAAAGATCAACCCCATCTTTCACATCTCTAAATCAAAACCTGTCTGCACCAGCCCCTTAGTCCCACCACTACTCAGGTTTATCGATGGTCTTTATTATGAGAAGACTTTTCGACTCATATACTGCATGGGGTGTTTGGCAATAACTCGTGAACTGGGAGGGATTCAGACCCAAGGACAGGTACTTGGGGCCTGAAAGAGTCATCTTGGATCCAGCTCTCATCATCATCATCTGTCTGAGCAGCCAGGGCCGTCAGGAGTTGGCCGTAGGAAAGGGGTCCTGTTTTGAGATGTTCCCAACCACACCAGCTTCTGGAATTCAGACGCTCTATAACTTTCTGGAGTATGGATAGCTGGTGCGGCCCCTTTAAGGGTTCAGGACTGACCCGCTAAATGGCAAGCGTGTTTTGGGCACCAAGAATTGATTACTTAAAGAGCACCTGAGATGAGGTTTGGTGCTCAAATTTAAGCCTAACTAGGAATAGCTCTAGCTCTGGATTTTGCTCAGTTCTCAATCCAGCTTTATACCGTGCCTTGACTCCAGGCTCAGATACTCTAGCACTTGTGTCCAAACCATCTCATCAAGCTCTTTCGTCACACTGGGGAATCAAAAACCAGACTTCAGAGGTTTAAAGTGAGAGGGGAAGCAAGTTAACAGGAACCTGAAAGGGACCATTTTCACGCAGAGGGGACTGAGCTGCCGGAGGAAGTGGTTGAGACAAATATATTAATAACATTTAAAATACACTTGGACAGGTAGATTCAAGATTCAAGATTGTGTAATGTCATTTCCTGTACACAAGTATAAAGGGGAACAAAATAATTGTTTCTCCAGATCTCGTGCAGCACAAAAAACTCAATAATAATAAAAGCCCAATAGATATAAATACATAAGAGAGCTTGGAGGCAGAGTAACACACACAGACTGCTGGAGGAACTCAGCAAGCCAGGCAGCATCTATGGAAAAGTGTCAACAGTCGATGTCTTAGCCCAAAACATTGACTGTTTACTCTTTTCCATAGACACTGCCTGGCCCGTTGAGTTCCTCCTGCATTTTGTGTGTGTTACTTTGATTTCCACCAACTGCAGATTTTCTCTTGTTTATATACACAGACTGATTGTCTGTCCACAAAGTGATGCTAGGCACAGGAGTGTCTGTATACAAGGTGACTCTGACAGGAAATGATAAAGTAGTGGTGGTTGGGAGTGTGGAGGGGTGGGTTAGTGAGTGGAGGTGTTGATCAGCCTCACTGCTTGGGGAAAGTATCTGTTTTTGAGTCTGGTAGTCCTGGCATGGATGCTACGTAGCCTCCTCCCTGATGGGAGTGGGACACACAGTCCATGAGCAGGGTGGGTGGGATCCTTCATAACATTACTGGCCCTTTTCCAACACCTTTCTGTATATATGCCCTTGTTTAGGTTGCTTCTTGAATATTGTATTCAATTCTGGTCACTCCATTAGAGGAAAGATGTCAAGGCTTTGTAAAGGGTGGAAAAGATATTTACCAGGAATCTGGCTGGATCAGAGGGTATGTGCTATAACGGGAGGTTGGAGTGGCAGAGGCAGAAAGGAGATCTGATAGAGGTTTATAAGATTATGAGAGGCATAGATAGAGTAGACAGACAGTATCTTTTCCCAGGGTTGAAATGTCTTATACCAGAAGACAGGTATTTAAGGTGAGAGGAGATACTCATTACAAACAACAATAGCACAAACTAATTAAACTATTTCTTTCCCTGCCTCTGTGGTGCCCGTCAGTTCCAAAACACCTCCATGGAGCTTGTGAACACCGCATGTTCCTTCTCCATGGTTTCCCAGAGTAGACATTGCCGGGCAGTCAGCCTGGGCAGAGCCCTCCATTGCCCACCTCCAGGATGCACGGATAGCAAACGGTCAGCCCCAGAATCGAGTTTGCTAAGACATCCACCTCCCTCCTTGCACCCTCTCAGTACAGAGTGACAAAAATGTTTAGCTCCTTTACAGGTTCCTGTGTGTTTATTAATTTAGAGATACAGGGTGGAACAGACCCAAAGCGCGCACTGCACGGCCACCCATTAGCCAAACCACAAGGCAATTTACAATGACCAGTTAGAACCTGTACTTCTTTGGAATGTGGGAGAAAACTGGAGCATCCAGAGGAAACCTATGCACACACAGGAAGGGACGAACAAACTTTCTTACAAAAAGTTGGAATTGAACTCTGAACTTGGACGCCCCAAGGTGTTGTGCTAACCACTATGTCACCGTGGGGCCGACAGGGCTCCTTCGGATTCTGTGATCACATGATCTGATAACTGAATACCGACTGGATTACAGGTTCTCGCTGCTGGAACGGGGATGAATACAACACCAGAAATTGTCCTCCCAGAGGTCACTGGCTCTTCGGACAAGGAGTCTGACCGAGCCACACACCTGAGGTAAGCTCCATGCAATTAGGGCCAAGGTTCTCCCAGGTACCTGGTGCAATAGCCAAGGGGGAGATCAGTGGGTTGGGAGAGAGGGCCTGTGCAGCGATCCACAGGCCTCTGTGTTCTTTCTTCTGGCCCCCAGGCTGGCTTGAAGAAATGAAAAGGTTAATGTGGATGTGGAGAGGATGTTTCCTATAGTGGGGAGTCTAGGACCAGAGGGCACAGCCTCAGAATAGAAGGATGACCATATAGAACAGAGATGAAGAGGGATTATTTTCAGCCAGAGGGTAGTGAATCTGTGGAATTCGCTGCCACAGACAGCTGCGGAGGCCAAGTCATTGGGTATATTTAAAACAGAGGTTGATAGATTCTTGATTAGTCAGGGTGTCAAAGGTTACGGGAAGGAAACAGAAGAATGGGCGTGGAGGGATAATAAATGAGCCATGATGGAATGGTGGAGCAGTTTTGATGGGCTGAGTGGCCCATTCTGCTCCTATGTCATATGGTCTTTGACGTTATGGAACAGGGATCAACAGAGACCAGCAGCCACTGTGCTCTTCCCTCTGGTCCCCTGGAGACTGTGATTCGTGTCCAGCCCCAGCAAAGTGTGCACCAGGCTAGGCTGATGATCGCACTAGTTGTGGACAGAGTTTCACTCTGGGGCTCGGGACATACACCAGACTCAGATTTTAGAGCAGTGAGAGAACTCTGCATAGTCAGATCTCAGACTAGGAAAGCAGTGAGAGAACTCTACATGGTCAGATCTCAGACTAGGACAGCAGTGAGAGAACTCTACATAGTCAGATCCCAGACTAGGACAGTAGTGAGAGAACTCTGCATAGTCAGATCCCAGACTAGGACAGTAGTGAGAGAACTCTACATGGTCAGATCCCAGACTAGGACAGTAGTGAGAGAACTCTACACGGTCAGATCCCAGACTAGGACAGCAGTGAGAGAGCTCTATAGGGTCAGATCCCAGACTAGTACAGTAGTGAGAGAACTCTACACAGTCAGGTCCCAGACTAGGACAGTAGTGAGAGAACTCTACAGGGTTAGATCCCAGACTAGGACAGTAGTAAGAGAACTCTACAGGATCAGGTCCCAGACTAGGACAGTAGTGAGAGAACTCTACAGGGTCAGATCCCAGACTAGGACAGTAGTGAGAGAACTCTACACGGTCAGATCCCAGACTAGGACAGCAGTGAGAAAACTCTACAGGGTCAGATCCCAGACTAGGACAGTAGTGAGAGAACTCTACACGGTCAGATCCCAGACTAGGACAGTAGTGAGAGAACTCTACAGGGTCAGATCCCAGACTAGGACAGTAGTGAGAGAACTCTACAGGGTCAGATCCCAGACTAGGACAGTAGTGAGAGAACTCTACAGGGTCAGATCCCAGACTAGGACAGCAGTGAGAGAACTCTACACGGTCAGGTCCCAGACTAGGACAGTAGTGAGAGAACTCTACACGGTCAGATCCCAGACTAGGACAGTAGTGAGAGAACTCTACAGGGTCAGATCCCAGACTAGGACAGTAGTGAGAGAACTCTACATGGTCAGATCCCAGACTAGGACAGTAGTGAGAGAACTCTACATGGTCAGATCCCAGACTAGGACAGTAGTGAGAGAACTCTACAGGGTCAGATCCCAGACTAGGACAGTAGTGAGAGAACTCTACTGGTCAGATCCCAGACTAGGACAGTAGTGAGAGAACTCTACATGGTCAGATCCCAGACTAGGACAGTAGTGAGAGAACTCTACAGGGTCAGATCCCAGACTAGGACAGTAGTGAGAGAACTCTACATGGTCAGATCCCAGACTAGGACAGTAGTGAGAGAACTCTACAGGGTCAGATCCCAGACTAGGACAGCAGTGAGAGAACTCTACACGGTCAGATCCCAGACTAGGACAGTAGTGAGAGAACTCTACAGGGTCAGATCCCAGACTAGGACAGTAGTGAGAGAACTCTACACGGTCAGATCCCAGACTAGGACAGCAGTGAGAGAACTCTACACGGTCAGATCCCAGACTAGGACAGTAGTGAGAGAACTCTACATGGTCAGATCCCAGACTAGGACAGTAGTGAGAGAACTCTACAGGGTCAGATCCCAGACTAGGACAGCAGTGAGAGAACTCTACAGGGTCAGATCCCAGACTAGGACAGTAGTGAGAGAACTCTACACGGTCAGATCCCAGACTAGGACAGTAGTGAGAGAACTCTACACGGTCAGATCCCAGACTAGGACAGTAGTGAGAGAACTCTACACGGTCAGATCCCAGACTAGGACAGCAGTGAGAGAACTCTACACGGTCAGATCCCAGACTAGGACAGTAGTGAGAGAACTCTACATGGTCAGATCCCAGACTAGGACAGTAGTGAGAGAACTCTACAGGGTCAGATCCCAGAGTAGGACAGCAGTGAGAGAACTCTACATGGTCAGATCCCAGACTAGGACAGTAGTGAGAGAACTCTACACGGTCAGATCCCAGACTAGGACAGTAGTGAGAGAACTCTACAGGGTCAGATCCCAGACTAGGACAGTAGTGAGAGAACTCTACATGGTCAGATCCCAGACTAGGACAGTAGTGAGAGAACTCTACAGGGTCAGATCCCAGACTAGGACAGCAGTGAGAGAACTCTACACGGTCAGATCCCAGACTAGGACAGTAGTGAGAGAACTCTACACGGTCAGATCCCAGACTAGGACAGTAGTGAGAGAACTCTACATGGTCAGATCCCAGACTAGGACAGCAGTGAGAGAACTCTACACGGTCAGATCCCAGACTAGGACAGTAGTGAGAGAACTCTACAGGGTCAGATCCCAGACTAGGACAGTAGTGAGAGAACTCTACAGGGTCAGATCCCAGACTAGGAAAGCAGTGAGAGAACTCTACATGGTCAGATCCCAGACTAGGACAGTAGTGAGAGAACTCTACAGGGTCAGATCCCAGACTAGGACAGTAGTGAGAGAACTCTACACGGTCAGATCCCAGACTAGGACAGTAGTGAGAGAACTCTACAGGGTCAGATCCCAGACTAGGACAGTAGTGAGAGAACTCTACAGGGTCAGATCCCAGACTAGGAAAGCAGTGAGAGAACTCTACAGGGTCAGATCCCAGACTAGGACAGTAGAGAGGGAACTCTGTATGTAAGATTCCAGCCTGAAACTTGTTCACAGTAGCAGTACAGTGTGATACATAAAAATATTATAAACTACAATATTTCAGGGAATGAAAAGGGTTAATATACAAGGAGCATTTGATGGCTCTGGGCCTGAAGTGGCTGGAGTTTAGAAGAATGAGGTGGGGTCTCATTGAAACCTAATTTTACTCAGTAAGATACCAGACTGAGATGAGGACTATAAGGTAGCGGCACAGTATGCAATGGGATATGCAGCGTCTACGTGACCTATATAGATAGATAGATAGATAGATAGATAGATACTTTATTCATCCCCATGGGGAAATTCAACTTTTTTCCAATGTCCCATACACTTGTTGTAGCAAAACTAATTACATACAATACTTAACTCAGTAAAAAATATGATATGCATCTAAATCACTATCTCAAAAAGCATTAATAATAGCTTTTAAAAAGTTCTTAAGTCCTGGCGGTAGAATTGTAAAGCCTAATGGTATTGGGGAGTATTGACCTCTTCATCCTGTCTGATATATCTGTGGATATATCGGTATTTGCAAAGGAAATTGCCTGCACTCATTTTATCCTGAGTGCCGAATATCCAATCTGAGGCGAGACCTGATAGAAGTTTTCAAAATGGCAGTCGGTGAGGCATAGATAGAGTAGACTGTCTGACTGTTTACCCCAGGTACAAATGGTGGTAACTAGAGAGGGGAAGTTTAAAGAGATGTGCTGAACAAGACTTTTACACAGAGTGGTGTTTACCTGCAATGTACTGCTGGAAGCAGATATGATAGAGGTGTTTAACAGGCAGATGGACAGGTGAGTGTACAGGGCACAGAGGAATAGGATTGTGAGGTGTTTAACAGGCTGTTACATGGACAAATGTGTGTACAGGGCACAGAGGAATATGGATCATGTACAGGCAGAGAGATTTGGTTTAATTCAGCAGCCTGTATAGCTCTGACTTGATGGACCAAAGGGCCTGTTCCCAGACTGAACTGTTCTGTACTGTTTTGTTGGTCTGCAGGTGCCCCAGCCCCATCCAGAGGAAGTCCAGCAGAAACTCCCGGGCCTCCTTGTCCTCAGCAAGTTCCCTCACCTCTGTCGGTAAGTACTGAGCATCAGACACCTGTCAACGACTTCACATTATGCCCTTTCTCAGAATCATAATCGGGTTAATTATCCCCCTTTGTTTCTTCCCCACTCTTTTTGGCACAGCTTTGTGGGCCAAAGGGTCTGTATTGTGCTGTAGGTTTTCCATGTTTCTATTACTTCCCCCCGGCTCCCTTCCTCCTTTCCTTTCTCCTCTGGTCCACTCGCCTCTCCGAACAGATTCTTTCTTCTCCAGATCTTGACCTTTCCCACCCGTCTGGGTTCATCTATCACCTTCCAACGAGACTCCTTTCCCTCCCCCCACCTTTTTATTCTGCGACCTTCCCCCTTCCTTCTCAGTCCAGCTCGAAACATCGACTGTTTATTCATCTCCATACATGCTACCTGACCTGCTGAGTTCCTCCAGCATTTTATGTGAGTTGCTTTAGGTTTATTATCACTGACAAATGTCAAATTTGTTCACAATGACAGTACAGTACGATACATAAAAATACTATAAATGACAATAATTCAGAGAATGAAAAGGTCAATGTATGAGGAGCATTTGATGGCTATAGGCCTGAACTCGCTGTAGTTTAGAAGAATGAGAGGGGAATCTCATTGAAACTTACTGAATACAGTATTGAAAGGCCTAGACAGAGTGGATGTGTCCTATAGTGGTTGAGTCTAGGACCAGCGGGTATAGCCTCAGAGCCTCAGAACAGAGGGGCATCCATTTAGAACAGAGATGAGAAGGAATTTCTTTAGCTAGAGAGTGGTGAATCTGTGGAATTCATTGCCACAGATGGCTGTGGAGACCAAATCTTTGAGTAAATTTAAAGCAAAGGGTAATAGGTTATTGATTAGTCAGAGTGTCAAAAGTTATGGGGAGATGGCAGGAGAATGGAGTTGAGAGGGATAATAAATCAGCCATGATGGAATGGGCCAAGTGGTCTAATTCTGCTTCTATAACTTCTATAGTTGTACAGTGGAGAGCATTCTGACAGGCTGCATCACTGTCTGGTATGGAGGGGCTACTGCACAGGACCGAAAGAAGCTGCAGAGAGTTGTAAATTTAGTCAGCTCCATCTTGGGTACTAGGCTACAAAGTACCCAGGACACCTTCAAGGAGCGGTGTCTCAGAAAGGGAGCGTCCATTATTAAGGACCTCCAGCACCCAGGGCATGCCCTTTTCTCACTGTTACCATCAGGTAGGAGATACAGAAGCCTGAAGGCACACACTCAGCAATTCAGGAACAGTTTCTTCCCCTCTGCCATCTGATTCCTAAATGGACATTGAAGTTTTGGACACTACCTCACATTTTTTTTTAATATACAGTATTTCTGTTTTTGCACATTTTTTAAATCTATTCAATACACATAATTGATTTACTTGTTTAGTATTATGTTTTATTTTATTATTATTTTTTTCTCTCTCTGCTAGATTATGTGTTGCATTGTACTGCTGCTGCTAATTTCATGTCACATGCCGGTGATAATAAACCTGATTCTGATTCTGATATCTTATGCTGTTATGGTGTTATATATTGATTATAAACATATGTTACAATATGTATATAATTAATATCATACACTTAGTGGCCACATTACTAGGTACAGGAGATACTTTGTGAAGTGGCCACTGTGAGTACGTTTGGGTCTTCTGCTCTTGCAGCCTGTCCACTTCAAGGTTCGACGTGTTGTGTGTTCAGAGCTGCTCTTCTGCACACCGCGGAGTGAGTGAGGTTGAGGAGAAAGTTTGAGATTGGCTGAGGTAAGGTGAAGTCATGGTGCATGCTGGCATTGTCAGAACCCAGGTGTGGAAGATCACCAGATTCCGGTGTGGAGAGGACAGACAGAGTTTATTCATAACAATTCCAACAAAACATCAGGGACTTAGCCAAGCAACACCATAAGAAGTAACATTCTCAAAACTAGGACACTGCAGTTAGTGCTATTCAGGCATCCACTTAAATCATACAGGTAACACAGAACTCCTGAGCCTGTCAAAATAAACTTAACAAGTTTAAACGGAAAGCACCAGGAGACCGCATTATAATAACATGAGGAACTCTAAGCAATTAATGACCCTTGAACCAATTCTGATGCACTATAAGCCTCGGAGCCCAACGCTCCCAGTGCCCTGCACTAACCTGAAGAACTCATTACAGGTGAGGCTAAGGTGGATGAGGTGAGTGAAGCTGAAGCCGAGGTGAGTGAGTGAGGCTGAGGTATGTGAGATTGAGATTGATGTGAATGAGGTTGAGGTGGGTGAGGTGAGTGAGATTGAGGTTGAGGCTGAGGTGAGTGAGTTGAGGCTGAATTTCTCTTATACCCTCAGATGGAGATGGCCACGTGTACGATCTTGTGAATGACCAGCTGCCTGATGTCGAGCTCTCCGACGAAGACAGAAAGAAAAACACAGAGCTGCTGGAGGAGGCGAAGAAAATCAGTGAGAGGTTCCTCAGCCGTCGGAGCCGCCGCTCTAGGACCAGTATTTCTGATTCTCCGCCAGGTAATGGGCCGGAGAGCATGGTCATAAGCATAGGAGCAGAATCAGGCCATTTGGCCCATCGAGTCTGCTCCACAATTCAATTTCAATTCATGGCTGATTCAATTTTCTTCTCAACCCTATTCTCCTGCATTCTCCCTGTAACCTTCGACATCTTGACTAATTTAAGAATCTATCAACCTTTGCTTACCCAATATCCTGGCCTCCATAGCTACCTGTGACAAGGAATTCCACAAATTCACCACCTTCTGCTTAAAGAAGTTCCTCCTCATCTCTGTTCTATATGGTCATCCCTCTATTCTGAGGCTGTGTCCTCTGTTCCCAGACTCCCCCACATAGGAAACATCCTCTCCACATTCACTCTATCTGTGTCCTCTGTTCCCAGACTCCCCCACTGTAGGAAACATCCTCTCCACATCCACTCTATCTGTGTCCTCTGTTCCCAGACTCCCCCACTGTAGGAAACATCCTCTCCACATCCACTCTATCTGTGTCCTCTGTTCCCAGACTCCCCCACTGTAGGAAACATCCTCTCCACATCCACTCTATCTGTGTCCTCTGTTCCCAGACTCCCCCACTGTAGGAAACATCCTCTCCACATCCACTCTATCTGTGTCCTCTGTTCCCAGACTCCCCCACTGTAGGAAACATCCTCTCCACATCCACTCTATCTGTGTCCTCTGTTCCCAGACTCCCCCACTGTAGGAAACATCCTCTCCACATTCACTCTATCTATGTCCTCTGGTCCCAGACTCCCCCACTGTAGGAAACATCCTCTCCACATCCACTCTATCTGTGTCCTCTGTTCCCAGACTCCCCCACTGTAGGAAACATCCTCTCCACATCCACTCTATCTGTGTCCTCTGTTCCCAGACTCCCCCACTGTAGGAAACATCCTCTCCACATCCACTCTATCTGTGTCCTCTGTTCCCAGACTTCCCCACTGTAGGAAACATCCTCTCCACATTCACTCTATCTATGTCCTCTGTTCCCAGACTCCCCCACTGTAGGAAACATCCTCTCCACATTCACTCTATCTCGTCCTTTCAATTGTCCATGAGTTTCAGTCTTCTAAACACCAGCGAGTACAGATCCAGAGCCATCAAACCCTTCTCTTATTTAACCCTTTCAAACCCATGATAATTCTCGTGAACCTCCCATCCCACAATGTAACCACCCCTCAATACCACCCCTCCCACAGTGTAACCACCCCTGAATACCACCCCTCCCACAGTGTGAGCCTCCCTCAGTACCACCCCCACAGTGTGAGCCTCCCTAAGTACCACCCCTCCCACAGTGTGAGCCTCCCTCAGTACCACCCCTCCCTCAGTGACCCTCCCTCAGTACCACCCCTCCCACAGTGTGAGCCTCCCTCAGTACCACCCCTCCCTCAGTGTGACTCTCCCACAGTGACCCTCCCTCAGTACCACCCCTCCTTCAGTGTGACCCTCCCTCAGTACCACCCCTCCCTGTATGACCCTCCCTCAGTACTACCCCTCCCACAGTGTGACCCTCCCTCAGTACCCCCCCAGTGTGACCCTCGCTCAGTACCACCCCTCCCACAGTGTGACCCTCCCTCAGTACCACCCCTCCCTCAGTGTGACCCTCCCACAGTACCACCCCTCCCACAGTGACCCTCCCTCAGTACCACCCCTCCCTCAGTGTGACCCTCCCTCAGTACCACCCCTCCCTCAGTGTGACCCTCCCACAGTACCACCCCTCCCTGTATGACCCTCCCTTAGTACCACCCCTCCCACAGTGTGACCCTCCCTCAGTACCACCCCCCCAATGTGACCCTCCCTCAGTACCACCCCTCCCACAGTGTGACCCTCCCACAGAGTGACCCTCCCTCAGTACCACCCCTCCCTCAGTGTGACCCTCCCACAGTACCACCCCTCCCACAGTGTGACCCTCCCTCAGTACCACCCCTCCCTCAGTGTGACCCTCCCACAGTACCACCCCTCCCACAGTGACCCTCCCTCAGTACCACCCATCCCACAGTGACCCTCCCTCGGTACCACCCCTCCCACAGTGACCCTCCCTCAGTACCACCCCTCCCACAGTGTGACCCTCCCACAGTACCACCCCTCCCACAGTGACCCTCCCTCAGTACCACCCCTCCCTCAGTGTGACCCTCCCTCAGTACCACCCCTCCCACAGTGACCCTCCCACAGTACCACCCCTCCCACAGTGACCCTCCCTCAGTACCACCCCTCCCTCAGTGTGACCCTCCCTCAGTACCACCCCTCCCACAGCATGGTGTGGTTGGGCTGATCCTGGATGGGGTCTGAGTGGGTGTTTCTGCTGAGATGTTATGTTTTCCCATTACAGCGGTGACGCCCTCGCGGACTCCAACTGCCTCTCCCAGCCCCTCTCACAGTGTGACCCTCCCACAGTACCACCCCTCCCACAGTGACCCTCCCTCAGTACCACCCATCCCACAGTGACCCTCCCTCGGTACCACCCATCCCACAGTGACCCTCCCTCGGTACCAACCATCCCAAAGTGTGACCCTCCCACAGTGACCCTCCCTCAGTACCACCCATCCCACAGTGACCCTCCCTCGGTACCACCCCTCCCACAGTGTGACCCTCCCACAGTGACCCTCCCTCAGTACCACCCCTCCCTCAGTGTGACCCTCCCACAGTACCACACCTCCCACAGAGTGACCCTCCCTCAGTACCACCCCTCCCTCAGTGTGACCCTCCCTCAGTACCACCCCTCCCACAGTGTGACCCTCCCACAGTGACCCTCCCTCGGTACCACCCCTCCCACAGTGTGACCCTCCCACAGTACCACACCTCCCACAGTGTGACCCTCCCTCAGTACCACCCCTCCCTGTATGACCCTCCCTCAGTACCACCCCTCCCACAGCATGGTGTGGTTGGGCTGATCCTGGATGGGGTCTGAGTGGGTATTTCTGCTGAGATGTTATGTTTCCCCATTACAGCGGTGACGCCCTCGCGGACTCCAACTGCCTCTCCCAGCCCCTCTCACAGTAATTCTGTCACAGCTCTGCACCTCGGTAGGTAGGCATTGTGAGGCAAGGTCCTGCGGTCATCCGGTGACCCTGGGTTTGAGGGGTAGCACTAGGGGATGTGATTGGGGGGGATAGATATGAGAGGGGTGGTTGGGTGGTGGTCTGGGTGTGGTTGGGTGGGGGTCTGGGGTGTGTTTGGGAGGGGGTAGGGTGGGGGTCTGGGGTGTGGTTGGGAGGGGGTTGGGTGGGGTCTGGGGTGTGGTTGGGAGGGGGTTGGTAGGGGGTTGGGTGGGGTCTGGGGTGTGTTTGGGAGGGGGTTGGGTGGTGGTCTGGGGTGTGTTTGGGAGGGGGTTGGGTGGTGGTCTGGGGTGTGTTTGGGAAGGGGTTGGGTGGTGGTCTGGGTGCTGTTGGGAGGGGGTTGGGTGGGGCTCTGGGGTGTGGTTGGGAGGGGGTTGAATGGTGGTCTGGATGTGGTTGGGAGGGGGTTGGTAGGGGGTTGGGTGGGGTCTGGGGTGTGGTTGGGAGGGGGTTGAATGGTGGTCTGGATGTGGTTGGGAGGGGGTTGGTAGGGGGTTGGGTGGGGTCTGGGGTGTGGTTGGGAGGGGGTTGGGTGGTGGTCTGGGTGTGGTTGGGAGGGGGTTGGGTGGGGGTCTGTGGTGTGATTGGGATGGGGTTGGGTGATGGTCTGGGATGCAGTTGGGAGGGGATTGGGTAGGCGTCTGGGATGTGATTGGGAGGGGGCTGGGATGTGGTTGTGATGGGGCTTACAGGTGAATCTGAGCCTGGATTAGGGTGGATGTAGAATTTTTGGGAGTTGTGTTGGGAATAGCTTTAGGGGAATAAATACAGCATTGGGTGGCATTGGAAGGATTTTATGGGATGAATATGTGTTGGGTTCAGAGTTGGGCTTGGAGTGGGTTAGGGATAGAGTTGAAGTGGGTTGGTGGTGCTGTTGGGGAAAATTTGGGGTGAAATTAGGGGCCTGTCTGAGCCGGGGTTGGAGTCGGTATGGGAGTGGGTATAGGGGTGGTTGGGGATATTGATAGGATTGGGATGGGGTTGTGTTGGGAGTAGGTTCAGGGATGGTCCTGAGCTGGGATTAGGATGGGGTTGTGTTGGGAGTAGGTTCAGGGATGGTCCTGAGCTGGGATTGGGATGGGGTTGTGTTGGGAGTAGGTTCAGGGATGGTCCTGAGCTGGGATTGGGATGGGGTTGTGTTGGGAGTAGGTTCAGGGATGGTCCTGAGCTGGGATTGGGATGGGGTTGTGTTGGGAGTAGGTTCAGGGATGGTCCTGAGCTGGGATTGGGATGGAGTTGGAGGGGTTTGTATGGTTGACACAGGGAGTGAGGAGCAAAATAAATAGTGCAGCTGTGTGGTCAGCTCTTTTAATACCCATAGATAAGAAACATTCTATGCATACCTTCAGATACGAGTCAGCCAATCAGATACCTCATAGTGCAGCACCAGAGAAGCCTCCAGAGCTTTCCAGAATTATGCAAGTACAACTACTAGGGAACACACTGAACAATTGCATTTACACACTGTGACCACTAGGGGACACACTGAACAATTGCATTTACACACTGTGACCACTAGGGGACACACTGAACAATTACATGTACATACTGTGACCACTAGAAAACATACTGAACAGTTACATGTGTATAGTACAGGTAGTCCCCGAGTTACGAATGTCTGACTTACAAACAACTCGTACTTACGAACCAAGGAAGGAGAACTCAGTCTGCCCTTTTAAGTTGGATTGCGACGCCATCCGCCATTTTAAGTCAGATTGTGATGCTGTCCACCATTTTAAGTTGTTGCCATTGACACTGTGTTGCATGTGTAACTTTGTATTTGGCTTAAATTTTTCTTAGCAGGGTTCACCCTGACCCTGCCCCCCCCTTTTCCAGTCAGCTGGTGGCGCAGTGAGATCAGCGCCGGGCTCGAGAATGGAGGTTCCCAAGTTCGATCCAGTGACAGATCGCTTCTGAGCACGCTCTCCATCTGTGCCCAGTTGATGTTGAGCTTGCAACTCGACCTCATATAAAAAACACTGCCATCTCCAGTTTAAATTCCCACGCGGAATATTGTGGAGGATCAAATACCCAAACACAGCACAGCCCCCACTTGTCCCATTTAACCTGTCTCGGTGCGGTGGACTTTAGGACCCGGTGGAGCTCGGGACCCAGCGGACCTTAGGACCTGCCGCACAGTGTTTCTGTTCTGATGATGGGAAACGATCACAATTGAAAATAAAGTGGAAATAATAAAGCGTTTGGAAAGAGGTGAAATGTCATCAGTCATCGGAAAAGTGTTAGGCTACAGTCAGTCAACGATCGGAACAATTTTGAAGGATAAAGTGAGAATAATGAAGCATGTGAAAAGCCCTGCCCCGATGAAAGTTACAATTATTACTAAGCAACGCAGTGGTTTAATTATTGGAATATATACATTTCTTAAGTGTTTTATATACATAGAAAAGTAAAATATATACTATACCATATATTATAGTATATACTATACTTAATATATACTATATATTAAGACAAACATTTGGCTGACTGACGTACAAATCCAACTTAAAGACAGACTCAGGAACGGAACTCGTTCATAACCTGGGGACTGCCTGTAGTCATAAAAATACAATCAGATAATTAATTGTTAAGCTGCAAAGAACAACAATTAAACAGTCTAATCTAAGAATTGACCAAACTACTCCAACATAATCTATGTGGGTACAAAGCATGTTGGAAGGTCCAGTAGCACTATAGAAATGCAAATCTTTTGTTCGTACTTTACCAACTGTGGGAAAAAAGACCATAGCCAGCTGGTGAGAGTAGGGAGACCAGACGTGTCAGCATAACCATTTTCAATCAAATACAGAAAAAAATTACACAGATGTTGCCAGGCCTTGAGGACCTGAGTTATAGGGAAAGGTTGAGTAAGTTAGGACTTTGTTCCCTGGAGTGCTGGAGAACGAGGGGAGATTTGATAGAGGTATGCAAAATTATCAGGGGCATAGAAGGGGTGAATGCAAGCAGGCTTTTTCCACAGAGATTGGGTGAGACTACAACCAGAGTCATGGGTTAAGGGTGAAAGTTGAAATGTTTAAGGGGAACACAAGAGGGAGCTTCTTCACTCAGAGGGTGATGAGTGTGCGGACGAGGTGCCCGTGTGAGTGGAGGACTGAGATTGATTTCAGCATTTAAGGGAAGCTTGGATAGGTACATGTATGGGAAGTGTATGGAAGGCCATGTCCAGATAAGGGTGGATGAGAATTATAGTTTGGCATGGACTAGATGGACTGAAGGACCTGTTTCTGTACTGTAGTTCTCTATGACTCTCTGTCTCTGTGACACTTTCTTGATTTCCCCACCAGAGCCAGACATGCCAGCAGTCCGGACCATGGTTGTGCCTTCGCTTCAGGCTGGGGAGGAAGATGCCTCTTCACCCATCAGGGACAAGGAGATGAAGGTAAAAGGTCCCTCGTTCACAATGGTGCTGATCCCCTAGGATCTGAGGAAAGACATTTTGCACTGGGCTGATGTGTCACTGCCCTTTGACAAGATCCCCCATGGTAGGCTCATAAGCAGAATCAGAATCAGGTTTAGTGTCACTGGCGCATGTCGTGAAGTTTGTTGTGCAACAGTGGTTCACTGCAGTACATAATAATAAAAAATCTGTAAATCATAATAAGAAACACACTTCTTTTAATATACAGTATTTCTGTTTTTGCACATTTTTAAATCAATTCAATATGCATAATTGATTTACTTGTTTATTGATTATTATGACTGTTTTTATTTTATTTATTATTATTTTTTCTCTCTCTGCTAGATTATGTATTGCATTGAACTGCTGCTGCTAAGTTAACAAATTTCACATCACATGCCAGTGATAATAAACCTGATTCTGATCCTGATCCTGAAGTAATGCAAAAAGTGAGCAAAAACAAAGAAAAAAATTGAGGTAGTGTACAAGGGTTTACTGTCCATTCAAAAATCTGATCGTCGAGAGGAAGAAGCTGTTCCTGAAACATTGAGTGTGTGTCCTCAGGCTCCTGTACCTCCTCCCTGATGATAGCATTGAGGAAAGGGCATGTCCTGGGTGATGGGGCCTTAGAGGGACGCTGCCTTTCTGAGACGCCACCTTTTGAAGATGTCCTGGATGGAGGGGAGGCTTGTGCCCATGATGGAGCTGGTTGAGCTTACAGCTGTCTGCAGCTTCCAGTCCTGTGCAGATAGGCCTAGATAGAGTAGATGTGCAGAGGATGTTTCCTGTTTTGGGGGAGTCTAGGACCAGAGGGAACAGCCTCAGAATCAGAGATGAGGGGGAATTTCTTTAGTCAGAGAGTGGTGAATCTGTGGAATTCATTGGCATAGATTGTTATGGAGGCCAAGTCATTGAGTATATTTAAAGTGGAGGTTGATGGGTTCTTGATAGTCAGGGTGTCAAAGGTTACAGGAAGAAAACAGGAGAATGGGGTTCTGAGGAAAAATGGATTAACCGTGATGGAATGGCAGAGCAGACTTGATAGGCCAAATGGCCTAATTCTGCTCCTATGATCGTCCATCTTGTGTCAGGTGATGAGTACTTATTTGGAGTTCCACTTACTGTGCATTGTCCCATTCATGCTCGCTGTCTTCTGTGACAGATTGTGTGGGAAATTAATAACCCCACACAGAGCTACCCACTCTGTCCTCTTCTGATTAATATAACTCTTTTAATTATTATCCCTGTTATGTTTAATTAGTCCTGAGCTGTCATTAACCGGGATTTCTAACCACTGGTGATAGAAGTGCTCCTAGCAAATCGATGTTTCATTGACTCCACACCATTCCTGCCTGTTCCTTCCCTTCCATCCCTCCTTTACCCCATCTCTTCAATACCTCATGTCTTCAATACAGAGCGGACTTGATGGGCTGAATGGCCTAATTCTGCTCCTGTATCTTATGGTTTTATGTTGTCCCTTCCTGTGTTGAATGACCTGACAATCTACCTCGTTATGATCTTGCGTTTTATTGTCTACCTACACTGCATTTCTCTGTGGCTCTAACACTTCATTCTGCATTGTTGCTGTTTTACCTTGTTTGACCTCAATGTGCTGTGTAATGATCTGATCTGTGTGCACACTATGCAAGCTTTTCACTTTATCTTGGTAGATGTGATGATACTAAACCCACTCTCCCTCTCTCTCTGATACCCTCTCTCCCACTCTCACCTATTTCCCAATAATACATTGTGATACTCTCCTTCTGATACCCTCTCTCCCACTCTCCCTTTCTCTGACACACACCTATTTCCCAATAATACATTGTGATACTCTCCTTCTGTTACCCTCTCTCCCACACTCCCTCTCTCTGACACACACCTATTTCCCAATAATACATTGTGATACTCTCCTTCTGTTACCCTCTCTCCCACTCTCCCTCTCTCTGACACACACCTATTTCCCAATAATACATTGTGATACTCTCCTTGTTACCCTCTCTCCCACTCTCCCTCTCTCTGACACACACCTATTTCCCAATAATACATTGTGATACTCTCCTTCTGTTACCCTCTCTCCCACTCTCCCTCTCCCACTCTCCCTCTCTCTGACACACACCTATTTCCCAATAATACATTGTGATACTCTACTCCTGATACCCTCTCTCCCACTCTCCCTCTCTCCCACACTCCCTCTCTCTGACACACACCTATTTCCCAATAATACATTGTGATACTCTCCTTCTGTTACCCTCTCTCCCACTCTCCCTCTCCCACTCTCCCTCTCTCTGACACACACCTATTTCCCAATAATACATTGTGATACTCTACTCCTGATACCCTCTCTCCCACTCTCCCTCTCTCCCACACTCCCTCTCTCTGACACACACCTATTTCCCAATAACACATTGTGATACTCTCCTTCTGATACCCTCTCTCCCACTCTCCCTCTCTCTGACACACACCTATTTCCCAATAATACATTGTGATACTCTCCTTCTGTTACCCTCTCTCCCACTCTCCCTCTCTCTGACACACACCTATTTCCCAATAATACATTGTGATACTCTACTCCTGATACCCTCTCTCCCACTCTCCCTCTCTCTCTGACACAATTGTAATTGCTGTATTGGGCTTTTCCACAGCAGCTCTCAGTTCTGAACCATTCAGGTGTTTGGTAATGACAACAAAAAACAAACTGAACCGAGTGCTTCATTCAAGGGAAGTTGTTGGGTGTGAGAGCACTGACATGGTCAGGATGGGGAATGGCTCTCATGGGTCTGTTGTTGGGAGCTTCCATCTACCTCAGCAGGAAAGCAGCTTGTAGAAGAAATGGATAGGGAAGGTTTAGGGTAGGGGTTCCCAACCTGGGCTCCATGGACCTCTATGGGTATTGGTCCATGGCATCAAAAAGGTTGTGAACCCCTGATTTAGAGGGATATGGGATTAATCTGGGCAAATGGGACTAGCTTTGATAAGCAACTTGGTCTGTATAAATGTGTTGGGTGGAAGCACAAAGATAAATGTCCACAGTTCATTGTCAAGTTCACTGTTATGAAACATTGAACACAGAACAGCACCTCATAAGAACACGTCCCTTGGCCCACAATTTTGTGCCAAACCAATTAGATCAGTAATCGAATGTCTAACTAAACTAAGCCTTTCTACCTATCCAGTGTCCATATGCTTCCATTTTTCTCACAATCATGTGTCTATTTAAATGTCTCTTATAAGCCTTTAATGTTTTTGCCTCTACCCCCACCCCAGGCAGTAGATTCCAGGCACCCACCATCTCTGTGTAAAAAAAACTTGCCCCTCACATCTCCTTTGAATTTACCCCCTCTCACCTTAAATACATGCCCTCCAGTATGAGACATTTCAACCTTGGGAAGAAGGTGCTGTCTGTCCACTCTAACTCTTTGAAAACCCTCTATCAGATCTCTCCTCAGCCTCCGACCCTCCAGAGTAAACTCAAGTCTGTCCAGCCTCTCACCATCTACACGCGAGCATGTCGACAGAGATGCAAAGCAAAACACGCGGTTTTACCACAGGCACAGAGCGTCAGATAAGCAGCTCTCACAAGAAAAGCATCAATTAAACATACACCATCATACAAGAAAAAAGACAACTATGACAATAAGAAAATAAATCATTGTAGTTCAAAGAGACCAAAGGTTTATAGTGATTCAGTTTGTGCCAGTTGGTTCATGAATCGAATGGTTGAAGGGAAATACTGTAGCTGTTCCTGAACCTGGTGGTGTTGGGCTTCAGGCTTCTGTACCTCCTGCCCGATGGTGACTATGACAAGATGGTGGGGATCTTTGATGATGGATGAGGCAGCTCCTCCTGTAGATAGTACGGATGTTGGGGAGGATGTGCCCGTGATGTATGGCTCTCTGTGGCTTTGTGGATTCTGGGGAACGATGTTCTCTCTGCAGCTTGTTCTGTTTCTGTTGATTGGCTGTACCAGACCACAAGGAGATACTTTGAAGGTCTATCTTCCATCTTGTATTCACTGCGACTCTGAATGATTCGAAGCTGCTTTGTTTATTAACCCACCATTGATCGTACATCCGGTCTCACATTGGGACACATGTTTGAGAAGCAGGTAGCCGTCGATCTCTGTCAAAGCTCCCCTGCCTTATCTCCCTGTTAACATCACGCATGGCAGAATGAACGGCTCCTTCACCTGTACAGCTAACTCTACTGCACAACTCACTGTGCTGGTGACTGCACCAGTGTTGCATGTGTGAATGCACAATAAAATGCTTTCACTAACAACAAGGGCTGAGAGTTTGATGTCTTTACTTACCCCACTAGCACTCAGACACACCCACTCTGTGTGGCCTTCGCGGTTATAAATTGTATTTATTTAGAGATTCAGCACGGTAACAGGCCCTCCCCGCCCAACGAGTCCACACCGCCCGATTACACCCGCGGGACTGACTAACACACTAACCCTTACGTCTTTGGGGAATGGGAGAAAGCTGGAGCACTCAGAGGAAATCAACGTGGTCACAGGGAGAACGTACAAACTCCTTAAGACAGTGATGGGAATTGGAGCTGCAGCTCGCTGACCTTCAGCTCATACGGGAGAATGAGGAGGTGATAGACAGGAGCTACCAGGAGGTAGTTACCCCTAGGTTGCAGGAGACAGGTAACTGGGTGACTGTCAGGAGAAGGAAGGGAAAAGTACAGCCAGTGCAGAGTGCATCTGTGGCCGTTCCTCTCAATAATGAGTATACAACCTTAGATACTGTTGCGGGGGACAGCCTACCAGTGATCAAGTCTCTGGCACCGAATCTGGTGCTGTGGCTCAGAAGAGCGGAGAAATGAAGAGGACGGCAGTGCTGACAGGAGAGTCCCTAGTCAGAGGGACAGAGACGAGGTTCTGTGGGCACGATAGAGAAACCCGAATGGTATATTGCCTCCCTGGTGCCAGGGTCTGGGATGTCTCAGATCAGGTCCATGGCATTCTCGAGGGGGAGGGTGTATCTCGGCACCAGTGACAGAGGTAGACAAGGTGAGGAGGTCCTGAAGAGAGATTTTAAGGAGCTACATAGAAAGCTGAGAAACAGGATCTCCAGGATAGTAATCTCTGGATTGCTGCCTGTGGCAGGTACCGGTGGGGGTAAGAATAAGATGATCTGGCAGGTGAATGTGTGGCTGAGAAACTGGTGCAGGGGACAGGGGTTCAGATTTATGAATCATTGGGATCTCCTCTGGGGAAGGTACGATCTGTACAAAAGGGATGGGTTACACCTGAGCCCGAGGGGGATCGATATCCTTGCGGGCAGGTTGGCTACAGTTGTTTGGGAGGGTGTAAACTAATTTGGCAAGGGGATGGGAACTGGAATGATAATGCTGAGGATGAGGCAGATGGTTTACAAACAGAGGCAGTGTGTAGTGATACTGCGAGCAAGGAGAGGCTGATGACAGGGCAAAATAGCCGTCAACAGGATGAGTTGCCTTGTAAAATGCAGACAAAATCAAAAAGGGTGAGTACAGGACTGGAGGTGTTATATTTGAATGTGTGCCGTATATGGAATAAGACAGAGAACTTGCGGCACAGTTACAGAATGGCAGGTATGATGTTGTAGACACACTGAATCATAGCTGAAAGAAGATTATTGCTGGGAGCTTAATGTCCAGGGATACACGTTCTATCAAAAGCACAGACAAGAAGGCAGAGGGGGTGGTGTTGCTCTGTTGGTAAAAAATGAAATCAAATTATTAGAAAAAGGTGACATAGGGTTGGAAGGTGTTGAATTATTGTGGGTAAAGCTAAGGAACTGCAAGGGTGAAACAACCCTTTTGTGAGTTATATAAAGAAATGAAAACAGTAGTAAGGATTTGGTCTACAAATTACGACGGGACATAGAAAACATTTGCCAAAAAAACAATGTAAAATAATCATGGAAGATTTCAATATGGAGGTGGATTGGGAAAATAAAGTTGGTGCTGGATTCCAAGAGGGGAGATTTGTAAAATGCCCATGAGGTAGCTTTTCAGAGCAGCTTGCAGTTGAGTCCACTAGGGAATCAGCAGTTCTGGATTGGGTGTTGTGCAATGAACTGGAATTGATTAGAGAGCTTAAGGTAAAAGAACTGTCAGGGTAAAGTGATCATAACATGATCAAATTCATCCTGAAATTTGAGAAGGAGAAGCTAATGTCAGATGTATCATTATTACCGTGGAGTAAAGGGAATTGCAGAGGCATGAGAGAGAAGCTGACCAGAATTGATCGGAAAAGAACACTGGCACGGATGATGGCAGAGCAGCAATGGCTGGAATTTCTGAAAACAATTCAGAAGACACAGGATATATACATCCCAAAGAGGAAATAGTATTCTAAAGGCAAGACGACACAACCATGGTGAACAAGAGAAGTCAAAGCCAAGATAAAAGCTTAAGAGAGTACATATAATAGAGCAAAGATTAGTGAGAAGTTCAAGGATTGGAAAGCTTTTAAAAACCCATAGAAGGCAACCAAAAAGGTCATTAAGAAGAAAAAGATGGAATATGAAAATAAGCTAACCAATAATATTAAAGAGGGTACCAAAAGTTTCTGCAGATACATAAAGTGTAAAAGAGAGGCGAGAGTGGATGTCAGACCACTGGAAAATGGAGAGGGAGTATTGGAGGGCAAGGAAATGGTGGACAAACTGAATAAGTATTTTGCATCAGTCTTCACTATGGAAGACACTAGCAGAAGTTCCAAGTTGTCAGGGGGAGGAAGTGTGTTAAGTTGCCATTACCATGGAGAAGGTTCTTGGGAAACTGAAAGATCTGAAGGCAGATAAGCCATCTGGTCAGATGGTGTACACTCCGAAGTTCTGAAAGAGGTGACTAAAGAGATCGTGGAGGCATTGGTAATGATCTTTTAAGGATCACTAGATTCTGAAATGACAAACACGAGAAAATCTGCAAATGCTGGAAATCCAAATTACACACATGAAATGCTGGAGGAACTCAGTAGGTCAGGCAGCATCTATGGAAAAGAGTAAACAGTTGGTTTCAGGCCAAGACCTCCTTCTAGAGGTTCTGGAATGGTTCTGGAAGACTGGAAAATTGCAAATGTCACTCCACACTTCAAGAAGGAAGATAGGCAGAATGAAAGGAAACTATAGGCCAGTTATTCTGACCTCAGTGGTTGGGAAGATGTTGAAGTCAATTTTTAAGGATGTAGTTTCAGAGTACTTGGAGGCACATGATAAAATAGGCCATAGTAGGTGTGGTTTCCTTAAGGGAAAATCTTACCTGACAAATCTGTTGAAGTTCTTTGAAGAATTAGCAAGCAGAATAAGACAAAAGAGAATTGGTTGATATTGTGTATTTGGATTTTCAGAAGGCCTTTGACAAGGTGTCACACATGAGGTCATTTAACAACTTAAGAGCCCATGATATTACAGGAAAGATTCTAGTACGGCAGGAGGCAAAATGTGGGAATAAAGGGAGCCTTTTCTGGTTGGCTGCCAGTGACTAGTGTTGTTCTACAGGGGTCTATGTTGGGACCGATTCTTTTTACAAAGGCTGATGGAATTGATGCCTTTGTTGCAAAGTTTATGGGCGATACGAAGATAGGTGGAGGGAGAGGTAGCTGTGAGGAAGCAGAGATGTTACCGAAGGATTTAGACAGATTAGGAGAATAGGCAAAGAAGTGGCAGATGAAAAACAGTGTCAGGAAGAGTATGGTCATGCACTTTGGCAAAAGAAATAAAAGAGTAGTCTATTTTCTAAATGGAGAGAAAATTCAGAAATCTGAGGTGCAAAAGGACTTGGGAGTCCTTGTGCAGGATTCACTAAAGGTTAATTTGTGGGTTAAATCAATGGTGAAGAAGGCTAAAGGGATGTTATCATTCTTTTCAAGAGGACTGTGTGGAATGAGTTTCCAGTAGAAGTGGTAGAGGCAGGTTCGGTATTGTCATTTAAAGCAAAATTGGATAGGTATATGGACAGGAAAGGAATGGAGGGTTATGGGCTGAGTGCAGGTCGGTGGGACTAGGTGAGAGTAAGCGTTCGGCACGGACTAGAAGGACTGAAATGGCCTGTTTCCGTGCTGTAATTGTTATATGGTTATATGTTATATATAGGACTAGGATATAAAAGCAAGGATGTAATATTGAGGCTTTATAAAGCACTGGTGAAGCCTCACTTGGAGTATTGTGAGTAGTTTTGGGCCCCTTGCCTTAGAAAGGATGTACTGACACTGGAGAGGGTCAAAGGAGCTTCACAAAAATGATTCCTGGATTGAACGGATTGTCATATGAAGAGCATTTGATGGCTTCAGGCCTGTATTCACTAGAATTCAGAGGAATGAGGGCTAACCTCATTGAAACCTATCAAGGTGAAAGGCCTTGATAGAGTAGGTATGGAGAGGATGTTTCCTATGGTTGGAGAGTCTAGGACCAGAAGACACAGCCTCAGAATAGAGGGGCGTCCTTTTAGAACGGAGATGAGGAGGAAATTCTTTAGCCAGAGAGTGGTGAATCTGTGGAATTCTTTGCCACAGGCAGCTGTGGAGGCCAACACTTTATGTATATTTAAAGCAGAAGTTGATAGATTCTTGATTGGTCAGGGCATGAACAGATATGGGGAGAAGGCAGGAAATTGGGGCTGAGTGAAAAATTGGATCAGCCATGATGAAATGGTGGAGCAGACTCACTGGGCCAAATGGCCTAATTATGCTCCTGTATCTTATGGAATTGGACCCATGCCACTGGTGCTCTAATAACATTACACCAACCACTACTTCCCAAGTTGTAGCTATATTCTCTCCTTCTCTGTAAGCACACTATCAGATCATAATGAAGACACAGGGGACTGGGAATGCTGGAATCTGGAGCCTCAAACTGTCTGCTGGAAGGACAAGACAGATGTTTCTTTACCCACTGAATCCTCCCAGCAGTTTATTCGGGGGTGATGTTGCTGTCAGGACAGCTGCTAAATTTATATTTTGTTCAATTGAGCAATGCAGCATAGAATTGACCCTTCCAGCCCAGCAATCCACCTCCTAATCACAGAACAATTTACAAAGACTAATTCACCTACTAACCTGTGCATCTTTGGAATGTGGGAGGAAACCTATGAGCTCACAGGAAGGAATGTACAAAACCCTTACAGAGTTGAACTCTGAACTCTGTCGCCCTGGGCTGTAACAGCATTGTGCTGGCTCCCGTGGTGTTTGGAAAGATGTGGTGAGCACACTGTGCTAACTTACATACCTGATACATATAGAGTATGTAGATACGTAGAGTCCAGCCAGCTTTCTGCCGAGAGAAATCTGCCAATGATCTGGACCTAGACACGAGGTTCTGAAGCTGCTGGAAATCCAGGGCAACTCACAAAATGCTGGAAGAACTGAGCAGGCCAGGAAGCATCTCTGGAAATGAATGAAGAGTTCACACTTCAGATCGAGACCCTTAATCAGGACTGGAAAGGAAGGGGCCAGAAGCCAGAATAAGGTGATGGAGGATACAACCTGGCAGGTGATGGAGGGGGGAGCAGGTGAAAGAAGTGAATGGATGAAGAAAGAAGACTCTAATTGCAATAGTATAATAATAATCTTGGTTCCTTAAGGTTGTCATAGCTGTGGGGGGTGGGGGGAGGTGGGTGGATAGTGGAGATGAGCTCCCACCATCTATTAAATGCTCCCAAAGATGTACGTCTCAAATAGCCCCTGGCATCCAAGTCCTGCTCCTGGCCTTCATGATTGGCTTATTAAGCCCAGCAGAACCATTTCTATGGACGGGAGAAGGGGCAAAGATGGATTACTGGCACCTTAAAACCAGTCGCTTTGGGCCGATGGGGCTCGCCAGCTGTGTTGGCAGCTCAGTGAAGAGAAAAAAACCTGATCAAACCTCCACTACCTTGTAGCTATAACCGTTCATGGGGAAGGCTTCAGGAGCAAGCGAAGAGGGAAATATCCAGAGCTGGAGTCCGTAATGCAGTCCTACACTGAGTTCAACACTGACTGGCAACTCCTGTGATGTTGCTGGTACTAAACTGTATCGGTCTCTGCCGTTCCTTTGGATTCATCAACCGCGTGGAGAGGGGGAGTCTGCTGCACGGGCAGCAGCTTCTCCTCCATATCGTACTTCCTTTGGCTTGTGTATCTAGGCATCTAGCACACAATATCCACAGTCAGCCCGGACCAGCAGAAGGCCTCCTTGATAATAACCTGGAAGTAAGGAAGAATTTAATCAAGACCTCTTTTGGATCCAAGGGTCCTTTGGAGGTCAAGATTGAGACGATAGGGCGCCACGGGAGTGTAGCCATTAGTGCAATGCTTGGGGCATCAGAGTTCAGAGTTTAATTCTGATGCCATCTAGAAGGAGTTTCATGCTGTTCCCGTGATGATGTGGGTTTCCTCCAGGTGCTCCGGTTTCCTCCCACAATCCAAAGATGTGCAGGTAGTAGGTTAATTGGTCATTGTAAATTGCCCCGTGACTAAGCTAGGGGTAAATAGGTGGGCTGCTGGGCAGCACGGCTCAAAGAGCAGGAAGGGAAAAGGGACTGCTCTGCTCTGTACCTCTAAATAAAAGTAAGTAAATAAATAAAACTTATTGCTAAGCAATTTAACTTAGTGTTAAAAGAACAAAGAACCGGTTAAAAAATGAACTGACAGAACAAAGGAAAGGCTAAGGAAAAGCAATCCTGGTCATCTCATACTCAGAGTGGAGTTAACACAAATTCCAGTGATAACAATTAGCCTATCAAATAGCCAGATACAAGTAGTGCTACTGAGAAACCAAGAAATTTCCAGCAAGTTACAGAAACAACTATATGTTTCTTACAGAAAATTCACCGAGCCATTACACGTATGTAGGTGAGTATATAGAATTACAAAACAAGCATAGAAAAGTGAAACTACAAAAAAATAATAATTCCACGCCCCAATCCAACATCTCCCCTGGAGCAAAGACAGTAGAAAGTTCATAGGGATCACATCAGTAAAATTTATTTTAATAGTTACTACTGTGCGGTGTTTTTGTATTGGAATGTTCCTACAACCATGTTAGGCAAGTGATTAACCCCTGGTGTAAACAGTGAATAGCATTAATTAGATCATGAACAACACACACAAAATGCTGAAGGAACTCAGCAGCCCAGGCAGCATCCATGGAGATGAATAAACAGTCAATGTTTCAGGCTGACTGTTCATCAAATGAGATTATGATCTTTAGTTTATAGACTGAAAGTTAACAGTGGCATTTACACAGACATAATCTGACATGTACCTGACTGGGTGTCTTTGCTTTAGATCAGTAATCTTTAAGTTCAATTTCAGTTTATTGTCGTTCATCTGTACACAAGTATACTACTAAATGAAACAACATCGCCCCCCCCCCCCCCCAAGACCAAGTAGCACAGCACAGTACACACACACAACACATAAAGTAATTTTCGTAGGTAGGTCGCATCTGGAATTATTTCCAGGTAGCGGATGGATTCCTTCCACGCTGCTCTGACGTATTGGGAAATCGCGTACTAGGCAAGTCACAGCAGTGGTTTGCCATTGCCTTCTGCCAGGTGAGTTTATTTTAAGAGATCACCAGCTCTTAGTAATGTAATATTACCACCAATAAATTAACAAATAATAAGATGCATTTACAAGACAAGTTATAAGTAAACAGTATAATGCTACTGGTGCTTCATACGTGGTGAGACCCGGGTGGTGGCTGGGAGTTCAGTCGTCTCACAGTCTGAGGGAAGAAGGTGTTTCTCATCCTAAATTTCATTTCCTAATGCTAAGGTACCTCCTGCCTGATGATAGAGGGTCACAGAGTTTGCTGGATGGATGGGAGGGATAACTGACAATGCTAAGGGCCCTGCATACTCAGAGGTCTTGATACATATCTCTAGATAGATAGATAGATAGATAGATAGATAGATACTTTATTCATCCCCATGGAGAAATTCAACTTTTTTCCAATGTCCCATACACTTGTTGTAGCAAAACTAATTACATACAATACTTAACTCAGTAAAAAAATATGATATGCATCTAAATCACTATCTCAAAAAGCATTAATAATAGCTTTTAAAAAGTTCTTAAGTCCTGGCGGTAGAATTGTAAAGCCTAATGGCATTGGGGAGTATTGACCTCTTCATCCTGTCTGAGGAGCATTGCATCGATAGTAACCTGTTGCTGAAACTGCTTCTCTGTCTCTGGATGGTGCTATGTAGAGGATGTTCAGAGTTATCCATAATTGACCGTAGCCTACTCAGCGCCCTTCGCTCAGCTACCGATGTTAAACTCTCCAGTACTTTGCCCACGACAGAGCCCGCCTTCCTTACCAGCTTATTAAGAAGTGAGGCGTCCCTCTTCTTAATGCTTCCTCCCCAACACGCCACCACAAAGAAGAGGGCGCTCTCCACAACTGACCTATAGAACATCTTCAGCATCTCACTACAGACATTGAAAGACGCCAACCTTCTTAGGAAGTACAGTCGACTCTGTGCCTTCCGGCACAAGGCATCTGTGTTGGCAGTCCAGTCTAGCTTCTCGTCTATCTGTACTCCCAGATACTTGTAGGTCTTAACCTGCTCCACACATTCTCCATTAATGATCACTGGCTCCATATGAGGCCTAGATCTCCTAAAGTCCACCACCATCTCCTTGGGTGGTGATGGGTCCACCATCATCTTTCTAATGGGTGGAAAAGAAACCCTGATGGTTCTCTCAGCAGTCCTCTCAATCTTTGTAGGGTCTTGCAATTCCCATAGCAGACAATAATACAACTGGCCAGGACTCCTGTAAAATTTGGTCAGAATGGGGTTAGGGGAGCCTCATTTGCCTCAAATTCCTCGGAAAGCAGAGATGCTACTGTGCTTTCTTGACCAAAGAGATGGTGAAGTTGGCAGTATACCTGATCAGGACTCTGTTTTCGGTCCGTAATCTTGTGGTTATGTTAAATGTCATTCATTTATAGCTTTTAGAAGTCCCTGGATCAAGACAACAAGATGCCGGAGTGAGATCCGAGGTTGGTACTGTCAGTATTGTGTTATTTCTTTACGCCTTCATGATCAATGCCAAACCACTGACTGTTTTCTTTTCTCTTCAACCACCGCGTTAGCAACACACCAGAAAGCTATCTCCAGCCAGGACAACCAGTGAAACCAGAAAACTATCTCCAGCCAAGAAGGCCGTGGAAAATAGAAAACCATCTCCTGGACCAATGGCTTTTCAGATGTCTCCTGGAAAGGTGGCGGATACATCTGTCCATCGGAAAGAAGCTGCCTCCCTGGAAGTTGGTGGACGTAGCGAGTCCAAGCCTTTGGACAAGAACCGCCATAGCACCCATGTCAAAGGGGCAGTAAGTGCTTTGGCTGGTCCTACCAAGCCAAGATCTCTGGAATGCAACATGATTCCAGTGAGACCCCCCCAGGCACTGGTCTCTGAAACCGGAGCTGTTAGAACGAGTATTGAACATGCTGTCCCTCGCCCCAGGAAGCCCTGCACAGCCGAAATCAAATCTTTGAGCTCGCAGCCCCTTCTGCGGGCCGTTTCCTGGGAGTGTCTGGAGGTGGACGGGGAGCCCCCAAGCCCCCCTTTCCAGGCCGTTGAGAGCTTCAGTTTCAACGTATTCGACAACAGCCAACTTAGAGCTTTCGACTGTAAGGAACTGCCCGTTGAACCAAAGCTGCAGAAACTCACCAAACTGCGTGAGGTAACTTCGCTGCTTGTCAAGGGCTCTCTGCCCACAAAAAGGGGTGCATGCTTTTGCCTTGGTATTTTCCTGGAGGGGGGCACAGCAGAGGGAATCCTGGAAGCAAGGCTGGGACTGCTGCCCTGATGCACAGGGTCGTTACTCCTTGATGAACGATCAGCTGAGGTCCGGTTAAGCGAATGGCTAGAACCCTTGCTCTGGTTCCTCCTTTGTCACTGTCTGCATGTACAAATGCTGTCACTTTGTGCACTCCTTTCTCGACAAATCACTTCACTGCGGTCATGTTCTTGCCTGGCAACGAGCTCACGCTTCCTTTAACCACATCTAGAACATAGAGATTTTTACACAGAGAGTGGTGGGTGTGTGGAACACACTGCCAGGGGCGGTGGTAGAGGCAGATACCTTAGGGGCATTTAAGAGACTCTTACATAGGCACGCGGATGAAAGGAAAGTCCTCGGGGTGGGGGATGAGCAGGGCATGCAGTGCTTAGCTCAGGGTGTACGTTGTATAAAGATGCCGCAGTAACTGTCGATTTCTGAATCTACCTCATCATGGCCCAAGTTCAAGTTTAATTGTCATTCAGCCATACAGATGAATACAGCCAAATGAAACAGCGTTACTCCAGGGCCAAGGAATAAAATGCAGTATCAACAATCACACACAGCACATCTAGCATAATTATGATAATAGAAAACATAGTTGCAAAAAATAATAATAATATAAAAAATAATAATGATACAGCACGTCCCTGAGTGTCACGGCCTGTAGATTGATGGTGCGTGTGATGTTGTCCTGGAGTCATGTTTCTGTAAGAACCATCCGTAGTAGTTCCTCATCTTGTGCAAATGCAGCCACTTGCTCAATTTTCTATTTAACCACAATTTTCTATTGGTTGAATTTTCAATTCAATTTTCTATTGGCGTACTCAGGAATGGAATGGTCTGTATGGATGGTGTGCAACGTTCTCCGCCGTGCCTTGGTTCATGTGACAATTTAAAAACCAATTACCAAGCACCTGCACATGGGTTAAATTTAGGCCAATGAGACTGGTTTAGATGGCTAGCTTGGTCAGCATGGACCAGTTGGGCCAAATGGCCTTTAACAACATTGTGTGGCTCTATGGCCTTATGCTTGAGCAAGAAAATACTTTAGAAGACAGAGAAAATCGCAAGATGATATGATATAAATAATAATGTTTAGATGCACAATTTTGCACATGAGAAATGGCCACAATTGGATCCAGTCTTAGGTTCAAATCATTCACTGAATTCCCATTTCCCACATAATAGGTACTGGATTGAAATTATTTTCTCTCTCTCTTCCTTCCTCCCTCTCTCCCCCTCATTACCCCTCTCCTCCTCTCCTCATCTTTCTCTCTCTCTCTCCCCCTCTCTGTCTATTTTCTCCTTTCCCTCCCTCTGTATTTCTTTCCTCACTCTCTCCCCTTTCTTCTTGTCTCTCTCTCTCCCCTCTCTGTCTTTCTGTCCCCCTCTCTCATCTTCCTGCTCCCTTTCTCTCCCCATTTGTTTCCCCCTCCCTCTCTTTCTACCCACTTGCCTCATGTCACTCTCACCCTCTCCTTGCTCTCTTCATCCTCCAAATTTCCCCTTTCTTCCTCATTTAGCCCTCTCCTCCCCACTCCCTCCCAGCTGCTCTCCAATCGTCCAAGTAATATACCTTTTGTGTATCTGACTTTGTATATCAGCTTGTTAGAGTGCATGCAATTTGGACTGTCGTTTGCTAACACTGATGTTCACGCAACACCAGGATGAAGGAATAGGTGGAGAGTGGTAATGTGTCTGCTGCATGACGTTCCCACACACCTGTTGATAGGATTTTTACACAATTGTGAAATCTTCGCAATGCCATTAAATGGCAAACTATCTTTGACAAACTTTCTGCATCTCTTTACTTCTGTGGCTCTCCCTTGGTCAGGGTCGACCATGGATGCTGCATCCTGGCTGTCTATGTGATACAGAGAGTAAGCTGTTGCTCGTGAGGCAGGCTGTCCCTCTCCACAAAGTGGATGAATCCAAAGGTTCAGGAGGATGATTCCGGGAATGAAGGGGTTAACATATCAGGAACATTTGGCAGCTTTGGGCCTGTACTCACTGGAATTTAGAAGAATGCATCAGAATCTCATTGAAACCTACCGAATGTTGAAAGGGCTAGATGGGGTGGAAGTGGAGAGGATGTTTCCTCTAGTGGGGGCTGTCCAGAACTAGAGGGCACAGTCTCAAAATTGAGGAGCAATCTTTTAGAACAGAGTTAGGGAGGAATTTTTTTAGCCAGTGTGTAGTGAATCTGTGGAATGCTCTGCCACAGACTACCGTGGAGGTCAAGTCTGTGGATATATTTAAGGTGGAGGTTGATTGTTTCCTGATCGGTCAGGGCATCAAAGGGTATGGCAAGAAGGCAGGTGTATGAGTTTGAGGGGGGTCCAGGATCAGCGGTGATGAAGTGACAGAGCAGACTCGATGGGCTGAATGGCCTAATTCTGCTCCTATATCTTATGGGCTTAAAGGAATGGCAGAGACCAATACAGTTTGGCACCAGCAGCGTTGCAGGAGTTACCAGTCAGCGTTGAACTCACTGCCTTAGAGACTCCAGCTCCAGATTTTTTCTTGGGGTTTACTCTCGAAGGCTTCCCCATGAGTGGGTATAGCCACAAGGCAGCAGAGGTTTGAGATCATGTTTTCCTTGTCCAAGATGAGCTGCCAACCATGGCTGACACATCCCATCTGCCCAAAACAATTGGTTTTAAGGAGCCAGTAACCCACCTTTGCCCCTTCTCCTGTCAGTATCCGCTGGGCTTAGTAGCTACGCCAGACATGAAGGCCAGAAGCTGGAATTGGTTGTCAGAGGCTATTTGGGACACATACCACTGGGAACATTTACAGGTAGTGGGAGCTTATCCCTGTTACTCCCCCAGCAATAGCAACCTTAAGGAACACTTTACACTATAAATTGTAATTGGAATGAGTTCTAATTTGTGTCACAGATCGATGTGTAATAAGCCGTCTGTGTTAAACCCTCGGGTATCAATCTAGACAAACATCCCTTTAGAACAGAGATGAGGAGGAATTTCTTTAACCAGATGGTGGTGAATTTGTGGAATTCATTGCACAGGTGGCTGTGAAGGCCAAGTCATTGGGTATATTTAAGGCAGAGGTTGATAGATTCTTGGGGATCAAAGATTATGGGGAGAAGGCAAGAGAATGGAGTTGAGTGGCATAATAAATCAGCCGCGATGGAATGGCAGAGCAGATTCAATGGGCCGAATGGCCTAATTCTGTTCCTATGTGCAGCTTCAAACCAGGAATCTGATTGAAATGGGCCAAGTACTCTGTAGCTAAAGCATAAAGATGTCAAAGGCAGCTTATACTCTGGTGTGATATATACAGCTGTTCTTATGGTCATTCTAAGGATTTTTTTCCGCAATATCTGTAGGGCAGTTA